>NC_089741.1:42451037-42521037 GCF_040412425.1 Macrobrachium rosenbergii
ATATACACACGTACTTCTGTTCAGTCGTAATTTTATTATGAAAAGAAGGCACGTAGCACATGCTACTACAGTAAAGACGAGTTTTAATTTACAAAGTTACAAAATAATGAATGTGTTTGAAATATGGCACATATCTGACGACTTCACTTGATGCATCTCAGTGACTAATTCCACAGGAATTGGACAGAAGGCTTATGTATGTATGTATGTATGTATGTATGTATGTAGCCTATGTATGTATGTATGTATGTGTGTATGTACGAAAACATCAAGGTAAAGCTGTCGTTTAATATCATATTCACTCTACCTCGGAATAAATACCGTAGAGAATTTAGAAGTGATGAATCACTTATCCTTATGGATTCCCCGTCGGCGTTTAATCCGAGGTTGAGTGAATTTGATATTAAACGACATTTGTAGCTTAATGTTTTGTGACCGGAACAAAATGTCACGGTGTATGTGAAAAAAAAATATATGTATGTATGTACTTACGTATGTTTCTACCTATCTATTCAGATAGATAGATAGATAGATAGATAGATAGACAGATAGATATATAAAAAATATATGTATGCATGTATCTACCTATCCAGATAGATAGATGAAAACATATGTATGTATGTATCTACCTATCTACCCAGATAATAAAAATATATGTATGTATGAATGCATTACCTATCTATCCAGACAGATAGATAGAAAGCCATATAGACATATAAAACATACGTATGTATGTATGTATGTATGTATGTATGTCTCTACCTATCTATCCAGATATAGATAAAAATATATGTATGTATGTATGTATGAATGTATTACCTATCTATCCAGATAGATAGATAGATAGCCAGATAGACAGGTAAAAATATATGTATGTATGTCTCTACCTACCTATCCCGATAGACAGACGGACGGACAGACAGCTATAAATACACTTTCCACAATGGTATAAATAAATTAGGCAGCAAAACACGAGCATGTTGACGTACATGTCTCTATTTATACACACACATTGTTTTGACGGCGTTTCGAACTTACAAACAAAGTTCTTTGTTCACAGACGATCACTAAATTAATTGTTAGTACATTACAGGAAATATCACAAGGGAAATATTATAAGTAGCGTGTTTGTTACGGTTCAAAGAAGTTCCAGATTACGTGCTGGAAAACGGAAAAAATAATTCCCGGAAGGGTGATATCTTTTAGGTGTTCCTGGAGGTGCTGTTTGATTCATTAGGTTCTCTGGCATCTCGGATTCCAGCTGGTGCCCTGGACTGCTGAAAAATGTAGTCCTTGCTATAGAAAGCCCAGAAGTTCACTAATTAATTCAACATCTCTGACGCTTTTCTAGTTGGTAATAATTACTCATGAAAGTTTCAGAATCTCTGATTGATACTTCTTCGAGAGACACAACCCACTTTCAATAGACATTCTAGCTGATATTAATCGAGAATCATTGAAATATTCTAAATATTTGCCAGAAGCTTTTCCAGATGGTAATCATGATTCCCCAAAGAATTACAGTCCTGGCTTGTAGTCTTCCAGCTGGTACAAATGAACAATGAATGTTGTAATGAAGTGACTTAATAATTTAAGCTTTTCTGGGTGGTTCCAATGATGCAGCGAGGATACAAACCAAATGGTTGTGAAGGCTTCCTTGGGTGGGATCAATAATCCACGAAAAATATAGATGCATGATACTTTCACGGTACCAGTAATATCCAGAGATTACTGGTGCTTATCTGAATCTTTCCCTGACGGTACCAGAGATTCATGGAGGACACAAAATAAATGCTTGAAGCTTTTCTTGGTGGTAAAATAATCCATGGGAGGTATGATTTAATTATTTAAAGCTTTTCCCGTGGAACTAACGCTCCATGGAAGATGCAAGTTACTTGCTTGAAACTTGTCCAGGTGGAACTAATTATTCTTGGATGTTACAGACGATTGCTTGAGGACTCTGCAGGTAATACCAGTGATTCCTTAGCAAATACAGTAATATAAATGAATCTGACGGCTTTTCACACTGACACTACAACTCGATCTAAATGTCTTTGCCTGTTCCAGCCTTTAAACTCAAGTCTTCTTTGTAGACCTTCTAGAACTGACGAAAGAATCAAGTTAAAACCTTTCCAGGAGGCTCTTCCAGAAGAGGACTGGATGTCTGGAAGACTTCAAGTTGTCATGGAGAAATGGTACAGGCGTTTCACTATTGCTTTCTTGAACTGCAGCTGGGAACAGTAAGATTATTTACAGTTAAGCTTCAGTAACAAGAAGAATGGACTGCAGCTGGGAACACAGATAATTTACAGTTAAGCTTCAGTAACAAGAAGAATAGACTGCAGCTAGGAACACAGATAATTTACAGTTAAGCTTCAATAACAGAAGCTGAATGAACTGCAGCTAGGAACAAGGATAATTTACAGTTAAGCTTCAATAACAGAAGCTGAATGCTGAATGAACTGCAGCTGGGAACACTGAGGTAATTTACAGTTAAGCTTCAATAACAGAAGCTGAATGAACTGCAGCTGGCAACACTGAGGTAATTTACAGTTAAGCTTCAATAACAGAAGCTGAATGGACTGCATCTAGGAACAACGATAATTTACAGTTAAGCTTCAATAACAGAAGCTGAATGAACTGCAGCTGGCAACACTGAGGTAATTTACAGTTAAGCTTCAATAACAGAAACTGAATGAACTGCATCTAGGAACAACGATAATTTACAGTTAAGCTTCAATAACAGAAGCTGACTGAACTGCAGCTGGCAACACTGAGGTAATTTACACTTAAGCCTCTGACGGAGGCTGACATTCTGAAATATAAAACACATCCATCCTGTGATTACTTCTGCTATTGCTTTTCGTGTATATAAAATTTCTGCTCTTTTTTAAGCTTCTGACTGTGCTTTTCCAAAACAATTTTCTCGGCGAGTGCCTGCGAAACCTTCTTCTTGACCCAACCACTCACGGTGACATTATTTTCCGTGAGAACTGTCACGATGCGCTTCTGGCAGAAGGACCTCGCCTTGCGGGTCTTCACGATTTCCCCAACGAAGCACACGAGGGACGACCAGAATCCCTCTGCTGCCCGTTGAATCGCCTGGGGCATGAACTGAAACGATGACCTGTTGGGCAACTCGATGGTGTACGAGTACGTAACGCCTTTGCTGTACATGTAATCGGATGATGTTCCAGAGGATGTGTATAATACTGTCGAGCTTTGTCCGCCCTGGGGAGAAGATAATGAGTCTTTTGAAACTGACGCACGGTTACCTAAGTCTTAAAATCACCTAGAGGCAAAAGTAGGGTTCCTATGCGACACATTTTCAGAACATATACAGTCAAATCTGTGAATTGGTATAAAGTAAGGCCATGTCACACGATAACATTCCTTTTTTACCACTCTGTGCAAAGTACTTAATATTGGTTGCCAAAATGAGTAGTGTAAGTTTGTGCCTGTGTGACAACACCTTAGAAAACGTGCACGACTTGAACACTGTACTGATATGTAATAGATATTGTCTACTATAAGATAAATTTGTCTGAGAGGCTATAAAAATTTCATGTTCTCGTGTGATGCAGCCTTATGTTTCATTTTTAGAATAGAAAACTATAAATATACAAAAGCAAAAGAAACTGTATTTTTGAGATTTTGGAGACTTATTAAAACATATTTTTTTTCCTCTGACACTTACCTCGAAGTTATAGTTGCTATGTTTGTTTAGAACCTTCACGAGTTTCAGGCCCATCTTCTTCACTATCGAAAACTTTGGCGGCCTGATCTGTGTGTAACCCCAGGGGTACAGCACCAGCTGTCCATAACTGTGAAGACTCAGGTAAATCTTCGTGTCCTTCAGGAAAACTGCCGCCAGGTCCCTTAGGGCGGCCGTCTCTGGCTCGGAGAACGCGCCCTCCCCACAGTACTGCTCTGAACAACGATCGGTGCTGGCGCCTTCTACGTCTCCCCAAGAGATGTCGTAGTTTCTGTTCAGATCGACGCCGACGCAATAGGTGTCGTTGTAAGTCCTCCTGCTCTTCCTCCACATTCTGTCGTACGTGTGGGTGTATTCGTACCCGTCGGGATTGGCCAGGGGCACGAGGACGACGGATACCAGCTTCAGGAAGGAATTGCCTGCTACTGCCAGCTGGTTGGCTACGTAAGTGGCTATGGCTGGGCTGAGCCACTCTCGGGCGTGTATACCTGTTGCGAATGGAAAGGCGCTTAGCAGAGGACCGTAATCTTAGGAGTCATTCTCCATTTTTACATAAAATGCTTCCAATACAAATAGAGACGTTATTAAAACCTGGTTTTGTCGTCAAAATAGGTATTCTTTTTTTAGAGGGGTGTTTGTTGAAGTCGACATTAGAAGGAAAATGGCAGTATATAATAATTTGCTTACAAAAGATGTGAAAATGCAATAACCTTGAGTATCATTTTTGAATTCTTATACTATGCTTCGAATACAAATACACATGGTAATAAAACTTGGTTTTGTAGTCAAAATAGGTATTTCTTTAAGAGGGGTGTTTGTTGATGTCGAAATTAAAAGAAGAATTGCAATATATAACGATTTGTTTACAACAAAAAAGGAATATTTCAGAATATAACGAACTGTTTACCACAAAGGGAAAACTACAAGCGTTGACACTGTTAGGACAACCTGCTCCTTCATGAAACTATTTTGCACGCAATCTCAGTCGTTGGGGAAGATACACACACTCAAATATTTTTCTTCGTCAACAATATGTAAAAATCACAGACACGAACACCTGAACTTCAGAGAAGAGCGCTAATCTTACCAGCCTCGATGAATATCAAAGGCTTCGTATTCTTCTTGCTCCCTTTCTTTTTCACGATTTCGTTCCGTGTACTTCCGAACTGGGAGTGTTTTCCGTACTTCTTCTTCTTCTTCTTCGCCGGGTCTTTACCACCGGACGGCTGCCATTTCTTGAATTTTCTGGCCTTCTCTCGCTCCTCTGTGTTCCGGGAACCACCCGTGGCCAACAGGCTGCTGGCCATGCCGACTTTCTTCTTGTATTTGTTAACTAAGAAACCAGGTCTGGAAGAGAAACGTCGGCGTCTTGTGAAACTTAGAGCGAAAGAACATGAGTCCATTAACTATATTATTTTCTCCTTTCGTTGTCAAGGCGTTTTATGCAAAACTGAGCTGACCTAAGACTTAAACGCTGGTATTGCCATAATTTTTCGTAAATATAATACCAGACAGGTGACTTTCTAATTTTTTTTTTTTTACCGTCTTTAGTGAAAATAAAAACTCGTTCACATCGTATTTCTTTTTAACAATTAGGTATAAATTTGGCCTTGACCACAAGTATTTTTCAAAAGCTCATTAAGAGGAAAATGTAAATGTGTTTATTATACATTTTCTCTCGTTATCCTGAAACTGGCAATTCTAAGACCCTTCTGCTCAAAACATTAGAAGTTACGGGAACGCTCAGTTTTTTTTTTTTAATAAAGTAATATTCACATAACTTCGGCTGGCACACTCTTTACATTTCAGAATACAAAAAAAAAAAAACCTACAAAGGGTCCAAACACCAAACTATGAACCCATGCGCCCTCTGTGGAAATCATCCTTACGGGCTGCACTTACGAGAGAGCAGGTGCAGGCATAAGGCCACCCTAATCTGACAAAAAGGAAGCCCTCCCTCCTTCCTGTATATAACTCTGAATACTGTTTGAAAGCGCAGACAAACGACATGACTTTCCTGCTGCGGGTATAAGGAATGCCTTCAGATCAACAGGTAGTAGGTCCTGTTCATCAGGTCTTTAAATGGCTTCTCCACCTGTAGCAGATTTGCGAACCTGAGAACCTATTGTGTTCAACTCTCTTCTGTTCTCTTTGCCTCTCTCTCTCTCTCTCTCTCTCTCTCTCTCTCTCTCTCTCTCTCTGTATTCTAACGTCCCTCAATATTATGTTTAGCGTGCATTCTTTATCTCTCCTTTTATAATTCAACTGATATTTTACATATGTCAGATACATTCTTTTTGCCTCATGCTCATTTGGAGAGAGGAAATATTATACCGTTCTCTCATAGCATCTCATACAAAGTTTAATGTCGGACAATTTATGAAAATATACAAAGTAATACAACTAACGAACTTAATTTCCAGAGCTCTCTCCCTATCTCTGTCGTAAATACGTACTTCGTGGCAAAGACGAGAGCGAACAGATCCCGCTCTTCGAAAGATTTCCCGATCTGGATGAATCCCGAGTTGCTGCTTTGGGCAGACAGGTTCTTGGCGAACTGTAGGATGCTGTCATAGCGGTAGTAGTTGTCCCAAGACAGACCGGCTGTTGGAAGAGAAGGCAGAAAGAAGCTAGGAAGAAGGAACCGTTACACATGCCAATCCCCACTACTGCTACTACTACTAATACTACACCAATGAGGAATACTAGAGAAGAGGGCGTGAAATCTTGATGAGATGAAGTTTTCGGCTACTGATCTCACACATGAGGAAGCCAAGGAACATTTTTAAGAGTTTGAGAAGGGGGTACGTGACTAAAACAAATGCTAGAGGTTTTCAAATCTGTTTACATAAACTCCTAATCTACTGTCTCTTCCAGTTGGATAAAGAGAGATACAGTGTCTTGAGGGTGTGAAAGTGGGTTCATATGTGTGAGCCTCTCCTAGCTGTTGGACAGGGGACATGAGGCTCTCAAACTCATCCAGTGTGCAAATAAAGTAACTGTTAAGGCTTCCTGGATCAACCTCATCAGTTAAGTAATTATAAATATAAATTTCAAATGAATATTCACACATAAATATCGTTTAATTTATTTGATTCTTCTTCTTCTTCTTCTTTTTACGTACCGACATGATTTTTACAAATTATGGTCGTACAAATCCGCAAAATCTCTCTCCGAATCAGTTTATGAGTCTAAACCTGCTTACCGTTTTCACTAAGTTGCTTCGTCTTTGGCGGGAAGAAAGATAGGCCTATGTCGTCCAGAAGTGTGACCCAGTTCAACAGACCGAGCGATCTTTTGGCTCTCTCTCCCTCCCCGTCGCCATTTCCTCCGCAGTTTCTGGGAACCGAGCAGGAGGCACCGCTAATGGTACCGGTTCCGCTATTCAGATGGCGCTTGATAAGCTTGTCCAAATAGCTGACGTTGAGGCTGTCCCCGGATGACGGGACGCTTGCGCTCGGCGTTCCGGCGCCTCCAGCGATGCCGTCCAAGGAGCACAGCTGAACGCGGCCGCAGTTCGATGGCATTAATTGGTCTAGTGTGACTGTGGGGCTGAGCGCTAGATCAATCTAAAACGATATAATAATAATAATAATAATAATAATAATAATAATAATAATAAACATATTTTGTTGTGGAACAAGCCAAAACTTCATAAATTTCCATACAACCGAACATTCATTAGTCAAAAATAATGAACCAGTAAAGCAACTATGGTTCACTCATTCTATTAATAAATGTGTAATACCTAAAACAAATAAATAAACTGGAAATAAATAACCCAGGAAAGGAGAAAGCTCTTGAATCGACCACGAAGCGAGAGGACTTGAAACTAAGGCGGCGGCGGAGGGCTATGGTACTAGGGTAAGGAACACGCCAAGATTATAAGCCACTGGTTCTGGTTAGAAGGATGCAGGTACTTTTAAATGTCCTAATTTCGGTTAACAGATGCCCAGTTCATTAAAAAAAAAAGACCAAATTAAAACTTGAGTCGACCCTCAAGCGAGAGAACCTGAGTCTAAGACCGCGGAACGCTATGGTACTAGGCTTAGGGCGTACGCCAAGATTATATACCACTGGTTTTCTCTGGTTACTAGGATACTGGTAATTTTAAATGTCCTAATTTTAATGTCCTAATAAAAACTAGTGATGGCAATTACTAAATTCATTAGAAAAAGACCAAATTAAAATTACGGAGGATAATTAACGATGATAATGATACCCATAAACCCATTTTCTCTCTCTCTCTTTCTCAACCTCTCCGTATGTTTTCTCCCCTGAGGGAGTGCTAGCCTAAATGAAGTTTGACGGCAAGGTCAAGTGTCAACTTATGGGCGCAATAAAGCTACTTTTTTCCACCCTCAAACCATTCTCAGAGTTGACGAGAGTCCGAAAATGAGAGAGCCTGGAACTTATTGTTCTTAATTTGGGTCTGTCTTCAATGAGTTCTGAGTCCCACGAGGGGAGGGGAGGTGGGGGGGAGAGGTTTAACAGCATATGAGAAAATGCACTTCAGTGAGTTTTACGCTCGTAACCCCCATCAACAATCGAGAGAATTTTAACGTTTTTAAGACCGTCATTGAATTTTACGAATGCGTAACCATATCATCTTACGGATGAATATACAGAATTGTGACAATTTTTGTTTTTCTCTGAAATAGAATGTCGTACGTATAAACGGAATTGTTATCGAGGACTTGTCAGTGTGTTTCTTCGAATGCTAAGTATGCGTTAGGACTGTCATTTTCTGCACAATCTATGCTTTTATTCAAACACTGCTTGTGTTAAAAAAAATTCCTAGGCGCACGTACTTAGCACTTCACTGAGTATTACGCATGCATGAACGAAATCACAAAGACTTTCGAATTTGTATTTTATATATATAAAAATAAATCATAACTTTCGAATTTGTATTTTATACATATAAAAAAAGAAATCATAATAAGTTATTTTCATCACTATCCTGTCATCTTACTGCGCCCTCTGTTTATATCTCGAGAAATAACTGATCTTTTATCTGCTTAGCATCAAAACAAAACAAAAAATGAGTCTAGAATCTTTTAGACTCTCAGGGAACAGCCCTGAAAACTGGAGAAAGACAACGCTGAATAAATTGGAACAGCCAGATGCGAAGATAACAAAAGGAATAGATGAAAACTAAAAGGGCAGGAAGCAATGCAGTTGGGCGTGGAAGGTGAGGGTAGGGTGGTGCAGGGGAGGGGGAGAAGCAGCTTTGAACTGCAAAGAACTCAAGTACTGTGTACAGAGCTCCGAGCAATGCAGGCTAGGCAAATCCCCTTCCCGAAGGGAGGCGGAAACGAACTGGGAAGTGAAGATTTTCGTCCTCTGTGGATGAGGTTCAAGGAAGTCAGCCCTCATTTCATGATAAGACTCGTGCACATTCTATAGAGTAATAATAATAATAATAATAATAATATAATAATAATATAATAATAATAATAATAATAATAATAATAATAATAATAATAATAATAATAATATCTCTCTCTCTTTCAGTGCACAGATACTTCTCTCTCTCTCTCTTAGTGCACAACATATCTCTCTTCCTCTTTCAGTGCATAAACACTTTCTCTCTCTCTCTCTCTCTCTCTCTCTCTCTCTCTCTCTCTCTCTCTCTCTCAGTGTACACACATATCTATCTCTCATTCTTAGCGCACAGACTGAGCGGAAGGTAGGTTTAGAACAAGACTACAGTAACAAAGAATTTCTCCTAACGAGGGAAAACTCTACGGAAGGTGCACGCCATTTTTCAGTTACCCGCTCATCTACTCTGTAACTTTCAACAGTGTACAGTATTCTTCCTACATAAAACTACCCCCCGTTTGCGACTGTTTTCCTCTCCAAAGAATGAAGAACATCGGCGAGTTACTGACAGAATTTATTAACTTTGAAATGGCAATTATTTGAAAGATAGGGAAAACTGTATAAACTTAATGCGGCTGATACAGCTGTCACTTTCAAAACTACATGCTTAAAAGAAGGTCTTCTACCAACATATAATAATAATAATAATAATAATAATAATAATAATAATAATAATAATAATAAGAAGAAGAAGAAGAAGAAGAAGAAGAAGAAGAAGAAGAAGAAGAAGAAGAAGAAGAAGAAGAAGGAGAAGACGAAGAATTTTAATTAATCTTAGCACGGGAAAAATCAATAAATCAAGCAAAATAAAGAGAAAATTGAAGGGTTTTCCTTAATACCAGCAAAGTGGCAATAACCAAGAGACTGACCTGATAATAAAGAACGACCAGGGGTGAGAAATAAAAACCAAAGTAAAAAGAGAAGAGCTACATTATTAATAAATCGTAATGCTTTTGAGTCGCCTTTGTAACGGAGAGCATACGAGAAATATACACAACTAGATTGCGGAATAAAGAAAGTACCAAGTAAGGTGTGTTTGTGTGGTGGGGGAGGGGAGGTTGCCCCGAGGTTTTTTTCTTTTTTCTTTTTTTCCAGAGCTGAATTCAACGTCTAAAATGTTTCTCGTAAGGAGGACGCTCAGCGGTACTTGGTTTTATCCAATTTGGTCAAGAGGGAAAATAGTTTGGCGTCTTCGAATCTCTTGTAATCAAAATTTTAGATCACAGAAGCGGTATTACGTACTTGTGTCTGTCAGAGAGCACTGAGAGAGAGAGAGAGAGAGAGAGAGAGAGAGAGAGAGAGAGAGAGAGAGAGAGATAAGTCTGAACCGGAACTGAGAGATAGGGAGGAGAGACAGCTATGTCTGTACACTGAGAGAGAGAGAGAGAGAGAGAGAGAGAGAGAGAGAGAGAGAGAGAGAGAGAATCTGTTTACTGAGAACGAAAAAGAGAGATAAAGAGGGAGAGAAAGAGAATCTGTTTTGAGAACTGAAAGATAAAGGGAGAGAAAAGAGACGTTTGTGCACTGAAAGTCTCAGAGAGAGAGAGAGAGAGAGAGAGAGAGAGAGAGAGAGAGAGAGACTGGAATCAGGAAGATTTCTCCCACCGTCACACACGCACACAAATCCGCACAGATGCAATTTTCTCCGATAACAGGGCTTGGCTGGGGACATTCTCAAGGGCACCTTATCTTGGCGAAACTCACGAGATTCTATTGAATAAAAAAAAATCTGCATTTTCCGCTTTTCCCGTTACGTTTTTCCTCCTTCCTACATTTTCCTGTTATTTATTATTTTTTTCTCTATGCTAGATTCGAAGAATTGCAAATCATGTCTATAGTGCGTACTTTTCTTCCACTGAATCGCTTGGAATAGTATCTATTTATTTACGTATAATCTATAAACATTAGGTTCCCTATATATTTATCTAAGTATAATTCCACTGAATCGCTTGGAATAGTATCTATTTATTTACGTATAATCTACAAACATTAGGTTCCCTATATATTTATCTAAGTATAATATTCTTATTTAAGTATACTATATGAAAATTACTTTCCCTGTCCAATCGATATTGGTAATAAAGCTGTAACACGATTCTAAAAGCTGTAACACGATTCTAAACTCGCTAAATATCTAATAAGGGCTAATGAAAAAACGATTTCCGCCATAAAATAAGTAAGTAAAAAAATGCGCCGAAGTGTCTTCGGCGCAATCGAGTTTTCTGTACAGCCGCTTCACCGTATGATCAAAGCCACAGAAAACAGATCTATCTTCAGTGGTCTTGGTATAATTCTGTATGAGCCGCAGCCCATGAAACGTTAACCAAGGCCGGTGGTGGCCTATCCTATACCGTTGCCAGAAATACGATCATAGCTAATTTTAACCTGAAATAAAATAAAAACTACTCAAGCTAGAGGGCTGAAATCTGGTATGTTTCATGACTGGAGGGTGGATGATCAACATACCAATTTGCAGCCCTCTAGCCTCAGTGGTTTTTAAGATCTGAGGGCGGACAGAAAAAGTGCGGACGGACAGACAAAGCCGGCACAATAGTTTTCTTTTACAGAAAACTAAAATCAGTAATCAGGGAAGCTTCACTGTAAACATAAATTTTAATCTAATATCCCTCCATATTCTAAATAGCTTAATTAAGTAAGGTGAAATATTCTTAAAAGAGCCGTGTATTTTTATGCAGTTCACCATCCTGTCAAAAAGGGGTTCGCATCGAGAGGTTCGTCAACCCACTGGGGTTCACAAGAGGGGTTTCAACAGGTAAACAGACACCACACAAAATTTATTTTCATTAACAAACGGCAGAAAAGACCTCTACAGACAGACAGACAGTTAAATAATATGACAGTTATTTATTAAGTGACGTCATTTCTATTGAATTATGTCCGGTGTAGCACCATTTAAACTGAAACCAGTCTCAATTTATGGCGAGTGTGTATTCAAGTATCACATTAATTGGGGGTGGGGGGGGGTGAGCAGGTCGATAGCTTATTAATTCGGTGGGGCCGAGAGCTGCCTGTTTTACATATGAGACTTGATTAAAGTGAAATTGGTCATCCAGTTTGGATGAAAGTGACATTATAAATACCGTAGAGTAGGTTTTAGTCGACTTTAATCCTTTCATATAAACCTTTTTGAATTTATTTTTTTTTTACTTGTTCCTTTTCCTCTTTGAAGGATTTGCCTTATAGGATTATTGTGCCCAGGGTGCTCTAATGTGCTTGGTGGCTGGTGTAACCCGTCCAAGTTATGACCAGACCCAAAGTTGCTTAGCTTTATCGAACGAATGAACTGCGGTATAGCCAACGTATTACTGCCTACTTACATACACACACACACACAGACACACACACAATACATAAATACATGTATACATATATTCGCTAAGCATACACACACACGCATATATATATATATATATATATATATATATATATATATATATATATATATATATATATATATATATACATATATATATATATATATTTGTATGTGTTTGTGTGCAGATAAGAGGAAAGCAAAAGCAGATAGAAATAAAAAAAACAATCTAGTTTTATTAACGTCTCGCGCAATCCCTCCGAATGGCCACACCACAAAACGAAACAGCAGCTTAACAAAAAAAAAAAAAAAACTAATATCATTCCGCTGCACAGGAACATTCCACACAAAATATGCAGCATCTTTTAAAAATGACGACGTAACACATTCCGGCGGATGCACAGCATGCAGTCTGCAAGCTTTCTATTAAGGAAGAATATGACCAAAAGGTAATTCCGACCTATAAACGGGAAAATGTGCCTCGGGACGTATGTGTGTGTGTGTGTGTGTGTGTGTGTGTGTGCGTGATCTCAATTTCGGCGCTGCTGTTCCATGGCTTATGACAGTGGTCGGATTCCCCAAGCCTCTTGCGTCTTGAGCCTTTTTATTATTATTATCTAGGGGGTCGAGACCACTCGATAAACATAAAAGAGTTTCTCGCATGTAATTCTCAATTATCGAGCGGGTAAAAATAGATGCGCGCCGAGCGGGCGTGCGCGCCCGCCTCCACGTGTGTGTGTGTGTGTAGGAGTGTATGCACATGTATAGGTATGTATGTATATGTATAAGTATATGTACATATATATATATGTATATATTTATATATATATATATAAGTGTGTGTTTGTAGGTATGTATGTATGTATGTTTATCTAAATAAATAAATAAATAAATATATATATATATATATATATATATATATATATATATATATATATATATATATATATATATATATATATACACACACACACACACACACCATACAAAAATAAAATCCAGTGCCGTGTCAATAACATAAACAGAAAGTCGTGCACATACACGACCGTGCAGCATCAAGGTTCCGAAAAAGGTCATTTCCTTTCTAACCTTATCGCAATAAAACTTTTTTTTTTCCCTTCCTTCCTTCCCAAACACAATTTCTCAGGAGCCGATATGTTTTATCACAACGGCCCACAGACTTACGACTCTAATAAGGTTGCAATGATCATGAATCCATCCCAGAAAAGGTGACTTATTGATTCATGAGAGAGAGAGAGAGAGAGAGAGAGAGAGAGAGAGAGAGAGAGAGAGAGAGAGAGAGAGAGAGAGAGAGAGGGAGATGCTAACATCCAACAACGGTATTAGCGACCTGACTAATCTTGTTTCAGTTCATAATTCTTTCTTTGTAATCACCGTTCTTGCCTAATCAATACTTGGTGCACTTCTGATGAGAGAGAGAGAGAGAGAGAGAGAGAGAGAGAGGAGAGAGAGAGAGAGAGGGAGAGCGGGGTGGTGGAGGTGGCTGAGCGAAAATTTTCCAAACTGTTGCAATATCTGCCCATCTAATCTCCCCTTAATCCACTTACTCCTTTGTTTTTTTCTCTTCCCCTCTAATAAATTCGGTTCTTATCTTAACAAGATAAGTTTCTTTCTTAATGGAAAATGTCTAGAACGACCAATAAATAACTGGATAGAGCGACTGATAACAAAACCAAAGGGAGAGATAACCACACGATAACTTTCTCCTTGGATGACTACCGCATGGCCGAGAAGAATAATACTCTCTCTCTTTCTCTCTCTCCATTACTTCGTTTCTCTCTCTCTCTCTCTCTCTTTCTCTCTCTCCATTACTTCGTTTCGGTAACAAAGGCTCAGTCGGCTGTGAAATTGTCTCGTATCGTATCCAACCAATAACCGAATATTCGCGAAAATGTAACGAGGAAAACGACAGAAGTCAACTTTTCCTTTTTTATTTTCCTCAGTAATGACGGAGGAGGAGTTTTAAGAGGGGCAGCGTAAAAGTGCGCTCGGCCTCTCACGGCGAGAGAGAGAGAGAGAGAGAGAGAGAGAGAGAGAGAGAGAGAGAGAGAGAGAGAGAGAGGCACGACGAGCCGAGCGATCAATGCATGGTTTGTTTACGTTTTGCTTCGCCTCTCCGTCGTCAGATGTCAGCACGGTCCAATCGTCAACATGAGGACGGAGCGCGGGAGTTTTGAAATGGTTTCTGGTGGATCTTTGACGCGCAAACGTTCTCTGTAACACTTATTACTTTATTTTTGCAGTAGCTGATCTTGGTATGTCATTGTGCTTTTATGCTGTTATTTTCCAGCTACGTATTTAAAGTTTGGTTCTTAAGAAAGTGATAATAAATGAAGTAAATGTGTCCACTGACGAGAATCCCTAAGTTTTTTCGGTTTGGTGAGATCCAACTCACATAAATCATCAATAAAGGATGAGTATCAATTCATTTCATAGACGGACTCCCTTTGTGTGTGTGTGTGTGTGTGTGTGTGTGTGTGTGTGTGTGTGTGTGTGTGTGTGTGTGTGTGTGTGTGTGTGTGTGCGTGCGCGCGCGCGTGTGTATAACAAGCTGTACAGCGGTGAAATGAAGCAACGGGTGTAAAGCCTGGCCGATTTCGTCTTTATAACCAGTACATCTTTCACAGGTGTAAATATTTGGTTTCCAACCGTCTACATGTTCGTTTGTGCTGTCTCTCTAACCTATACATTGCAAATTCTACTACTATGTATCATTCCTCTGAAAGACGTCTTGGTTATAAATATGAAACCGGTCAGGATTTACACCCAGTTTCACTTTCACTGTGGTACAACTATATATATATATATATATATATATATATATATATATATATATATATATATATATATATATATATATATATACATACATATATACATATATACACACACATATATATGTAATATACAACAACAGACAGAAGCAGAGACTGTAGTTTATAAACCCCAATTCCCCACAAAGAAGGCATTCGAAGTAAAAAAAAAAAAAAAAAAAAAAAACAGCAGCGGCTACTGAAGTGATGTTTCCCCTCGTGCCAAAATTCAAAATCTAAAAAAGGAGAGAGAGAGAGAGAGAGAGAGAGAGAGAGAGAGAGAGAGAGAGAGAGAGAGAGAGAGAGAGAGAGGGAACTGCCAGTGGGAAGAACGGTCTGGTTACCTTGCGTGGGAAATTTGTCTTTAGTTTCAATGTACGACATTCTTATTTTAATGCTATGTGAAGGGTACTTTTTATATTAGTAACTGAAAAGTATGTTACAAACTGAGAGATACCTCTCTCTGTATTTCCCATTACCTTCTGTTACTTTTTTCGAATGAACACCATACTCTTCGGAAGCCTGAATTTCAAGTCAACGACCCCTGTGGGCTTCCATATGAATAGGGCTCATCTCCTGAATAATAATAATAATAATAATAATAATAATAATAATAATAATAATAATAATTATTATTATTATTATTATTATTATTATTATCTTAAACGTAATGGTCTTTACAAATTCTCGAAAAAATGATTTAGCTTCACTCTGAAAAGCGTGAGACCAACAGTCCAGCTGCCGAGCTTAACCACGAACTGCTCAAGAGCCGCCTACCCTGTGGGCAGGATAAGAGTCACAGGAAAAGAAAAAAAAAATAAGCTGGTAATCCTCCTCTGGGGTACACACAAGAGCGAGGAAGACCCAATGTCAACAAGCCAAAGAAACGGACGAAAATGCGTCATAATCCCCACGTCAACTTTCAATTTGTTAGTCGCTCCTTGCGACTTTTCATCACTTTCCCTTTGCAAAGGGACCTTTGTGTGTGTGTGTGCGTGTGTTCTTTGCATGATTTCTGTTTCTGTTCGTTCATTTCCCTTTCCAAATAGACTTTTTTGGCTTCCTCTTTCCCCGTTGATGAAAATAATATCTTTTTTCCTGGTCCTGACAAGCTTCTCAACGCCTGCATTTCTCTCCCGACATTTTCTTTTCGCCCCTTTTTCATTATTGTCACTCTCCAGATCCCATCTCGCTCCCTTCACTCGACTGTTGACAATTCCCCTGTACACAAATACCTCACCAACACTCTCTCACCCTCTCGCTCTGTCTCTCTACCTCTCTCCCTCTTTCCGTATCTCCTTTTTTCCCCTCTCACCTTCCTCTCGTGCGGAGCTGAGGCCACTTGCAAAAGGGAAACAGCTCAATGATCCCTCCTAAAAGTTTCCTCCTCATTTCTGGGTCTGATACTCCTTCAGATACTCCTTCAGACATCCTTCACGCCTTCGAGTGTGTTGACATTCCGACACTCGTGTACAAAAGGCTGTTATGGTCATTATCTCCTCAGGGCGCGAACCCTTTATTTCTGCTGACAAGTGGCTGCTGCCGCTGTTGACGATGATGTTTCGGTCTGGTTATTTGACACCTTAATGAGGCACTTGAGATGGTTTAATCTTCCCTCCTTCCAGAGAGGGATCTAACACTCTCCTTTCGGTGAACTCCTGTTTTTGACTTCATTATTATTATTATTATTATTATTATTATTATTATTATTATTATTTTTTTGTCTATCACGGTCATCCTATTCGACTGGGTGGTTTTTATAGTGTGGGGTTCCGGGTTGCATCCTGCCTCCTTAGGAGTCCGTCACTTTTCACACTATGTGAGCTGTTTCTAGTAGCACACTTTTCTACATGCCTAGTGTTCCTATGATTATGGGTACAATTTCCACTGGCATATTCCATATCCTTCTTATTTCGATTTTCAGGTCTTGATACTTATAAATTTTTTTTTCTTTCTTTCTCATCCACTCTGGTGTCCCATGGTATTGCGACATCAATTATTATTATTATTATTATTATTATTATTATTATTATTATTATTATTATTATTATTATATATTTTTGTCTATCACCGTCATCCTATTCGACTTGGTGGTTTTTATAGTGTGGGGGGGTTTCGGGTTGCATCCTGCCTCCTTAGGAGTCCATCACTTTCACACTACGTGCGCTGTTCCTAGTAGCACACTTTTCTGCATGAGTCCTGGAGCTACTTCGACATCTAGTTTTTCCAGATTCCTTCTCAGGGATCTTGGGATCGTGCCTAGTGTTCCCATGACTATGGGTACAATTTCCACTGGCATATTCCATATCCTTCTTATTTCGATTTTCAGGTCTTGATGCTTATCAATTTTTTCTTTCTTTCTCATCTACTCTGGTGTCCCAAGGTATTGCGACATCAGTGATTGATACTTTCTTCTTGATTTTGTCAATCAACGTCACGTCTGGTCTATTATTATTATTATTATTATTATTATTATTATTATTATTATTATTATTATTTCTGTAGATGAAACCTATTCACATGGAACAAGTACACCTAAGGGGCCATTAACTTGAAATTCAAGCTTCCAAAGAATGTTGGTTTCAACCTCCCACCGCAGACCCCACACTGTAGCAGTAACTGACCGTGATACAGAGCCAGTGGTTATAAATCTGTCTGTCATTTTCACAAAATATCTAAAACATCTAGAGATGGAGTGCGATGATTTTCGGAAGGACAGGCTATGAGACGAGAAAGAATTGTTCGGCTTTTCGGGTATAATCCGAAACTATACGTCAATGCAAGATTTATTTATTTTTTATTTAATTCTTCCTCATTCTGAAATAAGTGGGTCTGGCGAATAAAAAATGTGCTAGAAGGATATAGCTTTGGCAGAGGTATTCACTCTTAGAGTTCTTTCTAGTGATAATTTTTCTTTAATATCTTTCCTGTCTTCATCGGAGCTGGGCTAGACTTGGACATCCACTGGGCTTTTACTCAAAACATGTACGAACAACTCGCAAAAGGGAATCTAATTAAGATCAAGCCTTAAACTTTTATTGTAAAAATTAATTATCCTTTAAATAAAATACTGAGTAACTGAATTAATATTGAAGACATAACGAATACGCATGAGAATAAAATACGTAGCTGCATAATTAAATATGCAACGAACCTATCATCACAAGCTTTATAAAACGAAAGCAAAATAAGATTTTGCTTTACACAACGAATATTCTTGCACTGAAAACAACAGAACACAAATATATATAAGTGTATGTATTTATGTATATAATATATATATACACATACATATACATTCATACCATACGGCAAATGAAACAGCATAATATAAACAGCAAAACAGCTCGTATAAAAGCAGGTACGAACTGTCTGATCTCATCTGGTTCTCCTCATCACAGCCGATGGCGGCGTAAGGCCAATTTGCAGTCGCATTTCACCGAAACAGTTGGTGGCCGTCATATTACACTCTCCCCGTAATTGGAAGCCTGCATGCAAAACCCACCTTACGTCAGGCCAAAGTACCCGCCATTTTTTAGGTCAATTTCGTACGCGATTTGCTTTGAAAGGCATTGCCGGGGGAGCGCGTGGAGCATATACCTGGAGCTTGCTGTTGAGTAAACGTGGAGCATTTTGCTGAGCTGACCTGGAGCATTCTGCTCCGTATACCTGGAGCATTTTGCTGAGCATACCTGGGTATACCTGGAGCATTCTGGTGAGCATACCTGGGTATACCTGGAGCATTCTGCTGAGCATACCTGGGTATACCTGGAGCATTCTGCTGAGCATACCTGGAGCATTCTGCTGAGCATACCTGGAGCATTCTGCTGAGCATACCTGGGTATACCTGGAGCATTCTGCTGAGCATACCTGGGTATACCTGGAGCATTCTGCTGAGCATGTCTAGAGCATGCTGCTGAGCATACCTGGAGTATTCTGCTGAGTATACCTTGGTATACATGGAGCATTCTGATGAGCATACTTGAAGCATTCTGCTGAGTATACCTTGAGCATTCTGTTGAGTATACCTTGGTATACATGGAGCATTCTGATGAGCATACTTGCAGCATTCTGCTGAGTATATCTGGAGCATTCTGCTGAGTATACCTTGGTATACACGGAGCATTCTACTGAGTATACTCGGAGCATTCTGCTGTGTATACCTTGGTATAAATGGAGCATTTTGCTGAGTATACCTTGGCATAAATGAAGCATTCTGATGAGCATACTTGGAGCATTCTGCTGAGTATACCTGGAGCATTCTGCTGAAAATACCCGGCGCATTCTGCTGAGTATACCTGGAGTATTCTGCTGAGCATTTTGTGTGTACCTGGAGCATTCTGCTGAATATAACTCCAGCATTCTCTTAGTATACCTGTAGCAATCTGCCGAGCATACCCGGAGCATGAATCTGCCGACAACATTTCGACGAGAGCATCCGTGATGATGAACTGTTGTGAGAGAAGCCGCCCTCCCGGAAGCGAGGGGAAATATGACACGCAGTTGACGGCTTCGGTCTGAATTCCAACACTTTCCTACATCTTTTGGGGATACAGGAACACACGCCCATTCAATTCTCAGTGCGAAAGGTGGAATCGATTCGAATAAAAGGTGTTCGATGCTCTCGAGCCGCCAGAGGGGAAGGATTGAATCACCTTGCTTTATATTCCTCGCTGCGAAGTGGTTTCGAGTTTGGCTCTCTTCACGAGGAACCCGCGTTCGAATCCGTAACTGGCGAGGAAGGGAAAAATAGCACTTTCTTAAAACGTTCAGTATCCCGGTTGCCAGTAGGTTGTTGCAGGTCGCAGCCGCGTGGAAAAGAGAGAGAGAGAGAGAGAGAGAGAGAGAGAGAGAGAGAGAGAGAGAGAGAGAGAGAGAATCCCAAGGGAGTGATCAGTATTCTGTCAAAATGTAAACCATCTTCGCAATCTTCACAACATATACTGCTTCCCGTCCGTCTATCTGTGTCTTTGTCTGTCTGTCTGTCAGTCTGCCTTCTTCCTGACTTCTTGGGACACCCTGTAAGTCGAAAAGAACAGGGCCACCCATCCCCATTCCGATCGAAGGTTTTAAAACAGTGGAAAAGAAAGCAGCATTGCTCGTTTCTTCCGCTTCAGTGATATGGAAATGCTTTCGAGAATTCCGTGAATATGTAAACACGGTGATAAATTTCGGGGAAGAAGAAGAAGAAGAAGAAGAAGAAGAAGAAGAAGAAGAAGAAGAAGAAGAAGAAGGAAGAGAGAGAGAGAGAGAGAGAGAGAGAGAGAGAGAGAGAGGAGAGAGAGAGAGAGAGAGCGTTAGGGGTCAACAGAAGGTTGTCTCCGATACATCCTCCAACACAATGAAGATTATCGTTTGAACCTGAGCAAAATTCTCTAACGTGTTTCGTACAAGTTTACAGTTTTTACAATTTACAGTTCTCTGAAGTTATCACAAACTGTATACTACATACTTCAAGCTGCCACTGCCTCCTATCACAGCACACATAAGGAATGTGTATGCACATACTTTTACATACATACACACACTCGACGCACATTTATCTCGGAGTAAAACCACACACTTTTTCTTCCACACTCTTGACTTTGCTTTTACAGTTTACAGTTTTCTGCACTTATCACAGACTGTACCCTTCATATTCCAAGCTGTGACTGCCTCTAATCACAGCACACACAAGCAAACGTGTATGCATATACTTACGAATTTATATATACACACGCTGAACACATTCCTTCGAAGCAAAACCACGCACAATTATTCTTTCAGTTGCTTGACTTCCCTTCAATCAAGCCTGGACAAGATACGGGACACAGGCTGCCAATTCCATCAGCCTCTACCAAGAGACCCCTCAAACAATAAACAGAAAACTAACAAAGGAAAAACGAAGCAAAAAAAACACTCTTCTTCCGGTATATTTACGATCGCTCTTGACAGGAAACACGGCCGAATGGGTAGCTCATGGAATCGATAACAGTGTTATCACTAATTACGCATAATCACATCCTGTTGGCTCATTATCCCACGGCACCGATAATTAGGTTATCTTTAGACGTTGACTAAGTACCTACAGGACGCTCGTAGGAGGGAGGGAGGGAGAGGGGAGGGAGAAGGGAAGGGGTGAGAGAAAGAGGAGGAGGAGGGGGTGGGGGAGGAAGGAATTCGGAGAATTGAATTTATTTATCATTCCAGTGTGTTTGTGTTCACTGAGTGGATGCTGGAGTTATTTACAGTGAGGGAGAGTTCTGAGTTTTACAACAAACTCGTAACAAAGGCCGGTGTTACTTGGTAATGCTAATGACAGTGACAGATACAGAAACTGAATTGATCTGTCTTTTATTAGTTTTCTGTAAAAGAAAACTATCGTGCCGGCTTTGTGTGTCGTCCACACTTTTTTCTGTCCGCCCTCAGATCTTAAAAACTACTGAGGCCAGGCGGCTGCAAATTGGTATGTTGATCATCCACCCTCCAATCATCAAACATGCCAAATTGCGGCCCTCTAGCCACAGTAGTTTTTATTTTATTTAAGGTTAAATTTAGCCATAATCGTGCCTCTGGCTCTGGTAACGGTATGGGATAGGCCACCACCGGGCAGCGGTTCAAGTTTCATGGGCCGCGGTTCATACAGCATTAAACCGAGACCACCGAAAGATAGATCTATTTTCGGTGGCCTTGATTATACGTTGTACAGAAAACTCGATTCCGCCGAAAAAACTTCGGAGCATTTTTTACTTGTCTTGTGCTTGTACAATGACAGGATAACGGAGTGACAGAGATATAGCTTAATTATTTATATGTAGTTTGTAAGTTACGTAGTTACAGGAAGTGTTTCAATAAGAGTTTCCAGTTTTTTCAGAAAATCACTTATATGGAAGGTTTTGTTTACAAATAACTACTGGGATATCGAACCAAGGCAATTATTGTCTCATTGAGTTCACGCCTGCTTTGATTTCATGTTTATCCTGATCTGTCTATTTTAATCTTCTCCTTTTAACGTGCTTTTTTCCCATTTGTATGGGGTAAGCACGATGCCTTCTTTTTGAAGGACTCTGATTTGGCTTTTGGGGTAGACTGTGTAGTCTCGATCGGCTGCCCTGCCTGTCATCGCTTAGACACCATTAGCGTATGCACATGTATTGTACCAGTCATCAGCGCCCGTTCTCCCAGCAGCGAGGAGGCGTTGCACGGTTAGGTCGACAGTCGATAATTCAGTTTCGTATAGTGGTCTACTTTGCTTCGATCTGCTTCGTTCTGCTTCTCTGTCATCTGCTTCTCTGCCACTGTTTTTTTTTTTTTAATCTTAATGTATATTTATCACAAATGGGATTCTCTTTTGTGGAAGGTTGGTCTGTACTGTACGGCCTCTCAAGCCTTGTTGAATAATAATTGAATAATAATAATAATAATAATAATAATAATAATAATAATAATAATAATAATAATAATTTTCGGAGGCCGCAAACATCTACCACGGATCAACAATTCAACCACCCAAGAGGTTCCTTCCCTAAAATATTGCATTCCAACATCTCCCAAATCCTAATCGCTTGATTCCAAAAACAACGCCCATCTCCGGTAAAATTTCCATAAAAATCCCGCACAGCTTTACTGCGTAAACCTGCTAATAAACAAACAAAAACAAACGAACGCACAGACCTACAAACATAACTACATCGTAAGGGGCAACAAGAGAAAAGGAGGGTTAACAATTTTCCCGCAGGATTTTCCTCGACTCTTTCTTCTGCGGCCTCTGGTTTCGAATTTCACGGGAAGGACGGGACAGGGGAGAGAGTGGGGCGCTCAGTCACCAAGACCCGATCTCTCACCGGGGAGGCGAAAAACAAACAGGTTGGTGTGAAATTGCTGCTTCATAAAGGATGATGTCCATTGGAGGAGGGCTCTCTCTCTCTCTCTCTCTCTCTCTCTCTCTCTCTCTCTCTCTCTCTCCAGGAATGTCATGGCAATTCATAACACCAAGAAAGATAAAGTATTTCTCTCTCTCTCCAGAAATATTGTGGCAATTCATATCAACACCAAGAGAGAAAAGGTTCTCTCTCTCTCTCTCTCTCTCTCTCTCTCTCTCTCTCTCTCTCTCTCTCTCTCTCTCTCTCTCTCCAGAAATGTCATGGCATTCATAACACCAAGAAAGATAAAGTATCTCTCTCTCTCTCCTCTCTCTCTCTCTCTCTCTCTCTCCAGAAAAAGTGACAATTCATATCAACACCTCTCTCTCTCTCTCTCTCTCTCTCTCCAGAAATGTCATGGCATTCATAACACCAAGAAAGATAAAGTATTTCTCTCTCTCTCTCCAGAAATAGTGACAATTCATATCAACACCGAGAAAGAAAAGGTTTCTCTCTCTCTCTCCAGAAACAGTGACAATTCATATCAACACCGAGAAAGAGAAGGTTCTCTCTCTCTCTCTCTCTCTCTCTCTCTCTCTCTCTGGTATTTAGTTGATGTAACGCCAGAGTGACGTAATTAATGGAAAAAGTAGAGATAAATTAAGTTCTGGGTAATCTAATAAAATGAAATGCCGTTATAATTATAACATCCCTCTTTGACACATAAATATAATAACTTTTATGCTTTTGTCATAATTAATTAAATAAAATTCTTTTTCAGAAATTGACTAAAAGCATAAATTGAAATGCAAAATAATCTTAAATAAAGAATTTTTGTTGAATGAATTCACATTTCTTTTGTAAGGAAAGGTACCATGCCCAATTTTTTTTACCACAGCCTCAGCATATATAATATATATTAGGGAGTTCTTTAAAAATCCACAACTAAGATGTATTCTAGTATTGCACCAGCTCGGGTTTCTTTGCCATGCCCCTTAGGTTAAGTTAGGTTGGGTTAGTTTAGGTTAGATTAGATGATTACCTCTGCCGTAATTTGGGTGTGGAAAACATAATGGGATTATTTTCAAGAAAATTCTATGGTTAATTTTTAAGATATGGCGTCCCGCTTTTTTTCAGGGGAAAGGTCCCGGTACTCGGTTACATCTTGGGAAAATGCTACTGGGTAATATACATTACACAACTCATATTTCTACAAAATTCACTACATGCATTTGTCGTCAGTTGAAACACGATCTACATACAGTTTGTCAGCCTCAAAATACAGGGTAAGACACATTACATAACCCCTAAATATCTGCCCAATTTCATTACATAAATTTGTAGTCTGCTTAAAAATGACCTACATCAACATAACCCTACATAATCTACATGAATCCCCCACGATATTTCCCGTTATTTCCAACATAATGTACACCACATAATTCCATCATGGAGCTCCTAACAATCTACATAATTTTACCACATGCATTTTGTAATCAGTTTAAACATGACCTACAGCTACATCAACATAACCCTACATAATCTACAGGCATTCCCCATGAAATTGCTCGTTGTTTCCAACATAACATACACCACAAAATTCCATCACAGAGCTCCTAAATATCTACATAATTATACTACATGCATTTGTAGCCAGCTTAAACAAAAATACATCAACATAACCCTACATAATCTACATACATTCCCGATGAAATTTCTCGTTATTTCCAACATGATATGCACCAAAGAATTCCTGCATAGCTACAAAGTTCTAAATATATTTTTTTCTACGACATCTCGTCTACCTGAACATAATACACATTACAGTTATATGCAGGAATTTACAGGAATTCCTGTAATATTTCCACATGCGCGTAGCGATCGCATTTCCCGTGTGGCTGGAGATTAAATAATGGTAATGGGATTACAGGTAATAACTCAATTCGTTTCGGAGTTGGGAGGGACCGTGGCCTCGTAGTCGATATTAACATACAGCAAAAATAATCTCGGCTTATTTATATAATTGGGGGACGAGAAATACGTTTGGATTTTGTTTTGCTTGACATGTAAATTTTAAAAAATAGGTTTAAATAAGCAAACAAGACGCTAAATATACATTTAACTTATTTTTATAAACATAGGCCTTAAAAAATTCAGCATTCCTGAACAGAATAGAAAGCTAAAAAAAATACGCAGAATTTAAATTCTGCGTATTTTAACAAAATTAAAACCTAAAAAATTCTGAATAAAAAAAACAAATGGTTAAAAAAAATCCCCGTATTTAAACAAAATTAAAAACTAAAACATTCCGTGTATCTAAACAAAATATAAAGTTGAAAAAATTCTGCGTATTTAAAAAAAATTACAACCTGAAAAATTCTGCGCATCTAAACCACACAGAACGTTAAACAAATTCTGCGTAACTAAACCACATAGAAAGCTAAACAAATTCTGCGTATTTAAACAAAATTAAAACCTAAAAAATTCTGAATATCAAAACCAAATAGAAAATTTAAAAAATTCTAAGTATTTAAACAAAACACTAAACAAAAATTAAGCTTATCAGATTCATATACAAAACAATCTCAGCTCATATACTGATAATCATTTTGAAAAATCAGAAATAGTTTCAGCTTGCAAATAATTAAGCCACCCAAAAATATAAACTGATATGCCTCTGTTGACCTCAGAACCGAATAAGGTACAGGGTAGTTTATCGAATGCAGCCGACATCATCCCCCCCCCAAGGGGGATGGACATGGGGCTAGCACCCGCATCCCACATGAGAAACGAAAAACTTCCATAAAAATGTAGGTAAGAAATCACAAACAACACAAGAACTCTAAAAACCTTCATGCAGTCCAGGGGGGAAAATGAAAGTGGTCAAGTGTTTGTCTGTGTCTGAATACGTATGTGTATGTGTGTGTACGACTGTATGCATGCACAAGCACGCGCGAGCGCGCACGAGCGTGAGACAGAGCCAGAGAGAGAGTGAAGTGTGCATTGTATTTACGCAATAGTTAATCAATATTCATGTGAGGTGCCAAGGACCACACAAGTGCCCTCAAAGAAGCCGCATGCTGCTTCAGGTCCCAGGCCCCAGGTTCTAGGTCCTAGGTCGCAGGTACCAGGTCTCTGGTCCCAGGTCCCAGGTCTCCTTGGCCTCGACTCATAAGTGCGTGCAAGACGAGACTGCACGATGACATTATGATAAGACCACGGGGAGATCTTTAAGACCGCCATGACAGTTTCTGCACCAGATGAATCCAGATAAGGAGTTAATATAGACACGATAGAGATGCGTTGAAGGATAATGCATGTAAATTAGAATAGAACTGAATACAGAATTTAGGCCGGAGCCAAGCGCTAGAACCTAGGAGGTCACTCAGCGCTGAAACTGAAATTGACATTAAGGTTTGACAGGTTTAACAGGAGGAAACCCCTCGCAGTTGCACTACGAATCAATTATTAGGAGAGGCTGGACAGGAAGATGGAAGAAAGAGAATATGAATGGAGGTACAGTGAAAGGAACGAAAGAGGCTGCAGCTAGGGGCCGAAAGGATGCTGCAAAGAACCTTAAGTAATGCATACAGTGCACAGCATGAGGCGCACTGACAACACTATCCCCCTACGGGAGAATGTAAATTAGGACACTAGACTGTAATAATATTAAATACTTGGAGTCATTGAAACCTGCAGCATACCCTAGAGGTTTGAGACAAGCGGCATTGTGAAATAAGGAGGCAAAAGACTGAATAATACAGATTTTATTTGATTACAGTGCGAAAATGCTGAACGGCTGACACCAATGATAAATAGATATATTTCCATTTACCTGCCACTTCCCCCTTTGATTGGGGGAAGAGGGGGACTTGAGAAGGTGCTACCATTGATATTTTTAGCAATTATTCTTTGTTATGAGACCGCAAACCTTACAAAAAAAATATCGTTGAAAGAGCTCGATACTTTTTTCATGTCAAGACTTTAAAGTGATTCATAAGGTTTATTCTCTCTCTCTCTCTCTCTCTCTCTCTCTCTCTCTCTCTCTCTCTCTCTCTCTCTCTCTCTCTCTCTCCATACTTTATTTTTCTCTTTCTTTTCACAAAGTATCATTCTATCTGAGGATGTGCGCTTTGCAAATTTAAGACTGTTTTGCCTCGCTCTATATATCTGCGCATAATAATAATAATAATAATAATAATAATAATAATAATAATAATAATAATAATAATAATAATAATAATAATAATAATTAATAGTGAGATATTCCAAAGCCTCCAACAGTGCAATCTGCATAGTTACCAATGAATACCAACACGCAAATAGCACAGTTACTCAGATATCTAGCCTCAAACACGCTTCAGTTTACAAACAGCAGGAAGCCAACTTTTCTGTAAGTAAAAAAAAACAAAGACAAAAGCTACAACTGACGTCATGGAAAATTCCAGGAACCAGACCTAGACTCAGATTCATACCAAATCGTAATTAGTCAGGTCCTGGAAAATAAAAAAAAAAATACAAACAATAGGTTTTCACGCAATCTAAACAAACAGACAGACGAACAAACGTATGGAAACAACAACAAAAAAAACCTTAACAGAAGAAAAAATAACAATGATAATGATCATACACTGTTGACAGTGATACTCGCATCATCTGCATCCTGTTCGTATAAGTTTTCTCTATCTTTCTAAAAATTGCTTTTTACAAGGTAACTTAATTATGCCGGGAACTCGCCGATGTTCGTCTTTCTTTGAAAAGCAAAACAATTGCAAACTGGGGTAGTTTTTTTTATTCTTTTAGGAAGAATGTAAAAATTACAAGTCAGCAACACAAGTAATTGAAATATGGCGTGCTGTTTCCGTGGATTTTCCATACAGAGAAAACTGTCGTCAGTATATTTTCAACTATTCTGCAACTCTTACATTTTGCGATAACCTTGAGAAAACTATTATTAGAAAGACAAAACTCTACATATGAACGGAATGCAGCTGATGCAGCTATTACTTTCAACACTACCTGCTTAAAAGAGAGTCTTCTACCTACATATAACAAGGATCCTAATAATAGCGGTAAAAATAGCACTGGCGGTGTTTATTTTAACGTGTTATTACAACGCTAAGCCTATTATATCAAGCTAGGACGACAATCCTTCTTATGAGGTAGAAGGGTTTTACTTGAATTTAAAACGTCAATACATTATCAGTCTACCTATCGTTAAGATCTCAAAATAAATGATGAACAAATAAAGAATAAAATATGAGTAAATAGGGGAAGGAAATATGTTTAGGAATATATATGGAAGGAAATATGTTTATGAATAAACAGGGAAGGAAATATGTTTAAGAATAAACAGGGAAGGAAATATGTTTAAGAATAAACAGGGAAGGAAATATGTTGAAACTCAGGAAAGAGAACAAAATTTTGTTCCTAATGCGTTTCACAGACAACTGTCATATCTTGAGTAGACTTTTTTTTTTAAGCAAGCAGTAAATCATGTTTATTATTAATTCTGTTCTCACCTTTCACCTTCCTCTCTATATCTCTGTGGGATTCTCATGGTGGAAAACATGGGAAATCTTGAGAAGGAATAATAAGGTACACAACCTCCAACCCTCTGGCTCGTTGAAAAAAAAACAACAAACAACAACAATAGCAACATCACAGAAGACAACACCCACGCTACAACCATTAACCATCGAAAAACAACCGACATAGGGAGGTGACACTGATAGGTGTCACTTACTTCAAATCACCTTACAACAAGTCACGTAAGTCACGTGACCTTGGTACGTAACTGACACGTACCGCTGGAGAAGTACGAACATGAGACGTTTGTTAGTACGGTCGTGAATAATAATGATTTATGATATTGACAGTCGATGCCTCGCCGATAGCACTTAGTCTGATTCCACTTGTCTTAAGCTGCTCTTGGAGTTTCCGTTAGGTGGTGGAAGGTAAACCTAATGGGTATGGGTATGGGCATATGTATGTATATGCATGCATGTATGTATGTTTGTATGTGTATGTATACACACACACACACACACACACACACACACACATATATATATATATATATATATATATATATATATATATATATCTATATATATATATATATATATAATTTGTGTGTGCGTGTGTGTACATATTAATCCATCTGTCAAATGTATTCATACGTGTACGTATGAATACATTTGTATGTATACGCACACATATATGCAATTATGCATATAAATTTATGCATACGTACACGTATAATTAACACCATTTAATATGACAGATAAAACAACCAAACAATAAATAAATAAATAACTGTTCATACATATGTATAAAAACATACATACACACATATATGCATACATTAAAGAAATATCAGCAAAAAATTACGTGTGGACCAGAAATACAAATCTGACTCGCATCAGGGTCGAACCCAGGTCATTCAAATGAAATAAACCACAAATAAGCAAAAGAGATCCGGTGTCGCGACAGATTATCGTCACAATCTTCCTCACAGAAAAGAACAGACGTCTAAACAGTCGTAGATGTCAGGGAAACACGAGGGGCATGATTGATGATGCCACAAGTTATTAATGAGAAGTCAAATAGCGAATGACCCGTTTGAATTGTACTGAGGAGACAAATTATGTCGAATTGATGTATGAATGTTTAATGCGGTGCATTCAGCGTGTTTTGGTGGCTAAGGAATTTTAAACTTCATGGCATACGGTAAATCAATATATATATGTATGTATGTGTGTGAGCATGTGATATATACTGTGTATGTATATATATATATATATATATATATATATATATATATATATATATATAAATATATATATAAATATATATACATATTTGATATATATATATATATATATATATAAATGCATTATAAATATATATATTATTTGAATGTATATATATATATATATATATATATATATATATATATATATATATATATATATATTTTTATAATAATATACAACTTAGCATTTGTATTGTAAAATCATCATATGACAACAACCTCTTTAAAGACTTAATTCTCGAGAGTTAATTTTAACTAAAAGACTAAAACTGTGACTATTCTACGACAGATCAAAACTGCTTAAGAATCAGTGAAAGCGAAAAAACTTTAATTTAAATAAAAACTACTGAATGAATAACGAAAAATAAATACAGCAAACTTCCTTCCAAGTCTACCCACCTAACATGAGCATTCGGAGACCGCAAACTTCCGCCAAGGCAGCTGAGTAATCAACTTCCCAAACACCAGACTGTGTCCTTTTCCCCATAAATAACATTCCTATCTCTCCCAAACTTTTTCAGCTGTTGCCAGTCACAAAATCTAACGTTGGAAATATTTCCGTATGAATAGGCCTATCTCTCCCAAACTTTATTCAACTGTCGCCAGTCACAAGACCTAATGTTGGAAATATTTCCGTAGGAATAGTCCATAAACAACATTCCTATCTCTCCCAAACTTTTTTTCAACTGTTGCCAGTCACAAGACCTAACGTTGGAAATATTTTCGTATAAATAGGCCATAAATAGCATTCCTATCTTTCCCAAACTTTATTCAACTGTCGCCAGTCACAAGACCTAATGTTGGAAATATTTCCGTATGAATAGTCCATAAATAACATTCCTATCTCTCCCAAACTTTTTTCAACTGTTGCCAGTCACAAGACCTAACGTTAAAAATATTTTCGTACAAAGGGCCAAATAGCATTCCTATCTTCCCAAACTTTATTCAACTGTCGCCAGTCACAAGACCTAATGTTGGAAATATTTCCGTATGAATAGTCCATAAATAACATTCCTATCTCTCCCAAACTTTTTTCAACTGTTGCCAGTCACAAGACCTAACGTTGGAAATATTTTCGTACAAATAGGCCATAAATAACATTCCTATCTCTCCCAAACTTTATTCAGCAGTTGCCTGTCACAAGACCCAACGGCGGAAATATTTTCGTGTGAATAGGCCTACTGTAAAACTTTTCCCATAATCCATCTAATAAACCGACAAAACGAAGCAAAAAAAGAACATCCTTCAAAGACAAAAGGATTAAGGATTATCCTTTGACAAAGTTTTCGCAGGATTTCTTCTACCTCTTTTTCCACAGAAAAAACTTTTCTTTTTTTTGCCTCCGATCTACTTTCTAAATCCAGGATTGAATTGAATTAAATATAGAATTTAGGCCAAAGGCCAAGCACTGGGACCTACGAGGTCATTCAGCGCTGAAACGGAAATTGACAGTAAAAGATCTGAAAGGTGCAACCTCGCAGTTGCACTATGAATCAACTGTTAGGAGAGGGTGGAAAGTAAGATGGAAGAAACTGAATATGAAAGGAGGTACAGTAAAAGAAACGAAAGGGGTTGCAGCTAGGGGCCGAAGGCACGCTGCAAAGAACCTTAAGTAATGCCTACAGTGCACCACATGAGGTGCACTGAGGGGACTACCCATCCTACGGGGTCCAGGATTCCAGGTCAGTCTGGCACTGGTAGTTTCAGTCTGATACTGTCCAAAAGTCCCCCTGGGGACATCTGGTCCTGAGATGTCGCTATTTTGTTTTTATATAAATGATTTTCTTTCGTAGGGAACGGTTATGGCCGCTAAAATCGAATGGAATTTGTAATGCATACAATAAGAGATATCTTAATGCAACAAAATCCTTTGGAAATTAAAGAAAAATGAGAAAATGTATTATTCTGGTTAAAAGGAGAATGAAATTGTTAAGAAGTAAAATAAAGGATATCTACAACCATTAAGAATTTTTGCAAACAGGAAAGAAATCGAGAAAAAATATACAATATAAAAAGAATTTTAAAATGACCAAACAAATTTTCTTTTCGCAAACAGAAAAGAAAAACGGCATAATACAAAACCAGACATTGCAATATTCCTAACAAAATCAATCTTTTCGCAAATCGAAACAACGCACTGAGAAAAACAAATTGAGAAAGCAAACCCACAAAACAACAAGAATTTCAATATGACCAGACAACGCTTTTTCGTAAAAGACAGCAAAAAGAAAAAATTATATATATATATTATTATATATATATATATATATATATATATATATATATATATATATATATATATATATATATATATATATATATACAAAAACCCAGGCACAAACATTCCTAACAAAACCTCCCACCTCTTCGCAAATCGAAACAACGCAATGAGAGAAACCCGAGAAAAAAAAAAAAAACACAAAACAACATGAATTTCAACATGACCAAACAACACTTTCTTCTCGTAAACAGAAACAGAGCAAAAAAAAAACATAAATAAATAAATAAATAAAATATATATAAAACAAACCCAGGCACAGCAACATTCCTAACAAAGCCGCCCACCTCCGCGCAAATCGAAACAACGCAATGAGAGAAACAACGACGAAGACGACCCACCCGAGCAAGAACAATATCGAGATATTTTCCTGGCGACGACGACGGCGAGGACCAGATGACAAACCCATTAAGAGGTGCGTTCAGTCCGGAACAGATAGCTCCCCTGTGACTGCCTTCATTTGTTTGAGGAAACCAGCATTGCATTGCCCCTCCTCCTCCCCTCCCCCTCTCCTCCTCTCCTCCCTCCTAACCTTTCCTTTTCGGCCAATAGCCAGCCACGACGATATTATTGCACGTTTCTTAGATACATATCGAAGGAAATACTTTTTTATAGGTCTTTTTATTTATTCTGAAGGTCGATTTTTTTTATAATGGCCTCTGGTATAAAAAAATTATGATGATATACTGAAGACTATACTTTTTCTAAGTTATATATGTTTGATATATACTGTACATACATACATACACATACATACATATATATATATATATATATATATTATATATATATATATATATATATAAAATATACATATATATATAAACACATATATATAAATACATATATATATATATATATATATATATATATATATATATATTATATATATATATATAGCAGAGAGTATATCTATATATATATATATATATATATATATATATATATATATATATATATATATATATATATCAAATACACACACACACATATATATATGTATTTATACACGTGAAAAAAAGTTTTAAAATTTATTCCTGTTTATTCTGAAGTTCCATGTTTAAACATGGATAATGACCTCTGGTATAAAATCAAAGATATGAAATGGGATATATCCGGAAGGCAGTTCTTTTCTTTTATATATTTATATATATATATATATATATATATATATATATATATATATATACATATATATATATATATATATATATATATATATATATATATTTTATCTATATATATATATATATATATATATATATATATATATAGATATATATGAAATATATATATATATTATATGAAATGTATATATTTTTTGGGGGGAGGAGGGAAAATAAATAAAAAAGGAAGGGCGGGAATTTATACCTTTCTTAGTGTAAATGAGTTCTGCTGAAATTGAGACAAAAGCATAAAATAGCTTGAAGAAAAATTATGAATCAGTCGATATTAATATAAATTGAATTGAATATAGAATTTAGGCCAAAGGCATACGGGACCCATGAGGTCATTCAGCGCTGAAACGGAAATTGGCAGTAAAAGGTTTGAAAGGGGTGTAACAGGAGGAAACTCCCAGAAGTACAATGAATCAATTGTTAGAGAGGGTGGAAAGTAAGATGGAAGAAAAGAATATGAAACGAGGTACAGTGAAAGGAACGAAAGGGGTCAGGAAGAAGGTCAAAGGTAAATCTGCAAAGAACCTTAAGTAATGCCACAGTAAACTGCATGTGGTGCACTGATTTGCACTAACTCACGGAGGATTTCACATACAGAAAATATTTTCTACCATAGTTCATACTCTGAACGACAAACTTTCTTCTAAAAATTAAAAAAGGAAAATCTTCGGATCTGTCTTCTAATTTCCGTTTAGATTTTGTGAGGACAGTCCTGTAATATCAAATATGAAAATCAATCAATTAATCCTTCGAATATTTTAAAACTTCACCTATATAGAAAGTTACAAGTTGCCAGTTTCGATCCTATTTCTGAAACAATGACAATGAATCATTTAGGAAGTAAATAAAACATTAAATATAATGATTAATATTTCAGTATGCCGGAAGCGTCATAGATTGATAAATATAAAAAATAATTTTTTGAAGACGGATTTTTTTATTTGAGCCCCTTTTTAATATACAATGTCACTTTGCATCACGAAATTACTAGAGTACCTTGCTAGTGGTTATGACACTTGCCACATCAGCGAGAGGACCTGAGTTCGATCCCAGTGAAAGGCTGAATGACTCTGGCCTCTTGGCTAAAATTCACTGTTGACCTAAAAGGTAAATCATGTAGTTAGCCATAAGTCGATGCACAGGGTCGCAGCAAAGGTGAGAATGATATGAGGCTAGCACCCTCATCCCAAAATAAATGACGATAACTAGAAGGAGAATACCTTCTGGAGCACCCTACGGGCCTGTCGATCTCGCAAAATTCTATATGCTTTTGTGCATACACAAACACATGCACATACATACGCACACATATACATATATATATATTATATATATACATGAGAGAGAGAGAGAGAGAGAGAGAGAGAGAGAGAGAGAGAGAGAGAGAGAGAGAGAGAGAGAGAGAGAGAGAGACAAACTTACCAAAAAAAAAAATTCTTTGTAAATAATGAATAACTACTCATCCGCCTTCTCAATACAAATGATTGCTGAATGCACAAACAACAATTTGTTTGTGACGTTTGTTTTCTTAGACTAATGATGGCGCATAGTTGAATATGTCACCGACAAAATATATATGTATATAAATACACACATGAAAAAATTCTTCATCCAATATCCAAGTATCATGCCTGTTTGTCGGCCGAAATGGTTCAAAGGTTGCGAGCTGTTTTTAAGCACCTGACATTTCCGAGCGTAGTAGGCGCTATCTCTTAACGAGAGTATCCGGGGAAATACGACAGTAAATTGCTCAGTGATATTTTTCTTTCTTCTCTATATTTCAGAGTGTAACTGATGTCATGGTAGCCACACAAGTCTCTCTTTCTCTTTCCTCTTTACACACACACACACACACACACACACACACACACACACACACACACATATATATATATATATATATATATATATATATATATATTAGAGAGAGAGAGAGAGAAAGAGAGAGAGAGAGAGAGAGAGAGAGAGAGAGAATAACATGATTCATGTAAACAGATGGTATCTAACGGAGATTTATCTCATGAAAGCTATGTTTTTCATGACTATCTGTCCCCATCGTCCGGTAGCCGGACGACGGAGAGGGGTAGTCCTGAAGGCGTGTAACTTTGGTGAACAAACTCGGTTAGATACAATCCCTGTTTTATGAGGTTTCTGAAAGAGATATGTGTGTATATATATATATATTATTATATAATATATATATATATACGAGTATATATATATATATATATATATAAATATATAAATATATATATATATATACTGAAAACTATAGTACTCTGAACAGGAAAACAAACAAATACGTGACTGTCATATGCATACTTTATAAACTGATGAACATCTATACATAAAACTTCCATAGCAATAAACTCCCCATATGCAGAAATAAAAGGCCCACCAACAGTGAGTCGAATCCCTAATACACACACTGCACCATTCCTAAATATCATGACCCTCCCTTACCAATGCCTCTGTCACTTCAATCATCCTTTTCACCAACCATTCTTCCCAGAGATCAATTTGCCTCCGATATACCTCCAACAGCGTCGTATAATTTCATGCAGCTGTTATGTGGAAGAATGTAATTACTTAGCAGTGTTGATAAGTCTGTTAATGATAGAGGGAGAACGCACAGCATGGCACCAGATGATCTTCGTTAAAGTAAGTTATTATGTCAGAATCTTAATAATGACAGCGATATTCCAAGTAAATAGAAAATAGAAATAGACTGAAGTGAATGATAAAATGAAAGAAAAATAAATTTAATATCTACGCAAATGAATTAACTTATAATCTCAGTAAATAAAAAAAAGAAAAAACAGATTGAAGTGAGAGTTAAAATGAAAAATAAATTAATCAATAACGGTGCAAATTAATTAACTTATAATTTAACTAAATAAAAAGGAAAAACATTCAGAAGTGAAAGATAAATGAAAAATAAATTAATAAATAACAACGCAAATGAATTATCTTATAAAATCTCAGTAAATAAAGAAAAGAAAAACGGACAGAAGTGAAACATAAAATGAAAAATAAACAAATCAATAACGACGCAAATGAATTAACTTACAAAATGCATATCCAGCGCGACTGATGAATAACTCATCCGGAAATGTAAATACTAAACAAAAAGAATATAGAGAATATCAAATGTAAATAATAAACAAATATAATGTAGAGAATTTCATAATGCTGAAATAAAATATCGCGCCGTTCCGTCGACGGCAGAAAATAAAATCTCACTTAATATGCAAATATACACCAGGTTTAGTGATATATTCAGCCGGGCCCCCAAAATATTCACGAAATTCGAATTTGCGTTTTTTAATACTCACCAACTCTACGTACTACTATAATGTCAATGATATATTAGATCTTTGCTTTCTTTTTTTATTATTATCATTATTATTATTTTTGAGAATGCATTCCACTAAAAGCATCCAAATTCTCAAAAAATGGTACCTAAATAACTTTGTATCTATTTTCTTTATTATTATTATTATTATTATTATTATTATTATTATTATTACTATTATTATTATTATTATTTTCGAGTATGCAATCCACTGAATGCATCGCAAATCACGGTAGGAAATGAATTAAGTTTCTCTACCCAGGCAGGATTCGAATTCAAGCTGGTACCAAAATAACTTTATAATCCAGCACAATAACATCGTTAAATTAACCTATTACATGACATTATTGCAGGACACGTCTAAAGTATAATATACTGACACCGATGACTGTACTAGTCTTAATCACATATGTTCGCCAGAGAGTAATGAGACTGGGGAGAGAGAGAGAGAGAGAGAGAGAGAGAGAGAGAGAGAGAGAGAGAGAGAGAGAGAGAGAGAGAGAGAGAGAGAGAGATTTGTGGGGCTGACCTTGACACCCAATTTCACACTTGTAAATACCGTGTACACTATGAAAAATAAAGAGAGAGAAGAGAGTAGAGAGAGAGAGAGAGAGAGAGAGAGAGAGAGAGAGAAGAGAGAGAGAGAGAGAGAGACTTGTGTGGTCAACCTTGACATCCACATTTCAATCTTGTAAATACCCATTGCACTATGAGAGAGAGAGAGAAGAGAGAGAGAGAGAGAGAGAGAGAGAGAGAGAGAGAGAGAGAGAGAGAGAGACTTGTGTGGTTAACCCTGATCTCCAATTGCAATCTTGCAAATACCCTTTACACTATGAAGAGAGAGAGAGAGAGATCTCCAATTGCAATCTTGCAAATACCCTTTACACTATGAAGAGAGAGAGAGAGAGAGAGAGAGAGAGAGAGAGAGAGAGAGAGAGAGAGAGAGAGAGAGACTGAGTCACCAGGACCATCTTAACATCAACAGGCGCAAAAAAAAAAAAAAAAAAAAAAACTACTATAGGCTGTGATGATCTGTTATTAAAGAAAAACACCTGCGTCTGACGTCTGGTCCAACCGTCTTAATTGGGTGTGTTCCTGGTATCAACTTTCACCAAATACCTAGAAGAGAATGATTCTTTTCTTAAGCAAACCATTATTAGCTCACAAACTGTAGATAAGGAGATTTGGAAAGGGATCCCTCGCAGATGTGTTGTCACCCTGACTGATGGAATATAGAGTTTAGGCCAAAGGCCGAGCACTGGGACTTATGAGGTCATTCAGCGCTGGAAAGGAAATTGAGAGTATGTAGGTTTAAAAGGTATATAACAGGAGGAAAACCTCGCAGTTGCACTATGAATTGTTAGGAGAGGCTAGATAGCAAAATGGAAGAAAGAGAATAGGAATGGAGGTACAGTAAAAGGAACGAAAGGGGTTGCAGCTAGGGGCCGAAAGTACGCTGCAAAGAACCTTTAGTAATGCCTACAGTGCACCCCGTGGCGACACTACCACCCTGCGGGATAAACCTGACTGATGAAACTCTCAAGTATTCGTGTGTCAATTTGATGTAAACTAGTCAATCAGTCTAGAGTTATTTAGGTATAATAAATTCGTTGTCTTGACAGGAATACTTGTTTAGTTAAATACAAATTTCTAAGTCAATCTAAGGCCTTGAATGTACTACTAGTTTACATTCATGCAAATGTTTCTAAATCAATCTAAGGTCCTGACTGTAATACTAGTTTAGATAAGTACAAATATTTCAAAATCAATATTAGGCTAGAAGTTACAGTTACTTTTAACTCTTCGTTGCTATAATCGTTAATATAAATAAAATAGTTTTAAATTCACTTCACAATTATTTAGATACAAGATGATCGAACTCTCGATTTTAATAATAGGTAGAATAATATAAATATATAATTAAGTAATTTTCTATGAATCATCATTATCATTCCCCCCCTACACCTTATGCCCCCAAAGGCCTCAGTGAGTGGCTTACGTCTTTCCTGTTCTTTCTCTTGCACAAGTCTCCACTCATGTCCAGCCTCCCTTCCCATAGTCCTTATTCAAGTAGGTCTGGGTCTTCAAACTCTTCCGGCGCCCAAAGGGGCCCAGAATATACTATAAAGTACTATCTTACCTTCATTAATAAATCACCAGCAGCAAAATTCCAAAAAAAAAAAAAAAAAAAAAAAAAAAAAAAAAAAAGAAAACAATCTCAAAGGGTATACCCCATAGGGGGTAATGCAGAGCACACTCAAACGGTGGACTGTAAGCATTCCGTAACGTTTCTTGCAGCGTCACTTTCGCTCCATTTGCTATACCTCCGCTCACACTCCCTTTCTTCCATCTTACGAGTACTTTCCACATTATTTACAGCACTGAATGACCTCATAGGCCCTAGCGCCTAAATTTTGCATTCCAACTCCAACAGGTGTACTGCCATAACTTCAGAATAGCAAATGCCGAGGGGAACGTGTCACGGCTTCCGTAACTACTCTCTCGCAACACCTGTACAGATAAGATATACAGTAATAGCCAAGTAAAAACTCCGTGGACAGAATATTTATGTCACTGGAGAAACGAGATATCTTCTTTTTTTTTTTTTTTTTTTAGCATTTAGGAGGCGCACCAGAGACTCGCACTAATGGCGGGGGTTCCGCTCCAAGATGAGGTTCTGTCAGTCACTGGTAATCTCCTCGCCACACCTTTACACACCTGTTAACGTCACCTGCTCTCTCGCCTCGTCAGAGGGACGGTGTGTCCTTATCCTAATTGACGAGAGGAGAGAGGAAGAACGAATGGAATTACTTAGCCCAGGCCTTTCAAGAACAGAGATGTGGGCGATTCAGGGAGCTGGACATCTAAAGAATTTCACGAGTTGGGTGAAAATATTTAGAAGGCGTCACCTGCTCTCTCGCTTCATCAAATGGGCGGTGTCTTTATCCTAGTTGACAAGAAGAAGACCGATTGACATTATTAAGCCCAGGCCATTTAAGAACACAGATGTGGACGATCTAGGGACCTAGATATTTAAAGAAAGCCACAAAAATATTCAAAGTAGGTTTGTAACATGATACTGATCACTGACAGAGAGTTCAGGGGTAGTAAATGCATTGTAATCTCTTTAGTAAATGCATTGTAATCTCTTTAGTAAATGCATTGTAATCTCTTTAGTAAATGCATTGTAATCTCTTTAAAGTCTGTGATCAGTGATTACGAATCAAGACTCTTTTTGGTGCTTTTATTATCCTAGACATCAGCCATAGTATTCGCCTGCGTCTCCAATTATCCGTATTCTTCAGGTACTAGAAGGAAATGGCAACCTTCTTTCCTCTTTCAAATTCCTAGCAGAAGGAATACCCTAAAACTTACTAAATTTCATGTCTTTTCTGCTGTTATTTTAGCGTTTTCTAATGTATGTCATAAGTTATAGTAAATTCGTTTTCAACAGACAATTTTTCATACCAGCAGAGTTTAATTTGATCGTGAGACATTTATGACGGCGTATCTGGATTACTGTTTATCTAAAGCGCCGTTTGATCTTAGTCAGCAAATCTAATGGTTATCAGTAAGTGTTTTAATATTGTTACATATTAAAATTTCAAGTACATTGCCGACGGCAACGTTTATTTTGCTGGGAACCTTACTGCAAGTGGCATTATTTCAAAACTTGCAACAGATCCTGGGAACCTGGTGAGAGACGCAATGGGTGATAATGAGGCTCAAGAAAATAAAAATTATATTTTCTTATAAGTTTCTTAGCAAGACTGAAAGAAAGGAAATGAATATATATATGCCGATATATATATATATATATATATATATATATATATATATATATATATATATATATATATACTATAATATATGTGTGAGTGTGCATGAGTGCAATACTAGAATACCCTGAGTTGCCCAGGCAGAAAAATGAGCTTAAAACTACCATGTGCTAAATTCGCCAAATTCAGGGCTTACGTACCCATTGGCACAGTAGGCTCTTAACAGAGCGTACCCATCCGCCCGTCCACTCCCAGAATCGAACCTGAATGCCCTTGGGCTTAAAAAGCCGGCACTCACCGAAAGAAACAGTTAATAAAAATATTTTCTCATAGTTCTTATTTTATCCTCCTGTCTCCCCTCCCTCCTGTCTCTCCACTTCCTTCTTTCCGTTGTTATAATTATACGCCACACTCATCACCTTTTATTCGCCTTTCGTCTCGTCATAATTCACTTCGAAGTTGCCTCTCCCTTTTACTAATTTGCATACGTTGCGAAGTAAATCCCCCCTTTTTTTTACGTGTTAGGGATTTGCCTATTTAATCATTATTAGCGTGAATCCCCATTAACCGAATATATGGTCGCACTTTTTAATGAACTGCTGGGGGTGAAGATCGTGAAATAAGGGCGCACGCGACGATGAATTGTGTGTGTGTGTGTGTGTGAGAGAGAGAGAGAGAGAGAGAGAGAGAGAGAGAGAGAGAGAGAGAGAGAGAGAGAGAGAGAGAGAATTAATTTTCTTTTCACAATGAACAATGAAGATGAGAGAGAGAGAGAGAGAGAGAGAGAGAGAGAGAGAGAGAGAGAGAGAGAGAGAGAGAGAGAGAGAGAGAGAGACTGATAATAGAATTAATTTTTCACAATGAACTGATTATGAAAGATTAAGAGATGAGAGAGAGAGAGAGAGAGAGAGAGAGAGAGAGAGAGAGAGAGAATAAAGAAGAATGAACTGATAATAGAATTAATTTTCACAATGAACAATAAAGATTAAGAGAGAGAGAGAGAGAGAGAGAATGAGAGAGAACAATAAAGAGAGAGAGAGAGAGAGAGAGAGAGAGAGAGAGAGAGAGAGAAAAAGTGCATCACGCACCTGACCTCGTCAAGGGAAAAACCCGGGCGCAAAAACGTTAATGATAACGACGGACGGAGAAAATGTACATTTTCTTATGACACGAGGTGATTCCAGCTGCAGTTTGGAAGAAGACTCGCGCCGCATCTAATCTAATGAACGCGCCCTCAGAGAAACTCTCCTGTCATACCTAATCTCATGAACGTGCCTGAGGGGACCTTTCTCTCAAGATTTGGCTCAAAGTAGTGTTCATTTCATTTGTCTGAATGGCGGTGTTATTAAGTGACAAATTAAGGTCTGCGTGGTTCCTAAATGACTGATGAATCTTACGTCAGTGGTCTAGTGATATTCAAAGATTTAGCAATAGTAAAATTGTACAAAATGTGTGTGTGTATGGATGGATGCACGCGTATATATATATATATATATATATATATATATGGGATGGATATATATATATATATATATATATATATATATATATATATATATATATATATATATATATATATATATTATATATATATATATATAATTAGATATATATAAATTGCATTTTTGAATGAAATTTACTGAAACCTTTCAACATTTCAAGACGGAATTAAGAAGATGAAAAAAAAAAAGAATTGAAAGAACAGTAACAGCAAGGGAGAAAGAGAACTCAAGAATTTCCCATTATTGTAGGAAATTAAAGCAAAAATTAGATTTCATTTCAAGAAAGATCGAGTGAGGTCAAAAGAAATTGAACGAAAAACGGAATTTCACAGAAGCCATTATCATCACAATAAAGCTAAAAGATTTATTTCTAAAAAGTCTCAGAGAGAGAGAGAGAGAGAGAGAGAGAGAGAGAGAGAGAGAGAGAGAGAGAGAGAGAGAGAGAGAGAGAGAGAGAGAGAGAGAGACTCAAACAAAAGGGAGGTAAATGCCAGGAATATATCGAGCGTGATTTGATAACCAGCTCCTTCTTTTACTCTGTTCCTTTGAAGAGTCGCGCATGCGCGCAAGAGGACAGCTGAATCATCCCTTTTGGATTCGGGATTCATGAACTCGAGAAAGATGACATTTTAAATTTACTATTTTTACCGTCCTTCTTTCGCAATGCCATTTTATAAACTTATAAAAGATAAAAGGAAAGCTTAGATTTATCAGACTTTGGTTATAGAAAACGGTGCGTAGTAAATATTGCATTTTCAATTAGGTGAAATTCGTCACAGCGAACGGAACTTGTCAACAGGTCGTACAATATGGAACAATTCCCTCACACTCGAGGAATCGGAAACTGCCTGTATTTAGTTTATTCGAAAAGACTCTAAATAATTATAAAGTGGTCTAGATTACCCAGATTGAATATGCTGGGTCTATGATTTCGAAATTTAGGTAAACCCCTTTCGTTTATATAAAATGTATGGGGTGGGGGCAGATTGGTTTAAGAACGAAGAGGATTAAAAACAATTCTGAAATTTCTCTGGTGAATTGCACAATTTCCTTACCTTCATGTGACCTGCAGACTTGTTATTACAAACACAAAAATATATAACTACACACACACACACACACACACACACACATATATATATATACCAGTTGACCAACCCGGCACTGCCCGGAAAAACTTTGAAGAATTCAGAAAAATTTTCCTTCATCCCCTTTGAATTGTTTTGTTGTGTAAAGTATGTGTACTATCACTGAAAATACTTTTCTTTCCTTTGATTAATAATTCTGTCTTTTATTTATATATATATATATATATATATATATATATATATATATATATATATATATAACTACATTTTAGACTGCAGGTATGTTTTGGCAAGACTACATTACTGCTATTTAGCAACGACTAATGCTATAGCTCCATCGAGCATGAATGCACATGATCTGTGAGGTCACGGGCATATTCAATGATCTTCACACTGATATTCTTCTTATCCCTCGAAGCAAAATACTAGCTGAGAGACTAGTGGTTGTTTTACAAAGGTATGTGTGCGTGTGTGTTTGTGTGTGTGTGAATTTAAGCGTATAATCGTAAATGACAACAGAATATAGAATTTAGAACAAAGGCCAAGCACTGGGACCTATGAGGTCATTCAGCGCTGAAAGGGAAATTGACAGTAAAAGGTTTGAAAGATGTAACAAGAGGAAAACCTGCAGTTGCACTTTGAAACAATTGTTGGAGAAGGTGGAAAGTCAGATGGAAAGAAGGGAATATGAACGGAGGTACAGTAAAAGGAATGAAAGGGGTTGCAGTAAGGGGCCGAAGGTACGTTGCAAAGACCCTCAAGTAATGCCTACGGTGTACCACGTGAGGTGCACTGATGGCAGTACTCCCCCTATGGGGATTACTTCCTTCAGCTGTCAGCTATTTCCTACTGTGTCCGGAAGATGCGTAACAAATATACACGAAAGCGCTTAGCAAAGTTTTTATTTTATTTTTAGTACTTTTTTTTTTGGTCACATTTTGGACTACTGATATGTAGACTTGTCCGCTCATTGGGAAAATAATTCTAACTCTTCCTCACGACGCAGTGGAAAGAAATTACCGTCTAGCATTTGTTTTAATTTTTTTTTTTTTTTTTTTGGGAGTTTGGTCACGTGACCCTCGCTCCACCATAACAGCACTGTAATCAGATTAAAAAAATTATCTCGTCCGGTTAACGTAATGGACAGCAGATTATACAAAAGACTGAAACAGACTTTTCAAAACATAGTTCCATCGAGACTTTTTTTTTTCTGAACATTATCTAGGAATCCTTTCGGCTTATAGAGATTACGAACTGAGTTAAGATGGCTTCTGGTATCACAGTGATAGGAGGATTATCATTGTCATTCCCTTTTTTTTTTTTTTTTGCTTTAAAAGTTATTGAACGATAATGTAAATCATAGGGTTACATCGTCAACGAACGCAAGAAGATTTATATATTATATACATTTTATATATATGTATGTATATATATATATACATACATATATATATATATATATATATATATATATATATATATATATATAGCATATATATATATATATATATATATATATACTGTATATATATCGTTTCCATAAATGTTAAGACTGACGACCCATTGACCTTATCCTGATCCTACTAAAAGAAAAATGTAAATAAAAAGAAGTAAGACGAGGGGGATAGAGGGGTGAAGGGCGATGGGGAGTGGGGGGGGAGGGTGTAGATTGAGGCTTAAACCCTGGAGGAATCTATAGACATACCTCTTGAAGAACGAACGGTTATGAGAATTTCGGAAAAAAAAAACATGAATATTATGGTAGCAGGGAAGAAAATTGGATACAATGTTTGTGTAGCCGAATACATATGCGTTTTTATATGCATATGTATGAAGAAGGACTCACGCTATGAAATTTTACATAGTAAATGAAAAATAAAACTTTTCATATGTTTTCGTTATCATCAAGTTGTTTCTTAGTAACACAGGAGAGAAAATTGGAAACAATTTTGTATAACCGAATACACATATGCATATACGTGATATACATATATATATATATATACATATATATATACATATATATATATACATACAGTATATATATATGTATATATATATATGCATATGTATGAAGAAGGGCTCAAGCTATGACACTTCACATAGAAAATAGAAGAAAATAAAACTTTTCAATATTCCTCGCTCTCAAAAATTTGTTTCTTTAAAAACGCAGAATCATTTGCCATAGAGAGTTGAAGGAACATGTAAGGAAAATACCATATCTATGGAATATACTGCCACAAATTGAAAGCACTTAAACCTCTCCTGCCTACTTGAAAAAGAACAATTAGGAGGGAGGGTAAAGTTTGCCATAGGCCTACTTTCTATTTACTCAAGTGAAATACTTCTCTCTCTCTCTCTCTCTCTCTCTCTTCACATGACATATAAATGGATATTTATGATACTAGCAATTAAATAGGAGAATCAGTTTCAGCCCTCAAGAGCTTTGAGTTCGCATCAAAGAATCTAGGAACTGCATACATAACATACATGTATACACATACATACATACATCTGTATGCATAAATACATACAAGCGCAGCTACACCGAAGTCAACGAATGTTGGTGTTCGCGTGATATCACTGGACAGAATGAATTTATTTTTGCAAACAGAAAATATTGAGTACCTGTTGCCAAATCTGATGACAAGATGTCAAAATATATAGAAGGCGTGACCGCCTGAAAGCACAGCCAACGCAACTGAGTGGTCATTAGCTTGGAAGAGCTAAGAAGAAAGAATATGGAAAACATTAGTGAACATAGAGAAAGGTCAGTGAAAATTACAGAAGGGAAATATATACATATATATACACACATATATACTGTATATATATATTGGGAGAGTAGAGAGATATATATATATATATATATATATATATATATATATATATATATATATATATATATATGTATATATATATATATAATATATATATATATGTATATATATATGTATAATAGCTGACTAACCTATGCTGTCCGGGAAAAAACAAAACTCAATGACAACCAATAAACTTTCTATCTCTCCCTAAACACCCATCAAATCTCTCTCTCTCTCTCTCTGTCTCTCTCTCACTAATATATGTATATTTATATATATATACACACACACATTATATATATATAAATATATATATATATATATATATATATATATATATATATATATATATATATATATATATATACTATATATATATATATTTTTGTATTCCTTTTTGTATTTATTTGTGAATTTTTCAATTTGACTAAAGGCTTTGCTGCAAACTAGGTGTTTGAGGTAAAATAATGCCCCAGTATTTCCGCTTCAGATGACTGTGGATTTACTGATTGCTTAGGCCTAGTTTAGTATAGCTCTGCCGCCGTTTATATTCGGAGTGTTCTCCCGCATTGTGTGTAATGCAATACACACACACACACACACACACACACACACACACACACACACATATATATATATATATATATATATATATATATATATATATATATATATATATATATATATATATATACTGTATATAATAATAATACATTATATATATAAAACCCTTCATGGAACTGTGGTCCTGCACCTCAGTAAGCCCCTGGTCCAGCTGGCCCAGCTGGTAGTACTGGATTAGGGTAACCCCCCCTCCCCGCCTCTGCGTAGAAGCACCTGCTACCTAGTACCTGTTGCCTTGTAAGATGACACCTCGTTCGGCAAAGACTAAATCCACAACCGAAAACTGAGGCCTTGCTAAAGCTCAGCACCTGGAATTATTGGCACACGGATGATGGATAGGGTAAAGGTATGTACACCTGTTGAATGACCTTGGTCAAAAGCCAATGAGCACCGGTAAGGGGTCAATGACCTTAGCTAGAATCTACCAAGTTTATAGACAAGATAGATTAGAATCCAGCTTTGATGTAAGGAGCAGAAACATGGCCGGTAAAGAGAGTGCAAGAGAAGGAATTGGACGCGGCAGAGATGAAAATGCTCAGGTGGATGTGTGGAGTACCAGAAGTGGACAGGATCAAAAATGAAAGAACAAGAGGAACCACTAAAGTCGTAGAACTATCAAAGAGGGCCCAGGAAAGAAGACTTGTAGTGGTATGGCCATGTAGGGAGGAGAGTGATGCAGATGGAGGTGCCTGGTGGGAGAGCAAGAGGAAGACCAAAGCGAAGGTGGATGGATGTACAGTAGTTAGAGAAGATCTGAGAGACAAACACTGACGATGTGTCTGACCGAGCCAGGTGGAGGAGGAAAGCTGTCACAAACATCGACCTCACGTACAAGTGGAAGATTAGAATCCAGGGGGAGGAAGTTACAGTGTGCACAGGGGCTCGATGTATTGCTGATGCGCCTTGTGCGCAGGTGCATGAAGTCGTAAATTTTGTGAAGGTGTTATGATACTAGGGTTTATTTAGTTTTGATAGTATGAATGAGGCAGTGACTGTTGCAGATTTTTCTCTGTTATCATTCCCTGTTATGAGGAACAGTTTAATATTAATATATATATATATATATATATATATATATATATATATATATATATATATATATATATATATATATATAATATATATATATAATTTATATACATACACACACACACACAAAGATAAAGAACCACAGAAAAAAACTAGCACGTATAAAAATAAATAAAAAACTTACTCTCTTTTGGAAAACAATTAAAAGTTAAAAAAAGAAACTCACAATGGCTAAACACCTGGACGATCGGAAATATAACTAAAAGATATATCATCATGGCATAGAATTACAAGTTAAAAGTACAGCGCTTTGCTATATAAGTCACGTAACTAAAAACGCATTATTTCTCTCTTGAATTATTCTTTTCAACTGACCTCATTCCACGAAATACAATTATTAATCTGACAGATTATTATTATTATTATTATTATTATTATTATTATTATTATTATTATTATTATTTATTATTATTATTACTGCTGATGTTTTAACTTCATCGCTGAGTCTGAAAATTTAATTTACAGGTCTTAAAAGATAACTGCCACCAAAAAAATTACCCACTGATGTATTTGACCGCATTACATCAGCTCGGATTTAGGGATTAACAAGCATTACATTTTTGCGGATTTAATGAATGGCATGCTTTACAGTCTCACTGATTCAGGGATTAACAAGCAACACATTCTAGCAGATTTAGGGATTAACAGGCATTACATTCGAGAGGATTTATGGATTAACAACCATTACATTTTAACGGATTTAGGGATTAACATTAACGATCAATATATTCGCGGCGATTGAGAGATTGACAAACTATATTCTCAATAATTCATGGATTAACAAGCAGTTCATTCATGAGGATTACGGATTAACAAACAAATTCTCACGGACTTACGGAATAAGCATTACATTCGCGCAGATTTACGGGTTAACAAGCATTACATTCACTGGGGTTTAAGGATTAACAATATTACATTCACATGGATTTAAGGATTAACAAGCATTACACTCACATGGATTTAAGGATTAACAAGTATTACATTCACAGGGATTTAAGGATTAACAAATATTACATTCGCACAGACTAAGGGATTAACAAGCATTTATATTCGTCGGACTTACGGACTAACAAGCATTACATTCTCGAGGATTTAGGGATTAACAAGCAATACATTCTCAAGGATTTAGGGATTACCAATCATTACATTCGCGCGGATTTAGGGATTAACACGACTTACACTCGCAAGTATTTAGGGATTAACAAGCATTACATTCCCAAAGGATTTAGGGGTTAACAAGCATTACATTCTCAAGGATTTAGAGATTAACAAGCATTACATCTGTAGGGGAAAGTATACAGAATTTGAGTGAAAAAAAAACAGGAATTTACTTAAAAAAGCGTAAGATTATTGAAAAAATAATCCCAATAATGAAACGATAACATCAAGAATAGTGATAACAAAACTCAATATTAAATTATGATTATCACTTTATTCTGCCCGCACTTTTTCTGTCCGCCCTCAGATCTTAAAAACTACCGAGGCTAGAGGGCTGCAAATTGGTATGTTGATCATCCACCCTCCAATCATCAAACGTACAAAATAGCAGCCTTCTACCCTCAGCAGTGTTTATTTTATTCAAGATTAAAGTTAGCCATAATCGTGCTTCTGCCAACGATATAGGGTATGCCACCACCGGGCCGTGGTTGAAGTTTCATGGGCCGCTGCTCATACAGCATTATACCGAGACCACCGAAAGATAAATCTATTGTTGGTGGCCTTGATTGTGCGCTGTAGCGGCTGTACAGAAAACTCGATTGCGCCAAAGAAACTTCGACGAATTTTTTACTTGTTTAAATTCAACTGCTTTCCGCTCATTCCTGTTAACGTGGTTGAAGAATCTTTTTTTTTTCCTCCCCCGTCGGAGAAAATGGAATTGGCCCAGAGTGACACTAGCAGAGGAGCCAGCCACTCGGTGTTACGAAGGCTTTTTCCTACTGGATCTGCTGGAATACGGGAATGGCAGGATATTTTTCAAGGAGATTCGCGAATGAAAGATGCAAAGCGAGACTGAGAGAAGATGCAGGAGCTCGAATTACAGGAAGGAATTCTGATAGAACTAACTAAATGATGATTTTACATCGATGTTTACAAAGATTTTACAATTTTCATGTTTTAAGAGTGAGAGTCACTGGGTACTTTTGTAAGGTTCCCCTGCCCAAATTCCAACTCCTGCTTCCTCTTGGTGTCCAAGGCTAATAAAAATTACCTTTCAGCAACTAATTAATCATTGGATAACGGATACAGAATGCTGCTGAAATTACGTGTGTTTATGTGCAATCTGAATTTGTGCAATTATATTTTTTTTCCCGCGCGTTCATACGATATTTCCCGCGCAAATGTAAGGTACCGGATGCTCACACCAGACACCTGAAGTCAGTTGTAAGCTTCAGTAAAGATAGACTCAATTGTTTATTTATTTATCTTTTCTGGTGAGGTTGATGCCCATAACTTGAGGTTTCAGAGATTGGACAAACTGGAAATGTTGTAGTCTAAAAAAAACATTTCCGATAAGGGTTTGTGTCCGATACTTGACATCTCGCTGAAGAATCTCACAAAGTTTCTTTCATGATTTTGTTTTCGTTTCTGAGATTCGACATTTCAAGTTACACCGAGAATTGCGATGATTTTGGCCGTGTTTTTTTCTTTCACAGTTTGTGTCCGGATCTTGACATTATCAAATGAAAGTGAAAACGATGAAGAATTTGACAAAACTCATTAATTTACGTTGCTTCTGCCAGACGCATATCTCTTCTGGATACAGAGATTCGTGGCAGTAGGTTTCTGTTTCCTAACATTAACAGTTATGACTTGTTTTTCAATTTACCATAAGTTGTATTTTAACAGAGGTCTTTCCCATTCACAATTGATCCCTGACCCTCTTGTTCCCGCCGAGCGACAGATTCGCTGAACAGCAGCACCAATGTGCAGTAAATGTGCCTCGCTGTCGAGCTTCTCAGTTGCAGAGGTCCTTTATTCCTCACACCGTTAGACTGTGGAACATCCTCCCTGAGGATGTCGTGCGATTGAAGCTTTAAAAGTTCAAACGAAGGTGCAACATATTACTACCCTAAAAACAATCCTCATTGTGCTTTAATGATTTACTTACACTTTATCTATTTATTTATCAATCTGTTAATTCATTTTTTTTTATTTTCCAATTAGTGATCACTTCTTTCTGCGTCTCCCATTACCCTCTGTTGCTTCTTTCAAATGAACGTCATATTCTTTGGGAGCTGGAATTTCAAATCAGTGGCCCCTGAGGGCTTGTTCCTTTTGAACCGGGTTCGTATTCTGAACGACAATAATAATAATTACCAACAAAAACTGACGTAATGCCTAAACGAATTCGAGGCTTCTAATCTACACTCGAGTTTTCATTTTAATCAGAGCCAAACATAGCTCGTGTCAACTGCATTTCAACGAGGGCTTATCAGGGTATCACGTGCCATAGGTACTACATCAATGACAATCCTGTGATAACTTTCCTCTCGATGTTTTTAATCGTGTGAGCCGAACAGGTGGCGTGATTCCGAGAGAGAGCTCTGTCATGCATTTCAATTGATGCCGAGGACGGGGCTACTCATTTGAATAAAATATACAGTTTTACTGTGATGACTATTAATCGAAGTAAGTTCGCTATTGTTGATCAGTGCTGTTGGAATATGCTGAATTTTACAGACTGGTGCCGCTGGAATGTTGGATTTCATGATGGACGTTGTGTCGAAATATGTTGGAATTTAAAATGAATTTTGAAATAGGTTGAATTTCAAAACGAATCTTGGAGTATGTTGAATTTTAAAATGAATTGTGAAATATGTTGATTTTTAAAATGAATTGTGAAATATGTTGCATTTTTAAATGAATTGTGAAATATGTTGAATTTTTGAATGAATTGTGAAATATGTTGAATTTTAAAATGAATTGTGAAATACGTTGAATTTTTATTAATTGCGAAATATGTTGAATTTTTAAATGAATTGTGAAATATGTTGAATTTTTAAATGAATTGTGAAATATGTTGAATTTTAAAATGAATTGTGAAATATGTTGAATTTTTAAATGAATTGCGAAATATGTAGAATCTTAAAATGAATTGTGAAATATGTTGAATTTTAAAATGAACTGAGAAACATGTTGAATTTTAAAATGAATTCTGTAATATGCTGAAATTTAAAATAAATTCTGAACATGCTGAAATTTAAAACGAATTTTGGAATATGCTGAATTTTAAAACGAATTGTAAAATATGTTGAAATTTAAAACGAACTGTGAAGTAAATTGAGCCTTACCAAATTAGCATTGTTACAATGTGTTTTATGACTAACATTCTGCACTATTTTGAATTTCGCTCATAAATTAATGCTCTCGATAAGTGTCACAAAAATATACTGAATTTAACTAATTACTAACAAAAATGTTAAACACTTGCGTTAAAAAATAAAGAGCTTCTGTGCTCTAGATATTCCATAATGTAATAATCTTACACCATTAAAATAATCACAAATGTTTTTTCTTCCAATTCAGAGCAGAAATAATTTGCCCCACAAAACTGAGAGGAGCTTTTGTCCATTCTAATGAAACAGTCCCCGTTCCATTAGCCTGAGAGTAATTAAAGGTGATTACCAAAAAAAGAAAATAAAGGGACGTCGTGTCTCTTCTAATTTATATTATGCGTGGGGATCCAATGTTTTACATGTACGTATAAACAGCACACACACACTTTCTTTCTCTTTCTATATATATATATATATATATATATATATATATATATATATATATATATATATATATATATATATATACATACACATACTTATACTGTATATATATATACAAACACGCACACACATACACATATATATTTATTTATATATATAAGTATGTATATATTATATATACACATACATACATACCTGTACATATACATATACACATTCTATACAAACATTCTATAAGCAAAATGACAGCCAAATCAATGCTCTTCTTTCCCAGATGGATAGATGGAAGGAGAGAGTAGGGTAGGAGTAGGAGTAGGAGCAGGAGCAGAGTAGGAGTAGGGTAGGTAGGAGTAGGGGTAGGGTAGTAGGGGGTCGAGAGAGAAAAAGAGAGTAGGTCTAGGACAGCAAAATCAAGCTTCAGTCCTCTCTGTCCTCGACACTCAGCGGTGGTCCTTCCTTAATTAACAGGCTGCCCGTGAAGAAGATCCTCGGAATAATAATGGCCCAACCTCGCGAAGAACGCCATGAGATTATTCGCGTCTTCTCATTTGCTGAATTTTAAGAGAGATTAAGTCCTTGTCATTTCAGTAATCTCGTCTCTCGGGCTTTCTGCAAGACCTCGTCAGATTGACGCTGATAAACGTTTCAGTGTCGCTGCCACGGGGGGGAAGATTGCTGGCGTTCAAAAGAGAAAAAATAGTAAAAAATGCGCCGAAGTTTCTTCTGCACAATCGAGTTTTCTGTGGCATCGTATAATCGTACACCGAAAACAGATCTGTCTTCTGGTGGTCTCAGTATAATGCTGTATGAGCTGCGGGGCCCATGAAACATCCACTGCCCGGTGGTGGCTATCTTATATCGTTGCCGGCACGATTAGCGATAAAATTAACCTTAAAATAAAATAAAGCTACTGAGGGCTAGAGGGCTGCAATCTGGTATGTTTAATGATTGGAGGGTGGATGATCAACATGCAATTTGCAGCCCTCTAGCCTCTGTAGTTTTAGATCTGAGGGGACAGAAAAAAAGTGCAGACGGACAGACAAAGTTGCACAGTAGTTTCTTTTCAGAAAACTAAAAAATAAAAAAATAAAATTAAATAAAAAATAAAAACCCGTTTTAGTTTCTCCTTATATTTTTTGAAGAGAAGCTGATGGGACGAACAACCCGCATTAACTGCTTTTTAGTCCATGCTAGAAGAATAGAAAAACCACCTCTCTCTCCTTAAAACAAATCCTATCGACGAGGAAATTTATCCATTTTCAACCCATAAGCTTCTTACTTTTATAGACAAGTTATCTTAAACCGGGTGAAATAACATATACAATCATTTGCCACCGATTGATTCCAGAAATCCAGCGTTGCAACGACCATAGTCATCCAAATTCCTGGTAACGTGTATGAATGAATAAACAATTTATCAATCTTTGAATAAAGAATACCCACATTGACTCTGGTAAGATTTTAAGCAAGTGTCTTTGAAACAATGGAATTATTAGAACATTTTATAAGTTAACTTTTTGGTCCATTAAATTTTGAACCTGAAACATCCTTAGATAATATAACAACTATTTTTGCTTTTGTTCATAATAAACCAAATATTTTGGGGTTTAGCCAACGAGGCTAAGGTCATATGTTACAGGTATTCTACTCCTGTTCATATTAAAGATATATATATATATATATATATATATATATATATATATATATATATATATATATATATATATATATGTATATGTATATATATATATATATATATATATATATATATATATATATATATATATATATATATATATATATATACATATAAATATATGACTAGCCTCAGGCATGGCTATTATCCACTGGGCCATACAAGTCAAGAATCATCCACGTGAGTTTAAAAAGTGGAGAACTATGCTCAAAAGACGAAAGTGCACAATTCACTGATTACCGTTCCGTTTATCTTATCAATTACATGTGTGTCTGTCTGTTGATAAGCAAAGTCTATTTAATCGTTTCTTATTCTGAAATCTTTATTGAGGAAGATTAGACAGTCACCAGTAGACTTTTACCTGATAAGACCTTTCTCTCATGGCCTAATCTGGACCTAAATTTCTGACCCTTCTGAGTGAATAAGATAGAAATCATCAACACACAATCACGTGTGAACAGAAATAAATTTCTGAGTTGCGTCTCAGGTTCCGACTTCTTTTAGACTTGTATGGCCCAGTGGGTAACGCCCTGCTTTCCACCTGAGAGACCTGGGTTCGATCCCGACGTGAGTCAGAAATTTATTTCTGTTCCACACGTGATTGTGTGTTGATGATTTCCCCATCTTATTCACTCAGAAGGGATAATTCGAATGAAATGTTGTCATTCTATTGGTCATTCTGAGTCGGGAAGTTGGGGAAAACTCGCTGGTATGCAAGCAGTTAGCTTGCCCAGGTAATAAATTTCTGCAGTTGCTCTCAGGTTCCGACTTCTTTTAGACTTGTATGGCCCAGTGGGTAACGCCCTTGCTTTCCACCTGAGAGACCTGGGTTCGATCCCGACGTGAGTCAGAAATTTATTTCGTTCCACACGTGATTGTGTGTTGATGATTTCTATCTTATTCACTCAGAAGGGATAATTCGAATGAAATGTTGTCTATTGGGTCATTGCTGAGTCGGGAAGTTGGGGAAAACTTCGCTGGTATGCAAGCAGTTAGCTTGCCCAGGTAATTCTGGGTGCAGTTGCTCAGGTTCCGACTCTTTTAGACTTGTATGGCCCAGTGGGTAACGCCCTTGCTTTCCACCTGAGAGACCTGGGTTCGATCCTCTTGACGTGAGTCAGAAATTTATTTTTGTTCCACACGTGATTGTGTGTTGATGATTTCTATCTTATTCACTCAGAAGGATAATTCGAATGAAATGTTGTCTATTGGGTCATTGCTGAGTCGGGAAGTTGGGGAAAACTGCTGGTATGCAAGCAGTTAGCTTGCCCAGGTAATTCTTGGGTGCAGTTGCCTCAGGTTCCGACTTCTTTTAGACTTGTATGGCCCAGTGGGTAACGCCCTTGCTTTCCACCTGAGAGACCTGGTCTGATCCCGACGAGTCAGAAATTTATTCTGTTCCACACGTGATTGTGTGTTGATGATTTCATCTTATTCACTCAGAAGGATAATCTGAATGAAATGTTGTCTATTGGGTCATTGCTGAGTCGGGAAGTTGGGGAAAACTGGCTGGTATGCAAGCAGTTAGCTTGCCCAGGTAATTCCTTGGGCAGCAGTTGCTCTCAGGTTCCGACTTTTAGACTTGTATGGCCCAGTGGGGCAACGCCCTTGCTTTCCACCTGAGAGACCTGGGTCTGATCCTGACGTGAGTCAGAAATTTATTTCTGTTCCACACGTGATTGTGTGTTGATGATTTCATCTTATTCACTCAGAAGGGATAATTCGAATGAAATGTTGTCTATTGGGTCATTAAGTGAGTCGGGAAGTTGGGAAAAACTGCTGGTATGCAAGCAGTTAGCTTGCCCAGGTAATTCCTTGGGTGCAGTTGCTCTCAGGTTCCGACTTCTTTTAGACTTGTATGGCCCAGTGGGGTAACGCCCTTGCTTTCCACCTGAGAGACCTGGGTCTGATCCCGACGAGTCAGAAATTTATTTCGTTCCACACATGATTGTGTGTTGATGATTTATCTTATTCACTCAGAAGGGATAATTCGAATGAAATGTTGTCTATTGGGTCATTGCTGAGTCGGGAAGTTGGGGAAACTCGCTGGTATGCAAGCAGTTAGCTTGCCCAGGTAATTCCTTTTGGGTGCAGTTGCTCTCAGGTTCCGACTTCTTTTAGACTTGTATGGCCCAGTGGGTAACGCCCTTGCTTTCCACCTGAGAGACCTGGGTTCGATCCCGACGTGAGTCAGAAATTTATTTCGTTCCACACGTGATTGTGTGTTGATGATTTCTATCTTATTCACTCAGAAGGGATAATTCGAATGAAATGTTGTCTATTGGGTCATTGCTGAGTCGGGAAGTTGGGGAAAACTTCGCTGGTATGCAAGCAGTTAGCTTGCCCAGGTAATTCCTTGGGCAGTTGCTCTCAGGTTCCGACTTCTTTTAGACTTGTATGGCCCAGTGGGTAACGCCCTTGCTTTCCACCATATATACAAACACGCACACACATACACATATATATTTATTTATATATATAAGTATGTATATATTATATATACACACATACATACATACCTGTACATATACATATACAAACACATTCTATACAAACATTCTATAACCAAAATGACGGCCAAATCAATGCTCTTCTTTACCCCAGATGGATAGATGGAAGGAGTAGGAGTAGGAGTAGGAGTAGGAGTAGGAGCAGGAGCAGGAGTAGGAGTAGGAGTAGGAGTAGGAGTAGGGGTAGGGGTAGGGGTAGGGGTCGAGAGAGAAAAAAAAAAGAGAGTAGGTCTAGACAGCAAAATCAAGCTCAGTCACTCTCTGTCTCGACACCTCAGCGGTGGGTCCTTCCTTAATTAACAGGCTGCCATGCGTGAAGAAGATCCTCGGAATAATAATAATAATGGCCCAACCTCGCGAAGAACGCCAGAGATTATTCGCGTCTTCTCATTTGCTGAATTTTAAGAGAGATTAAGTCCTTGTCATTTCAGTAATCTCGTCTCTCGAGGCTTTCAAGACCTCGTCAGATTGGACGCTGATAAACGTTTCAGTGTCGCTGCCACGGGGAGGGAAGATTGCTGGCGTTCACAAAAGAAAAAAAAAATAGTAAAAAATGCGCCGAAGTTTCTTCTGCGCAATCGAGTTTTCTGTACATCGTATAATCAAGGCCACCGAAAACAGATCTGTCCTTCGGTGGTCTCGGTATAATGCTGTATGAGCTGCGGCCCATGAAACTTTATCCACTGCCCGGTGGTGGCCTATCTTATATCGTTGCCGGAGGTACGATTAAGGATAAAATTTAACCTAAAATAAAATAAAAGCTACTGAGGCTAGAGGGCTGCAATCTGGTATGTTTAATGATTGGAGGGTGGATGATCAACATACCAATTTGCAGCCCTCTAGCCTCTGTAGTTTTTAAGATCTGAGGGCGGACAGAAAAAAGTGCAGACGGACAGACAAAGCCGGCACAGTAGTTTTCTTTTCAGAAAACTAAAAAAAAAATAAAAAAATTAAATAAAAAAAAAAAACCCGTTTTAGTTTTCTCCTTATATTTTTTGGAAGAGAAGCCGATGGGACGGGCAACCCGCATTAACTGCTTTTGTAGTCCATGCCAGAAGAATAGAAAACCACCTCCTCTCTCCTTAAAACAAATCCTATCGACGAGGAAATTTATCCATTTTCAACCCATAAGCTACTCTACTTTACAGACAAGTTATCTTAAACCGGAGTGAAATAACTTATACAATCATTTGCCACCGATTGATTCCAGAAATCCAGCGTTGCAACGACCATGGTCATCCAAAATTCCTGGTAACGTGTATGAATGAATAAACAATTTATCAATCTTTGAATAAAGAATACCACATTGACTCTGGTAAGATTTTAAGGGGTGTCTTTGAAACGTGGAATTATTAGAACATTTTATAAGTTAACTTTTGGTCCACAATTTTCAGAACCTGAAACATCATAAGATAATACATAACAGCTATTTTGCTTTTGTTCATAATAAACCAAATATTTGGGATTAGCCAACGAGGCTAAGGTCATATGTTACAGGTATTCTACTCCTGTTCATAATAAAGCATATATATATATATATATATATATATATATATATATATATATATATATATATATATATATATATATATATATATATATATATATATATATATATATATATATATATATATATATATATATATATATATTATATATATAATATATATGGACTAGCCAGCATGGCTATTATCTAGGTAAGCAAGAATCATCCACGTGAGTTTAAAAAGTGGAGAACTATGCTCAAAAGACGAAAGTGCACAATTCACTGATTACCGTTCCGTTTATCTTATCAATTACATGTGTGTCTGTCTGTTGATAAGTAAAGTCTATTTAATCGTTTCCTTATCTCTGAAATCTTTATTGAGGAAGATTAGACAGTCACCAGTAGACTTTTACCTGATAAGACCTTTCTCTCATGCTTGCCTAATCTGGACCTCTTTGGCAAAATTTGCGGTTGTGCGCTCTCTCTCTCTCTCTCTCTCTCTCTCTCTCTCTCTCTCTCTCTCTCTCTCTCTCTTACTGTTTTTTCATTCTGACAATATTGTGCTAACAATGAAGTGACGAATTACTAAGAGAGTTACTCCCACAACTTGATAACGTCATGTACCAAGAGAAGTCTCTCTCTCTGTCTCTCTGTCTCTCTCTCTCTCTCTCTCTCTCTCTCTCTCTCTCTCTCTCTCTCTCTGTGTGTGTGTGTGTGTGCAGACCTTGTCTTTAAGTGTTTCTCCACACATGTTTAATGACCCGGTGTCATGTGAAAGATGCTGAGTTAATCTGTACGTAATTTATATAATACCTTGAATGTCTTTTCACATCTGTCTAGCAACAGTACACTAAAGAAACATTCCTAAGACTTTTTAGTGTGATGTAACTCACACTCTCCCCTCCCACCCAACTCCTCTCTCTCTCTCTCTCTCTCTCTCTCTCTCTCTCTCTCTCAACATTGGATTTAACTTACTTTTTTTTACATATTTGTAACAAAAGTGTCTAGGCAATTATTGGTGGTTAAATTACTTTGTTATGAATCTCTCTCTCTCTCTCTCTCTCTCTCTCTCTCTTCTCTCTCTCTCTCTCTCTCCATGAATCTTATCTTTATCCTCTTTTGACAACGACAGTAGAGATATCATTCACGAGAGAGAGAGAGAGAGAGAGAGAGAGAGTGTAGGGTGAATGTGACACTCAATTTTTTTCACTCATTTGCCTCCCCATTTTGCCAAAGGCTTCACGCGTCATCAAACACACGTATAAAGAGAGAGAGAGAGAGAGAGAGAGAATGGAATGGAACACACTCGTAAGACCTAACCGAAAAAGGACTCAAAACTCGAACTTACTTCACTGTACGTTTTCCCCCTTCGCACATTAAGGACACGGACATCAGGACTGACGTCCGCAGCCCGTAGGATCTCCTTCACGACCTGACGGTCCGTAGGATAGAGGCGAACGAGACTCCAGTTGCTGTAGTCCTTAAACTCGGGCTTCTGAGGGAGTCTCGGGGGCGAGGTTCCTGGTCCCACGGGATGATCCTGATGCGTCGCCTCCAGTGACAGACAGTTCGAGACTGGAGCGCAGAGGAGCGTCAGGAGCAACATCGAACTGACCGCCCTATTTTTGGAGAAATCCATGTCTATCGTTTTTTAAAAATAATAATAAACTATATTAGAATATAGAGCAAGAAATCTGCGAAAATTCGCGACCGGGTTTTGTTTTTCTGTTACGATCCAGATCCACCGGATTTTGTTTTCCTGTTACGAACGGGATCCTCCAGATTCTGTTTTTCTCTTACGACCCAGATCCACCGGATTTTTTTTTTCTCTCACGATCCGGATCCTCTTCCAAATCGGACAGGGTCTCCAACTCCCGGACAATAAGAATACCGGCTCCGGTACACCTGCCGTGTGAGCTGCCCGGCGCGTAACTAGGTAGTTTTATACACGAATAAGGTGAGATCAGCCGCGGAGATAAAAGTTCGTTTGTTCGCTGACAATTCTGTACACCTGATGATACTACTAAGCCACATGGTGGAGAGAGAGAGAGAGAGAGAGAGAGAGAGAGAGAGAGAGAGAGAGAGAGAGAGAGAGAGAGAGCAAGTGTTCACACACCCAGAGAGAGAGTTTGTTGTCGCTCCTAATAGCAGTAACGTATGACAACAATCGGCAATTATGTCCAAAACATAAGTGTGTGTGTGTGTGTGTGTGTGTGTGTGTGTGTGTGTGTGTGTGTGAGAGAGAGAGAGAGAGAGAGAGAGAGAGAGAGAGAGAGAGAGAGAGAGAGAGAGAGAGAGAGAGGCGTCCTATCACTCTCAAGCAAAGCAAATATCCAAGTCTAAACTCGACTAGCTATGATGAGAGAGAGAGAGAGAGAGAGAGAGAGAGAGAGAGAGAGAGAGAGAGAGAGAGAGAGAGAGAGAGAGAGAATTTGGAAATATACTTGCATTACAAAAAGAAGGTTTATCTACACGCCAGAGAGAGAGAGAGAGAGAGAGAGAGAGAGAGAGAGAGAGAGAGAGAGAGAGAGAGAGAGAGAGACCACCATCCTTGACGAGAATTAAAAGTTTAAACTCGTCAATTGATACGACAAAGGATCTGAAAAAAGTAGGTAAATCCCTAATCCTATGATACACAGAAACTCCTGTTGGATTAATCTTCACGGACGTAATCCCCTCAGGGATGTGTACAGCATTTGTTAATGGTTGTCCTGCGCCTTTTCAAGATCACTGATGTGATCAGTATGATTTGTAGCCCGTGGGGATATAATGTTTTTTTTTTTATCTCTCCGAGCTCTGAGATATATTATTTATTTTGTGAGTGATTACATGTTTGTCGGTACTCATACTAATGTACACGTTTACGCAATGGAGGTCAGAGAGAGAGAGAGAGAGAGAGAGAGAGAGAGAGAGAGAGAGAGAGAGAGAGAGAGAGAGAGAGAGAGAGAGAGAGAGAGAGAGAGAGAGAGAATTTGGAAATATACTTGCATTACAAAAAGGTTTATCTACACAAGAGAGAGAGAGAGAGAGAGAGAGAGAGAGAGAGAGAGAGAGAGAGAGAGAGAGAGAGAGAGAGAGAGAATTTGGAAATACTCGTATACTTGCATTACAAAAAGGTTTATCTACAAGAGAGAGAGAGAGAGAATTTGTAAACATACTTGCATTATATAAAGGTTTATCTACACGAGAGAGAGAGAGAGAGAGAGAGAGAGAGAGAGAGAGAGAGAGAGAGAGAGAGAGAGAGAGAGAGAAGAGAATTTGGAAATATACTTGCATTACAAAAAGGTTTATCTACAAGAGAGAGAGAGAGAGAGAGAGAGAGAGAGAGAGAGAGAGAGAGAGAGAGAGAGAGAGAGAGAGAGAGAGATTTGGAATACTTGCATTACAAAAGGTTTAACAAGAGAGAGAGAGAGAATTTGTAAACATACTTGCATTATATAAAGGTTTATCTACAATGAGAGAGAGAGAGAGAGAGAGAGAGAGAGAGAGAGAGAGAGAGAGAGAGAGAGAGAGAGAGAGAGAGAGAAAACACAGCTGTTCTTCACCATAATAATTCTATATGTTATTACTCGTGAACACCAAAAAGCTATCGCCTGATAAACTTATCTATTTTATTGCAAGCTTACAAAAATATATCCCCTGAAGGAAACAAAAAATTATTTTTTCAGAGGATTTTCTTACGTTTTTGTAACATGGAAAGACAACAGAGTTCTCGAGTTTTACTTGTTCAGCACAGGAAATGCCCTTGTTCCCCAGGGAATTTGTTTGTTCAGCAACAGGAATTTGGTTACGTGCTACAGGATATCGAGTTGCTTATCAGCGGAAATGAAGGATTTATCATCATAAGTCTAGACGCTCAGTACTAAAAATCTAGTTGATGACAGTGGAAAAACATTAGGTTTATCAGTATAAAGCCTAGTTTTTATCAGTGGATACAAACCTATACAGCGTTACAAATTATGCTGTTTCATAGTGGAAGTGTAGTTGTTTCTACATTTCTGCTAAACAACTTAGTTGTTTAGCAGTGAAAATAACGTCGTTTTGTTAATGGAAACACATTTGTTAATTAAAGAAATTAATCTGTTTAGCAGCGCAGCCAGGAAAGTGGTCTGCAAACTTTGAAGTTGTGCACTTACGACGATACTTGAGGAGGTTTTATAATGCCGTGAGTTCACTTTTAACCTGAAGGCCAACGGAACGGACGTGCAAATGTTCTTAATCTTTTAGGGGGAAAAGAGAATGATGGGAAACAGAGGCATGAGTAAAATTCCAAAGTTAGACAGCCGAGGAAAGAGAGAATCAGCCACAATCTATAAGTAAAGCAAAAGGTCAGAATGTTCAACAATGACCCCCCCTGTCTTACCTGGGTAGACCAAAGTCCTTCATGATTCATTCAATGTAGAATGACGGCGATAAGACGCCAGGCTAGACGAAGAAGACCTCTAGACCTGTCCCCTCGAGGGACCTGCCAAGTACCCCGGGTCCTAGTACGTTGGACCCTGCCCAATTCACCCGGGTCTGAAATTCGGCGAAGATGGACGAGGACAAGCCACTTGACAAACAGGCCCCTTGTTTGGCGTGGGCATACAAGTCAAGTCTGGCTGAAGACAAATTGACCTAAGATGGATCGCCTCTCCAGAACACTTACAAGATAAACAAACCTTCCGAAAATGAACCTCATGAGTGAACCTCTGCTCGCAAGAGAAACCGAGAAGGGTTAACGACTTTTTAGCGAGATCGTTCGATGTTTGCGCTCATGGCTTGCTTTGGGTATGGGGATCGCAGCCTCTTGCGTAAGCCAGCGCTCTCATACTTGTAACAGATCTCAGAAGCCTGGTGTGAGTGAATAGCATAGCATAGAATTTATGCCAAAGGCCAATCACTGGGACCTATGAGGTTATTCAGCGCTGAAACGGAAATTGACAGAAAAAGGTTTGAAAGGTGTAACAGGAGGAAAACCTCGCATTTTCACTATGAATCAGTTGTTGGGAGAGGGTGGAAAGTAAGATGGAAGAAAGAGAATATGAAAGGAGGTACAGTAAAAGGAACGAAAGGGGTTGCAGCTAGAGGCCGAAGGCACGCTGCAAAGAACCTTAAGTAATGCCTACAGTGCACCGCATGAGGTGCACTGACGGCGCTACCTCCCCCCCCCCACTACGGGAAAAGCCTGGTGTGAGGGAGAAATGGGTCACAGTAAGGCACGAGAACTCACAACAGCGGAAGAGTGAGAGTGCTAATAACCGGCTTCATTATGATCAGAACTTGACATGGAGACTTTTTTTTTTATTACGGCCCAAAAGATTAGTAAGAATTGAAAATAAAATGTTTTGGTCAATAAATATTAAAGATTTAAACAAGAACTAATACAAAAATGAGTAAAGAATCGACAGAGTATTGACTTTGAATGAAAACAAAGAGAAAAAACTCTGGACTTGACAGGTCAACTTTCTTGGTAATCTAACTTGCCAAGAGGTTTTAATACAGCTATTATTATTATTATTATTATTATTATTATTATTATTATTATTATTATTATTATTATTATTATTATTATTGGAAGCAAATCCACAGTTAGTATATGTACATATATTTAAAGACAAATCAATATAGATAAGGAACTTGTTCGGTTCCCGTTTCAAACATGTTGAAAAGGGGATCCGAACAAGTTCCCGAAAGCTATCTATATTGATTTGTCTTTAAATATATGTACATACACATAACTGTGGATTTGCTTCTCCATTTTAAGACTCATGCTACTATGAGTATTTTTTAATTATTATTATTATTATTATTATTATTATTATTATTATTATTATTATTATTATTAAATTATTATTATTATTATTATTATTATTATTATTATTTGCACAAACTTATCGTTATTATTATTCTTATTGTTATTATTATTATTATTATTATTATTATTATTATTATTATTATTATTATTATTATTATTATTATTCAAAGTGCACAAACTTATTATTATTATTATTATAACTTGGATCATGAAAAACCCGAAAGGCAGATAACTTCTAAAGCAAGTCCAACAGAATATTAAATCCATAAATATGAGATAGAAAAGATAATGACTAACAAATAATAACATACAACAAAAACAAACATAAACATACATGAGAATAAACGCCATTTACGCATGAAAATCGGATAATGACGTACGGCGCTCCGTAATAACATTACAGCCTCTAAATCTTGTGAGCATCGTCATTAATAACGGGGACGTGGTCATTAATTACAAGAGCCGGGAAGACGGAGATCTCTGAGAGGAAGAACAACAGAACGATAAGAGAAGAAATAAAAGGAAAAGAGAAAGCACTAAAAACAGCACATGCGGAAAATATATAAAACTAATAACGTCACCGTAGGGGGAAGTCATATCTCTGGAATTGGAACGGGAATTGGAACTGGAATTGGAATGCAGAATTTAGGCCAAAGACCAAGCGCTGGGACCAATAAGTTCATTCGGCGCTGAAAGGGGAAAGTGACAGTACAAAAGGTTTGAAAGGTGTAACGGGAGGAAAACCTCAAAGCAGTTGCACTATGAAATATTTGTTAGGAGGGGGCGGAAAGAAAGATGGAGGAAAGAGAATATGAAAGGAGGTACAGCAAAAGGAATGAAAGGGGCTGCAGCTCTTGGCCTAAGGAATTTGGACAAAAGATAAACATTAAATAAATAGCACAGCCGAAGGAAGAACTTGATCTATTTCAGATTACAAGGCAGGTTATGAATCACTTCAGAATGGCATGACTGAAATGAACTTATTCAAAATAAAAGGACTGAGGATGAATTACCGTCATGCAGAATCGAAAGACTGAAGATGAATTACCGTCATTCAGAATCGAAAGACTCAAGATAAATTACCGTCACTCAGAATTGCGAGACTGAAGATGAATTACCGTCATGCAGAATTGCAAGACTGAAGATGAATTCAGAGAGTAAAGATGGATAAAAAATTCACGTGCTTATAAACGAATTAATTCCAAATTCACTTAAATATACACTTATTCAAAATTCCTACGATTATACGTAAAATGATTCCAAATTCACTTTAATATACACTTATTCAAAATTCCTACGATTATACGTAAAATCATTCCAAATTCAGTCAAACATAAACTTACTCAAAATTCCCACGATTACAAGTAAATTCATTCCAAATTCACTTAAATATACGCTCATTCAAAATTCCAACATAAATATGAACCTCTTCAAAATTCCCACGATTATAAGTAAATTCATTCCAAACTCACAAGATTAAAGATAAATGAACTCAAAATCACAAAACTGAATATGAGTTCATTCAAAATCCGAAGATCAGGGATAAACTGGTTAAAATCAGAATATTAAAGACAAATTAATTCATATTCAAATAACAAAAACTAACTTGATTACAAATTCAGAAGATTAAAGACATATTAATCCAAAACCGCAAAAATGAAGATTAATTACATAAAAAAATAAACACAAATACAAATAAATTTCAAATCACAATATTAAAACGTCAACCTACATAAGTACTAAGAAGTGAAAAGACTGAACAATTACATTATGAGTTGACGAACATATAATAAAAAAGTAACAAAAAAAAAAAAGACGTTATTAGAAGAAATTAGGGCAGCCAGCTGAGGCTGATGTCTCCGGAATCAAAAAGCTCTAGCCAAGTGTAGCCTAATTCACCGGCATTATTCATAATGTGCATATATTCTCATACGGCAAGACAAGGGACCATTTGTTTATGAGAGAGAGAGAGAGAGAGAGAGAGAGAGAGAGAGAGAGAGAGAGAGAGAGAGAGAGAGAGAGAGAGAGAGAGAGAGAGAGAGAGGAAATAAAACTGCCTCGTCGTTTATGTGTGTATGAGAGAGAGAGAGAGAGAGAGAGAGAGAGAGAGAGAGAGAGAGAGAGAGAAACTGGGTCTAAAACTGCCTCGTCGTTGATGTATCTAGAGAGAGAGAGAGAGAGAGAGAGAGAGAGAGAGAGAGAGAGAGAGAGAGAGAGAGAGGAGAGGGGATAAAACTGCCTCTGTCTCGTCGTTTATGTATCTAGAGAGAGAGAGAGAGAGAGAGAGAGAGAGAGAGAGAGAGAGAGAGAGAGAGAGAGAGAGAGAGATCAAATCGCCATCTCGTTAGTGATGGCAAAAACAGGAGAATGCGCATATTCACAAATATTTGATAGAGAGAGAGAGAGAGAGAGAGAGAGAGAGAGAGAGAGAGAGAGAGAGAGAACAAATACTCTGGTCTGAAAAAGGCGAAAAATCATTGCAGGTTGTCTAGACATTTTGCAGAATCGCAGCGAGCCCAGTAATCGGAAATAGCGAGGGAAATGGTGAATTGAGCCCGAAAAGGTATGAACGATGGTTGGCGGACTCGAGGAAAAGGTGGAGCACAGGGGAAAAAATAAAGAGACGATAACAACTAAAACTGTGGTTGGCAGACTCGAGGGGAAAAATGGAGCAGAGGTGGGGGGGAAATAGAGACGATAATAGCTAATATGATGGTTGGCGAAATCTAGGAAAAGGTGCAGAGGGAAAAACATATAATGGGAAAATGAGATGATGACTAAAACGGTGTTTGTGGAATCGAGGAAAAGGTGGAGCAGAGGGGAAAATAAAGATAAACGATAATAACTAAAACCATGGCTGGGGAATCGGGGAAAAGGTGGAGCAGAGGGGGAAAAAATAAAGATAAACGATAATAACTAAAACCATGGCTGGGGAATCGGGGAAAAGGTGGAGCAGAGTAAAAAAAAAAAAAAAATAGAGATAGACGATAATAACTAAAACCAAGGGTAGTGGAATCGGGGAAGATAAGTAAAGATAGACGATAATAACTAAAACCATAGCTGGGGAATTGTGGAAAAGGTGGAGCATAAGAACAAAAGTAATAGACAATAATAACTAAAACCATGGATGGGGGAATCGGGGAAAAGGTGGAGCAGAGGAAAAAAAAAATAAAATGAGACAATAACTGAAAACATGGTTGGCAGTATCACAAGAAAAGGTGGAGCAGAAGGAAAAACCAAAAAGTGACTATAATAACAAAAACAATGATTGGCGGAATCAGAAAAAGGTGGAGCAGAGAGGGAAAAAAAAAAGAGCGGATATTACTAAAACCTTAGCAGGCACAATACAGTAAAATGTGGAGCAGAGGGTATAAAATAGAGCCGATAATAACGAAAAAGATGGTTGGCGGAATCAAGGAAAAGGTAGAGCAGAGGAAAAGAAAAAAAAAAAAAACAGAAACAATAAAAGCTAAAACATCGTCCATGAACCATGTTGACAATGCACAAAATAGGAAGATAAGGCTAGCGAGAATGTTCATTACAAGAGAAATAAGATAATAGAGAGACGATATTGAGAAAAACCACCACTGAATGTTAGAAAGATGACAATGTCTGCATCAGTTGCAAAAGGTCACAGGGTTATCTGTGACGGGAGAAGCAAATGATAATATGTGGAGCGTCATTAAATAACAAAGAACAATAATATTAACCCAAGAATATGTTAAAGAAAGTGTGGGAAAACAGTGAATAATGATGTCACTCGATGCCTTGAGATATCTTTTAGATATCTGGGATGTTTTAAATGGTACAGAAACAATATTATAAATATTATTATCAAATAACTGGAGTTTATAAATTAGCCATATGTTCCGAATTGAACACTAGAAGTATATTTCCGAAAAATAAATTTTTTTAGAGCTAAAGAGAAGAGAATCACCGTTTATGAAACTAACCAATGTGAGAAATCAGAAGGACATTTGATTGGAGTGCTGACGATCAAAAGATATTATTATTATTATTATTATTATTATTATTATTATTATTATTATTATTATTATTATTATTATTATAGGAATATTTAAGAGGGACATTAACTCGTCAACGAGAGTGGGAAACGAAGCCAAGCGAGAAGTGTCAGTTAAAGAGCATGGAAAAAATGACAGATATAAAATAAAACAAATGACAAACAAGCACACACACACACACACACACACACACACACACACACACACACACAAACCAGTAACACAGACATAAAAAAACTGCGTCATTTCCAATATTATTCATTACTCTTTATTGTTCAGAAGATGAAACCTACTCATATGGAACAAGCCCACCACAGGGGCCACTGATTTGAAATTCAATCTTCCAAAGAATATGGTGCTCATTAAGAAGTAAGAGAAGATGAAGAGAAACACAAAAAAAAAGATCTCACATATTAAAAAGAAAAAATAAATTATTATTATTATTATTATTATTATTATTATTATTATTATTATTATTATTCAGACTAAAACTATGCATCTTTTCAAAAGACAGCGTGAGACCTGCAGCGGACTTTATCAAAGCCAGCACGAAAACGCTGCTTCCTCAAGGTTAATAAGGGCATGACTGAAAAACGCGTAAATCTTCGCAATTGTAATAATATCTCTGTGGACCATCAGTCACTTCGAAAGGGTAACTCACGCAAACCACGTAATTACCGACCGTACCCGAAGGAACACATGGAAGATTTATCGACGGGACCATCAGCACTGACATTTACATGAAAACGGGGCTGAACGAGCTGGAAATAATATATAATACTATATAACACAATGCGAAAAAGAAAAAGCATATATAGGAAGAGACTGCGACGGATACCAAATCGCCCGTGTAATCGCCGACTTATGCTCGTTTTCCAGTCTGGAATCGCGACGCATTTGTTTCGACGTGTGTGTGTGTGTGTGTTTTAGACGCCAGACTGGCTTTTTTTTTCTTTGGTTTTCGTTCTTCTTCTGCAAGATATCTGATGGGATTTGTCTAATATAGAGGCGATGGAACGGGCCCTCTATTGCCTTCTGAACCAAGGCTTTACGGAGACCAAAAGGATGAAGTAAAATGGAAAATTGCCTTCATTCCGTCTTATTTTACCTTAAAATTTTACCACGAAAACAAACAATATTTCTGCTGACACTTTCAAATACATTAACTGCTTTCATTCTGTCATCTTCCTCTTTGACTTTTAATGTAAAAAAACAAAACGACTTTCAACTTGGAAAACAAAATAGAAAAAAAAGAACAGAACGACTTTCAACATGGAAAACAAAATTTAACAACGAAAAACAGAAGGTCTTTGAACTTGGAAAACAAAATAGAAAAAAAACTTTCAACTTGGGAAAAAAACTTGGAAAACAAAATAGAACAACTTCCAATCCGGAAGAACCGAGTACTGAAACTTTAACTTGAAAGACAAAACAGAACATCTGAACTGAAAAGCGAAATAATAGAACAACACTTAAAAAACAAAATATACAACTTTTCACCTGAAAAGCAAAACAGACCTCCAGCGTTGTTTCACTCATCGAAACCTGTCATTAATCTGTCGTTTCTTCCAACTGATTACACCTTCCAAAACATGAAGAGTGTTCGACACTCTCGTGTATCAAAAACAGCCTTAATTACCTCGACTCTTCTCCGACGACTTTCAGACGCGTGATCTGAGGCGCAGTTAATCCTCCATTTTTCACGCGGCGTGACTTCTCGAGGGTGATTTACTCGCAATTAAACCCTCCTTTTTCTAAGCAGCATGACTCGAGGGTGACTTATACGTAGTTAATCCCTCTTTGTGAACGATATTAAACGACATTACGTCTCCCGGGTAATTAATGAGTATTTGCGCTCGGCTTTTTTGATGAACAAAAGGGGTTTAAGCGGATTATATATATAAAAAGTGAAGACGTTATTAAAGAGAACAGAGGGATTTTGTGATAGTTTCCCGTTGCATCCAACACCACCTGTTAAAACCATATACACTTTGTTCTTCGTCGCTTGCGTAACTGTATGTGATCATTTTGGAATCAGTGAATAAATTCTGAAAATAATAAAATGTAACTTTGACTGATTTATAAAATCTAGGCTGTCAAGCCAAGCAATGAGGCGCTTTCGGC
>NC_089741.1:42526037-42556037 GCF_040412425.1 Macrobrachium rosenbergii
GGTTGTCATAATTCTTCTTCTCGTTTTTCTTCAAACGGACGTAGGCCCTTGTGTCAGTACATCTTGTCAGAACTGGTATTTTTCCAACGCGAATCCTTTTATTTTTGCAAGGGGTCGGTTGCTCGTTCTTTCTTCCTGCCACGATCTTAGCCCTACTGTCTATGAGTCAGCTTCGGGTTCAGCCATTATTGTTTTTGTACTGCCTTAGCCTCGTCAGTGACTCGAGTCTTCTGTTATGCTTAACAGCAATTATCAAATGCAAATATAAACATCTTGGATGCAATTTCGATTTCGCGTTCCCGCTTGCCGCTGAGGCAGATGAGATTAAGTAAGATGAGCTTAGGTTACATCAGGTAAGCTTAGATTAAGTAAATCAGTCAGGTAATGTCTTCTCAACCTTATCATCAAATGCCTAGTTTCTTTCTTTTTACAGTATTGCAGAAACTTCCAGAAAACAGAGGGGGGGTAGAAAGTTCCAAATTCCATAACTGGATTCTATGAAAGACTGAACGAACGGATTGACTCTCGAACTCCATACACTGCAGGTATGAAATGTACTTGATTTTATTAAATTAAATAAATAAGGTAATATATATAAAAAAATTTTAAAAACCCGCCCTTTGCAATTCTGCTTTAAACAGAAAAATACGAAGAGAATGAAACAATTTACGGTAAATTGAAAACGGAATGAAATTGAGCCGATATCGGGTAAAAAATGAAACTAGAAAGGAACCATAATTGAAACATGGAAGGAAAAACCAGAATAGAAATGGAACGTGCCATTTCGTAACGAAATTGTGAAAACTAAAAATGGCTCTTCAATATTCCACTCCTGGTAAATCGTACTCTCTGATTTTCCAGTGTAGAGAAATACATACGCAGAACACATGAATAAAGTAACACATGGAAGCATGCACACACAGAACATATAAATATCATATATATATATATATATATATATATATATAATATATAAATATCATATATATATATACTATATATATATAATATACATATATATATGTATATATACATGCATACGTAATATATGCATACGTATATATGTATGTATACACATATGTATACACACATGTACATACATACACATGTATATGCATATATATATATATGTGTATGTGTATGTGTGTGTAAGATACTAAACATCACCTCTGGTCTACCTGTAAATAGCCTACAAATTGGATACTTATACAAAAAGCTGATTATGGCTGCTGACAAGCAATTATGATTTTTGATGTAACAAAGCTTCAGACTGCAAAAGTTAATCGGAAATCAATGTGCTTGAGTTTGGGTGGTAACTCTAATCTAATCACGGACGTAAAGATAATGATAATTTTTTACACAATACAATTTAATGGAGTGGATAATCATACATTCAATTTTATCTGTATGACGGGTTATGCTGTCCCGATCCTCTCTTGAACCGTTATTTACGGTATGGGTACATTAGTAATAATAGTTCTAATTTAATGCTAATAATAATAATAAAGTAAAAAATGCGCCGTAGTTTCTTCGGCGCAATCGCGTTTTTCTGTACAGCGTATAATCAAGGCCACCGAAAATTGATCCATCTTTCGGTGGTCTCGGTATAATGCTGTATGAGCCGCTGCCCATGAAACTCTCAGCCGGTCGTGGTGGCCTGTCCTATATCGTTGCCAGAAGCACGAGTATTGCTAACTTTAACCTTAAATAGAATAGAAACTACTGAGACTAGAAGGCTGCAATTTGGTATGTTGGATGACTATAGGGTGGATGATCAACATACCAATTTGCAGCCCTCTAACCTCAGTAGTTTTTAAGATCTGAGGGCGGACAGAAAAAGTGGGGACGGACAGACAAAGCCGGCACAATAGTTTTCTTTTCAGAAAACTAAAATGATATGCATTCCCTGTAATTTATACAGAATCGATTGCTCACAACAAACTCTCTGATGTTTCGTGATAAACGAAATATACAGAACATTCACTTCCTGGACTTGGAATTCTGTACCTTCCTTTATATTTTCTGAATCATATAACCAGCCTAATTTTAAGAGGCGCGTTTGCCTGTTTTGACAAGCCCGTTAACAAATTTTTCTCGCAATGACTGATAGTTGATTTGGCCATTTATGACTTTATATTTACTGATTTCCATAGCCTTCCCTCTTTCAAGAGTCGACTCTGTTACTCTTCTGCGGCAGAAATCTTAGTTTTAGTTTCCTGTGAAAGAAAACTATTGAGATGGCTATTTGTCTCTCCGTCCACACTTTTCCTGTCCGCCCTCAGATCTTAAAAATTACTGAGGCTAGAGGGCTGCAAATTGGTATGCTGATCATCCACCCTCCAATCATCAAACATACCATATTGCAGTCCCCTAGCTTCAGTAGTTTTTATTCTATTTAAGGTTAAAGTTAGCCATGATCCTGCGCCTGGCAACGCTACTGGACAGGCCAACACCGGGGCGTGGCTGATAGCTCCATGGGCAGGGCTCATACAGCATTATACCGAGACCACCGAAAGATAGATCTATTTTCGGTGGCCTTGATTATACGCTGTAAAGAAAACTCGACTGCGCCGAAGAAACTTGGGCGTATATTTTCCTTGTTTTCATCTATTTCCTCTACTTATCCTTTATGCTTGAGGGGAAACTACCTGACTGCTGCCCACGTCTACATCCGCATAAAAAATCCAAGTGACCAGATTTGTAGGCTACATGAGGGTCGTTTATATGTTAATTTAATCAGTAGACGTCTCTGGGCCGTTAGAGGAGACTCCATAATATTATCTAACTGGAAGATCAATGCCTTTTTGGGTCATTTATATGTTAATGCGATATCAATAAAAATCAGGCTCCGACAGGGAGACGCTAATACGTATCTTACGGCAACGTCGATAGATTCTTTTGGTAATTTATACAGGCGGAAGAGTGCCGGAGGGAGCTGTTTACATAGAAGGGCATAATTGGATTACTACTACTACTACTACTACTACTACTACTAATACTACGCCTAATTCTTGTTGTTGTTGTTGTTGTTGTTGTTGTTCTTCTTCCTTGTTCTTGTTCTTCTTTCTTCTTCTTCTTCTTCTTCTTATTATTATTATTATTAGTATTATTATTATTATTATTATTATTATTATTATTATTATTATTATTATTATTATTATCAACTGGCGGGAGAGCATGTTCCTAAACTTGATGCGAATGTACTACACTTTAAAAAACTACTTTATAATATGACTTCCTGGTTGTAAAAAAACTTATTTTGGTATGGCTGGGGTTTGAAACCACTTCCCGTTACGGACATACAAACGTACACATACGAGTATATAACAACAACAAAAAGTTAAAGTCATTTAAATGCACTAACTGCTGAATCATGGAGGAACACCCTATGCAGTATACTTCCATAACACTGTCAGCTTTATAAACAAACACACAGGATTCTTAACACATACACACACACACATGTACACAAACACACATGTATATATATATATGTGTGTGCATATAATATATATATATATATATATATATACATATACATATATATATATATATATGTATATATACATATATACATATAATATATATATGTATAATATATAAAATATATATACATATATAAGTATATATATATATAGTATATATATATATATATATATATATATATATATATATATATACACACACACACCCACAATTCTCTTTCCAAAACCGTTGAGCCAAATCATTTCAGTGTGGTAATAAATATGTTTCGGTCATTACAACTTCCAGACTTCGGCGAAGTTGGGAAGTTGCAACAGGTCCTCTCTCTCTCTCTCTCTCTCTCTCTCTCTCTCTCTCTCTCTCTCTCTCTCTCTCTCTCTCAAACCGACACACTTCGAAATATATCACGACAGTTATCCTTAATAAATCGGGGAAAGGAGATACGGCGAAAGAAATGTATATAATCCTGGGTCTAGTAAAGTCCAGGAAATATCGATGCAGGATTTATCTGAAACACCTGCCAAAAACTCACCTGTTGTATCAGATAATTAGTGGTTCTACAGCTCCCACGCGATCAGGCTACAAAACAAGTCTGGTCGCCAACTGATCTTTGTCAACTGATTTCTCGTAGACGGTACGTAACGTATTATATGTGTATATAAATATTCTGGTCATTGGATTAAATCACCTTTGGTTTGGTTAGTTACTGGTGGGTGACCACTTTATATATATATATATATATATATATATATATTTATATATATGCCATATATATATATATATATATATATATATATATATATATATATATATTATATATATATATATATATATACTCTTTATATATATATATATATATTATATATACACACCTATATTATCTACATGTTACCAACTCACAAGGTTTAACATTTCTTTTCAATATATTCTACACCATTTCTGGTATGAATACAGTTCCTCAAAAAACATACCAACATTTTCATCTTTTTATATATTTTGCCTTATACAGACAAATCCCATCATATGCGACTGATAATAAATATTTCTTTTTTTCTGATGCGAAATGACCATTTACTCTGTGTTGTAGTTAAAAGTGTTCTACAAACACTTGTGCCCACAGAAATAAACAGTACTTTGCGAGACACAGAAATTCCAACGTAGATGCAGTACCAACGGAAAGCTCCCTTTTTTTTAACCTTCTTTTTGTATTTTGGAAAAATACAACCGCTCATATACATTCTTGTGGCTTTTTACTTGTTACAAATTGAAATATTTTCTTTTTCTGCAAGTGTCACTTAAATAGGTAAGCAGAAGAAATAAATGTAAATATTTCCTTTTTCTGTAAATGTGTTACCTGAATACGTAGACGGGAAAACATGAATACAAAATATCTTCTTTTTCCGTAAATGTGTTACCTGAATACGCCAGCATTTAATATTTCTTCTTTTTCTATTTATTTTATGTCTCGGAGGATTCCTGTGTCATTTCGAAATGTGATATTTTTTTTTTTTTGTCGTTTTGCTTCAGGAATTAAAAAAGTAGTCTTATTGTGAGTAACTGTTCAGTATGAGGTATTTTTCAGTCTCCAAACATCAGACTGCAATACAGACGTGTTTCAAAAGAATGAAAGCTCTTTGTGTCAGATGCAGCACAAATTCATATATTTTGTTGCTTCACAACTTAGAACTGTGAGATTTTAAAATCTGTACCGCGTTTCAAGACGAAAAGGGTCAGAATTTCAAAATCTATTTCTACATCAAAACTTTTCAAAAACAGAAATTATTATTTTTTCAATTATTAGATTACATAGCATTATTATTATTATTATTATTATTACTTTTTTTTTTTTTTTGTTGGGAGTCTATCACAGTCATCCTATTCGACTGGGTGCTTTTTTTATAGTGTGGGGTTCCGGTGCATCCTGCCTCCTTAGGGAATCAATCACTTTCTCACTGTCTGCTGCTTCTAGTAGCATTTTTCTGCATGAGTCCTGGAGCTACTTCGGCATTAGTTTTCCAGATTCCTTTCAGGGATCTTGGGATCGTGCCTAGTGTTCCTGTGATTATGGTACAATTTCGTGGCATATTCCATATCCTTCCTTATTTTCGATTTTCAGGTCTTGATGCTTATCAATTTTTTTTTCTTTCTCATCTACTCTGGTGTCCCGTGGCATTGCGACATCAACGAGTCAAAGTATCACTCATTATTATTATATTATTATTATTATTATTGTGTTATTATTATTATTATTATTATTATTATTATTATTATTATTATTCAGAAGATGAACCCTATTCATATGGACAAGCCCACCAAGGGCTGACTTGAAATTCAAGCAAAAGAATATGGTGTTCATTAGTAAGAATAACAGAAGGTAATGGAGATACAGAAGAAGAAGAGATTACGTATAGAAAAATTAAAAAAATAAATTAACAAATGAATAAATAAATTGACAAAAATGTAAGCAAATTACAATTACAAGGAGAATTGCATTAGGGTAGGAAAAACTGCAACACCTATCGTAACCTCAATAAAAAGGAAAGGAAAAGTAAATTATTAAAATACAAGGAGAACTGTATTACGAGTAGGAAAAACTGCAAATCTATATCTAACTTCTATAACACAAATAAGAAGGCCTTTTGCTGCAGTGTTCCCTCAAAGTTCTGACAAACTCGCGGCCGAGAAATAAAAACAAGAGGTGCGGCGATATATTGAAGAACCTCGAAAGAAACTCTCAAGTTTTCGTCTATTTGCTAAAGAGGCCTCGCCAAACAACGACGGCTCCCAAAATGTGATCTTACGCAACTATCGATCCTTCTATGGAGGAAGGAGCAACTTTCGGATTCCTCCGTAGGGGCTTTCCCCCTCCCACCCAAACCTTCCCCAAGGCCCCCTCTTCCCCCCCCCACCCCACAACCGCCGAAGCCGCGGGTACTTAATCAGGAGTAGTTTGGAAGTTTGAGAGGAGCCCACTGCAGCCGAGATTGGCCGACTAATGGGGTTGACGAGCGCCCTGCCGAGAGCATAACACAGCTAATATACTGACTGAGCCAATGTTGGTGAGGCGGAGCCACAGTAGCCTGCGAGCCGTGCCTAAGGCTAAATTACGCCCTGGGGGGTTCTAGTAATGGGGGTTCTTTACCTTGGGGGGTTCTGGCATTGGGAGTTCTTTACCTTGGGGTTCTAGGACTGGGGGTTCTTAGCCTTGGGGTTCTGGCACTGGGGTTCTTCGCCTGGGGTTCTGGCACGGTTCTTTGCCTGGGATTCAGGCACTGGGGGTTCTTCGCCTTGGGGAGTTCAGGCACTGGAGATTCTTTGCCTGGGGTTCTGGCACGGGTTCTTCGCCTTAGAGAGTTCGGTACTGGGGATTCTTTGCCTGGAGTTCAGACACTGGGGTTCTTCGCCTTGGGGAGTTCTGGCATTGGGGGTTCTTTACCTTGGGGTTCTAGGACTGGGGGTTGTTCGCCTTGGGGAGTTCTGGCACTGGGGGTTCTTTGCCTGGGGATCTGGCACTGGGGGTTCTTCGCCTAGGGGTTTCTGGTACTGGGGTTCTCTGCCCAGGGGGTTCTGGCACTGGGGGTTACCTAGGGTTCTGGTACTGGAGGTTCTTTACCTTGGGGTTCTAGCACCGGAGGTTCTTCGCCTTGGGGAGTTCTGGTATTGGGGATTCTTTGCCTGGGGTTCTGGCACTGGGGGTTCTTTGCTTGAGGGATTCTGGCACTGCGGGTACTTAGCCTGGGGTTCTGGCACTGGGGGTTCTTCACCTGGGGTTCAGGCACTGTGGGTTCTTCGCCTTGGGGGTTCTGGCACTGGGGGTTCTTCACCTGGGGTTCAGGCACTGGGGGTTCTTTGCCTGGGGTTCAGGCACAGGGGGTTCTTACCCTGAGGGATTCTGGCATTGGGGTTCTTCGCCTAAAGGATTCTGGCACTGGGGTTCTTCCCCTGGGGGGTTCTGGCACTGGGGGTTCATCTGGGGTTCTAGCTCGAATGCTTTGACTTATATTGAGGATTATTGTTCGCACAGACGTTGCATTAGTGTGAAAAGGAAAGCTCTGCTGTTATTGTAGTAAATCCTGTTGGGAAATTGTCCATTTTATTTGGAACAAGACAAAGGGACTGTAACTGTTATCATTATATAATCATGTCATCAAAGATTCCACTAACATTATTATTATTATTATTATTATTATTATTATTATTATTATTATTATCCATAATTTGCTTATCATCACCATCCATAATTTGCACATTATTTAGGAAGTAGCCAATAATGGCGTAATTATTCTATTTTTCTATTATTATTATATACAAAATAAGCGCATATTTCTATAGTATCTGTCAAGGATTCCTTTATTATTATTATTATTATTATTATTTATTATTATTATTATTGTTATTATTATTATTAATAAGCCCAAAATTATTATTAGCTTATTAATATCTTTTTTCATAATTTACACTTTTCACAAAGATCACAACGCTAACTTGCAGAGCAAGACCATACAAAATACAATAACCATGTAAACTGTAATATATTAACCTATCAATTACATACTAACACAAATACACAGCCTAGTATATATAAACCAAAGCCAATTGAATATAGAATTCAGGCCAAAGGCCAAGCACTGGGACCTGTGAGGTCATTCAGCGCTGAAACGGAAACTGACATTACTAAAAGGTATGAGAGGTGTAATAGGAAGAATACCTCGCAGTTGCACTATGAATCAGTTGTGAGGAGAGGGTGGAAAGTAAGATGGAAGAAAGTGAATATGAAAGGAGGTACAATAAAATAAACGAAAGAGGTTGCAGCTGGGGGCCTAAAGAAGGCACGCTGCAAAGAACCTTAGGTAAAACCTACAGTGCACAGCATGAGGCGCACTGACGGCACTAAACCCTAAGGGGAAGAAAATTGTCATGGCCATATAACGGGTATTACACAAACAAACTAGATACACAAACATGAAGCCTATTACACAAAGAAAGAAAATAATCAAATTACCTTCAATTACTTAGAAACAAACAAAACACGACGCACAAACGCAACGGCATAACCCAAGGAAAAATGTTAACATAATTATCAATAATTAATGGCCTACACACAGAACCGGAACGCGCATGCGCGTAGGAGATGAGTAATGTCTTAATGCCACGTAACGCGGGATGTTACGCAAGGAGAAACAATGCCACGGTGGTATTTAGTGTTACGTATGTGACGAGAAGAAAAACGACATTCGTGACCATTTGCGTACCGTTACATCACGACAGAAAAAACACACATAGATCAAGTAAAAATACCACGAAATATCACACATCACGAAAAAAACACGGACATACACACTCGTTCAAAAAAAAAACAAGAAAACGCACACGCCTCACGAAAATACACATACACATCACGAAAAAAATACGAAAATATACACGCGTTTCAGAAAAAACAATCAAGAATACACACAAACCTCAAAAAACACTCACATCACGAAACAACACGTAACGAAAAACAATCACGAAAAACATCACAAAAACACAGACATCGAAATAAACGCAATCAATAAATAACACGTCACAAAAAAAAAAAAAAAAACACATAAATCACGAAAACACTCACATCGCGAAAAACAAACATCACAAAAAAAGCACACACATCACGAAAAAACACATCACAAAAAAACACGAATAAAATAAAAATCAAGATAAAAAAAATACATCATTAAATAACATACACATCAGTAAAAAGGAAAACAACAAACACATCACGACACAAAACTTCAAAGAACCGACGCATCTGAGTAGCTTTTCTGTGACACTCAGGAACACAACAGCCATATCTGATCTCACGTAAACAAAGGAAAACAAACAGAGAATAATATACACAAAATCATTTAAATATTCACTTGGAATCATCAAAATAATTACATGCTTAACAAACAACAACTGACATACAAGTCAAATAATTTTTTTTTTTTTTTGGTGGGTCTGATCAGATTCATTTGTGCATAATATTTTGACAAGTGATATATAATGAGGAAAAATCGTATAGGCGACAGATGCTCTTGAATCCACGAAAACAAGTACTGAGAGAGAGAGAGAGAGAGAGAGAAGGGAGTTCATTCAAACAGGTTTCATGAGAGAGAGAGAGAGAGAGAGGAGAGAGAGAGAGAGAGAGAGAGAGAGAGAGGAGAGAGAGAGAGAGAGAGAGAGAGGGTTAATCCAAACAGCTTCCTTTACCCAGAGAGTGAGAGAATTTAATCCAAACAGATTCCTTTACACACACACACACAAAGAGAGGAAGGGACATAGAAAGAAAGGTTTATCAAAACAGATTGCTTTAGAGAGAGAGAGAGAGAGAGAGAGAGAGAGAGAGAGAGAGAGAGAGAGAGAGAGAGAGACAGAGAGAGAGAGAGGTTAATACAAACAGATTCCTTTACACAGAGAGAAAGTGAGGGACATAGAGAGAAAGGTTAATCAAAACAGACTAATTCCTTTACAGAGAGAGTGAGAGAGAGAGGGACATAGAGAGAAAGGTTTATCAAATCAGATTGCTTGAGAGAGAGAGAGAGAGAGAGAGAGAGAGAGAGAGAGAGAGAGAGGTTAATCCAAATGGATTCCTTTACAGAGAGAGAGAGAGAGAGAGGAGAGGAGAGAGAGAGAGAAAGGCTTATCAAAACAGATTACTTTACAGAGAGAGAGAGAGAGAGAGAGAGAGGTTAATCCAAACAGATTCCATTACAGAGAGAGAGAGAGAGAGAGAGAGAGAGAGAGAGAGAGAGAGAGAGAGAGGAGTTAATCCAAACAGATTCCTTTACAGAGCGAGAGAGAGAGAGAGAGAGTCAAAGTCCAAACAGGTTCGGCCGGAGCATTCAATCTCTCTTTATGGTCGGAGCAACAACATTTCGAGGGATTAAAGGCTTTGGTTGCAAATCCCTGGCCGGCTCTTTTGTATCACTTGAACAAAATCCCTAAAAACATCAACGGGACGAGAGCCCTATCAAAATGCAATGGTCTTCATGAGAGAACAAAATTGGCTGACTTTTCCCTCTCTCTCTCTCTCTCTCTCTCTCTTTCTTTTTTCCCCTAGTTTTTTCCTCCATTCCCTCTACTTTTTCCTCGCGTTTTCCTTTTTTTTTGGCTGAGGACGCACGAGCAATTTGCATAAATAAATATCTCTTTCTATCTAGGTGGTGGGACGGACGCTTGCGAGTAAGGACTTTATGTTTGTTTACACATTATTTATTTTTCTTTTTTTTTACCCAGTGCTTTTTTTTTCATAGCTTGCCTGGAATGCCTGAGCGCTTGCGTATGCTTTAATCAACCCATTAGTCTGTCTGTTCCTGTCTACTCTTACCCTTGATCTCAATTGAAAAATTTTAGGTTTCCATAATAAGAATTTTTCTATCTATGAATATTTGCAGCCATTTTCCTATTTCGATATTCACCGCAAATTTATCTGGTCCATCTAATGACAATGTTCTGTCTTGCTGTCAGCTGTGTGTGTGTGTGTGTATGTGTACATAACTTCTGGTCACAACCACTCCGACTCTGTATTACTGAACTGCACTGAATATAGAATCTAGGCCAAAGGCCAAGCACTGGGACCAATAAGGTCATTCAACGCTGAAACGGAAACAGAAAGTTTGAAAGGTGTAACAGGAGGAAAACCTCAAAGCAGTTACACTATGAATCAATTGTTAGCAGAGGGTGGAAACTACGATGGAAGAAAGAGAATACGAAAGGAGGTACGGTAAAAGGAACGAAAGGGGTTGCAGCTAAGGGGCCTAAGGAAAGCACGCTGCAAAGAACAATAAGTAACGCCTAGAGTGCACCGCATGAGGTGCACTGATAGCACAACACCCACTACGGGATGTGTATTATTATCAATCACAACAAACATTATTTAATTTCTCCATTTCCTCACACATTTGGGAACGTTCGTCACTCGGAGCCTAAAATCCGGAGGGGAGAGAGGTCATTCATATAACGCGAGGGGATCGAGAAGTTAAGGGGGCCAATTTGACACCGAGATCCATTATTATCATTATTCCACCAAGCCCCAATTGAGAAGGCGGCTTAGGAAGGACAAGGAAACTCAGAAGTAAAGGATGAGGTACAAAACAGAAATAAGAAGGAAAATCCTCATGACACAAATGACAAAAAATAAAATAACAAAGTAATATGCATAAAATAAATAATAGATACACCACAGAGTGAGGATCATGTCAGCCTACAAAAAAGATAAACAAATTTGCATAATGTTTCAACCTCTGGATTTCTAGGCAATCAACTGCAGGATTAGGAATATCATTCTAAAATTTCACCTTAACAGGAATAACAATAAAAAATTATGACGTACTAAAGCTCTCAGAAATAAAAGCCTCTCTCTCTCTCTCTCTCTCTCTCCTCTCTCTCTCTTTATATATATATATTATATATATATATATATATATATATATATATATATATATATATATATATATATATAATGTATGTATACATACTTATATATATATATGCAATACATACAAACATATATATATATACATACAAACATATATATATATATATATACACACACACACACACACACACACACATATATATATATATATATATATATATATATATATATATATATATATATATATATATATTTTACTTATGTGAACAGGGGTACAGAAGATGTTGAAATATATGCGGTTGCAATGTTCAAGTAGTGTTTTATGGGTCTTCTTATATTCATTACACTGTGGTAATACAGTAAAAGACATTCATATATGTATATGTATGTATATGTGTGTGTGTATATATATATATATATATATATATATATATATATATATTTTACTGATATTTCAATGTAATTTGAATGTAAAAGAAAAACACTAGCAAAAAGGAATATATATCTTTTGCTTTGTTTTTCACACGTTCTTGTATTGTAAGGTGCTCGCCTTTTTTTTTATAAATATTACTGTCTTTGTTTGTTTCTCTGTTATTGGAGAGAAAAAGAACTTAAAATTAGTTCTTTTTTTTTAAGTATTTTGTATTTTTATGTGGGCCTTCTTACTTGATTTTCATGTATGTACTGTGGTAATACTTATAGATTTTTAGTGTAATGTTTTAACGTAACATTCATTTAATTTTCCATAGTATGATGTATGTAGGAAACAATAAAGGAAGTGTGAACCTCCAGAGTATTCCTGCCCTTGATCATAATATATATATATATATATATATATATATATATATATATATATATATATATATATATATATATATATATATATATATATATATATATATATATATATATATATATATTTCGAATTCTTCTGAGCTTTTTTTGTGCTAAGAATTCAGAAAATAAGGAGGGCACTGGCTAATTACAATTACATATGCATCTGGTAAAAGTGACCAGTAGATTCTACATATACAAACATGTATACAAGTGTTTGTGCGTATGTATAAGAACACCACATACAAGTTCACAAACTTACAAATAACCCTCCTTCATATTCCAGATATTCACACAAACACTTCCAACGTCAATATACATTACCACGGTAATTTTTCCTTCAGACAACAAACCCTTCGATAACGGAGGCCATTACAGTGACAAGCTAATCCTCTGAGCAACATGTTTACCCTGTGGTCAAGGTGGGTTGTTATAAGGTATCTGACAAACAACCGGTCACTATTATTCTGGTTGTAGAACAACACCTGGGCAGTGTTCCCCAGAGGGAGTCTCGCTCTGAAATATATCTGTTATTTTTTCCTTAATATTCAAAAACTCTTTTGCTTTCGTGAAATGTCAGTCTATTATTTTTTCTTATATTCAAGTTTCTTTTGCTAGTGTTTTTCTTTTATATTCAATTACTTTTTACTCGTGAAATGTCGATATCATTTTTTCTCATTTCAAATTTATACTTTTTTTGCTGTGTTTTTCTCTTATATTCATTACCTTTTGCTCGTGAAATTTTGCATATTATTTTTTCCTTATATTCAAATTACCTTTTTGCTAGTGAAATATGTTCATTATTTTTTCATATATTCAAATTACATTTTTTGCTAGTGTTTTTCTTTACATTCAAATTACGTGAAATATCGATATTATTGTTTTTCCTTTATATTCAAATTACTTTTTGCTCAGGGACATCTGTTTATTATTTTTTCCTTACTTTCCAACCTCACACTTACTTATATTTTCATCTAAGCTTATTCATTACCTTGTTCATTTATTTTTCTTTTTGTGTATTTCCCATTATCTTCTGTTACTTCTTTCAAATGAGCACCATATTCTTTGGAGCTTGAATTTCAAGTTAATGGTCCCTGTGGGCCTAATTCCCATATGAATAGGGTTTAATTTCTGAATAATAATATATGTAATAATAATAATAATAATAATAATAATAATAATAATAATAAATAATAATAATATGTATATATGCTTGATTGACATTACCAGGTAGTCAGTCTGTCTGTGACATTATTTAGATCGTCCTTTGTGTCTCAAGTTTTCCTTAACCTATATTTTAATACCAAAATAAATATCAAACATAATTTCAAGTAATAATGCATCACAGGAATTTAGTCAAATAGGTTCTTCTATGTAGAGAATGAAAATGTATTTCATTATAACGAAAACTGACATCACAGAATTACAAGCTAATACGTTTTTCATGACATGAAAATCATTACAATTCATTATGATTTTGACATCGCACAAAAAATTCAGCTTAATGTGTAATTACGGGTGAGAAAAATATGTAATTAGAGCATTAATATCTTCACTAATATCTGATTTGTTTTAGCAGACGGTTAAGGAAGCATTTTAATTTAAATTCTTGTTCAAATGACATTATTCTAATCTAAAACGTGCTTTTAGAGAATAATGTTAAAATACTATATATTCGATTAATATTAATAATTACCCGTATTTTAAGAGACATAAATGAATTTTAATTTATGCTAATAACAATGATATTGCAGAACTTTAATGTATGTAATTCAACCAATGATAAATAAACATGATTTTGACTGATAAAAATAAATCACAACAATGTAACCTAATCAGCATTTATAAGCTTTTTACTATGAACCTAAATCTTTACATAAACTCATTGTTCCATACACCCGATATTATAACTCACTCAGGACCGTAGACTTCCATATTATTCGTATTTTTGTAACTTTTGTAATAAAGTTATATTCTTTCACTCGCTTTGAATAATAATCTGGCTGGGGTTCATCTAATGTTATAACCAGAATTAATTTTTTTTTTTACCGCGGATAATCAGGACCTTCATTTATATTCACGTAAACGTTTTCCCTGGCTTTTAAATGAAATGGTTTTGTTTTTGCCAGGTTTTGCCAGTTTTAAGTATCCTGCTGCTTAATGCATTTATATTATTTATCAAAATGACGTACGTTTACGAGGCACGTGTAAAGCATTCTAAATAACAGTAGAGGAATAAATATTAGAAGGAATATATAAGATCAATTCAGTAAAGAAAAATAAGAAAAAACTTTATGAAAAATGAGCGTCCGAAGACGGCTGACCATTTCGTCAATTTATGCGTGAGGAGTTCTGTAAAACGCTCGACGTAGGTAGATGTTGCCAAGCAAAAAAAAAAAAAAAAAAATACTTATTGGGAAGGTTTTTCTTTTTTTTTTTTTTTTGAGGGGGTGTGTTGAAAGGACCGTAAACCCTTCGACTCTGAGCGACAGAATGAATACAAAATATCTGTGTGATGGCGCTACTATTTTTTTTTTTACTGGAAATACCTTACGTGCCTCTTAAAAGTAGGTATTTGATTAATAATTTCGATGTAGTGAACAGCAGAAGACATAAAAATAGCCGACATTACGTAAATATTTCGTATTCCTTCTGACGACCAAAGCTGAAATGATTTCGGTTCCTTCACGAAAAAAACAAGAAAATTAAAAGAGATTTCGATTCCTTCATAAATAAAATAAAATAAAATAAATTAAAATAAAATAAAATAATATAAAATAAAATGGATTTAAGTTCTTCACAAAAAATAAAATAATGATTTCGGTTTCTTCACAAAATAACAAAATAAAATAAAAGGGATTTCGATTCCTTCACAAAAAAGTAAAAGGAATTTTGGTTCTACATAGAAAAATAATATAAAAGGGATTTCGGTTCCTTCACAAAAATAATTAAATGGGATTTCGGTTCCTTCACAAACACATAAAAGATTTCGGTTCCTTCACGAGAAAAATAAAAGTAAAAAGGATTTCGGCTCCTTTAAAACAATGAAATAAAAGGGATTTCGGTTCTACACAAAAAAGGAAAAGTAAAAAAAAAAAAAAAGCAAGGAAAATATAAGGGATTTCTGTTCTTCACAAAAAAATATAAAATGGACTTCGGTTCCTTCACAAAAGATAAATGAAATGGGATTTCGGTTCCTTTAAAAAAATAAAAAACTATTTTGGTTCCTTCACAATAGAAACAAAAATAACGGGGATTTCAGTTCCTTCACAACAAAAGAAAATAAAACGGATTTCGGTTCCTTCACAAAAAATAAATTAATTAAAAGGGAATTCGGTTCCTTCACAACAAAATAAAATAAAAGGGATTTCGGTTCCTTCATAAAAAAAAAGAAAAGTAAAATCGATTTCGGTTCCTTCACAAAAGAAACAAAAATACGAGTGATATCGGTTCCTTAAAAAAATTAATAAAAACGATGTCGGTTCCTTCACGAAAAAATAAAATGGATTTCGGTTCCTTCACAAAAAAAAAACAAAAGTAAAAGGAATTTCGATTCCTTCACAAAAAAATAAAAAGGATTTCGATTCCTTCTCAAAAAAAATAAATAAAAAGGATTCCGGTTCCTTCACAAAAGAAACAAAACTAAAAGGAATTTCGATTCCTTCACTAAAATAAAAATAAAAAAATAAAAAAAAGAACCTTCACAGCAAGAACTTCTAGCTTGGCAACGTCTACCTTTCACGAAGATCTCTTCAGAGGCCTTCACGTATAAATTGATGGAATGGTCGGCCGCGCTCCGACACCCATTTTTCATAAGTTTTTTTCTATTTTTTGCTGATTTTATCTTACATATTTCTTCTAATAATTTTCATAGGACTTTTTTCTTTTTTATGATTTGATATTTTTTTCTTATTTATTTCCTGAGTCTTCACTATCTAATTTTATTGAATCCATTCTAGTTTATATGTCTTGATTAATAACTTTTATATATTTTTTCTTTTTTCTGAATTTATCTATTATATAGAATATATCTTTTTATTATTTATTTTTTTAGTCTTCACTATCTAATTTTATTTATCCCATTCTAGTTTATATATCTTGATTCATAATTTTCATATTTTTTTCTTTTTCTGAATTTATCTATATATATATATATATATATATATATATATATATATATATATATATATATATATATATATATATATATATATATTATTTATTTTTAGTCCTCACTATTTCATCTATCCCACTCCAAGTTATGTTTCTTGATTCCATCTATTTTCTTCTTGTTCAACTCATTTTTATTACACTTACGTTTTCTCTACTGATTTGTTTGTTTACTTACTTTTTCATGACTTCCTTTTTGTTTTGGTTTCGTATTTTCTTACCATCATCAATTGTAATTTTTTCCACTCATTCTGATCATATTTTCCCCCTTCCTTCCACACTTCCGTCTTCCCCTTTATTTATCTTGTGATTTTCTCAACATTCTTTCTTATTTTTTCACCTCTTATTCCATATTTCCTCTTCTCAATTATTTATATATATCTTCTACATCTCTTTATTCAACCAACTCTCATCCAGATTCTCTCTCATTCCACATTTCTTCTTCTCTTCTCATTCCATTCTATTTCCTTACTTGTTTGAATATCTTCTACTCTTTCTCAACCACCTCTCATCCCCCTTTTCTTCATCCCGTATTTCAACTCCTTTCACAGCTTTCTATTTCCTCAATTATTTACATATATCGTCTGCCTCCTTTCATTCACCCCCCTCTCTCTTTCCACCTTCTTCTCCTCAGCTTCATTTAGCTCTCATTCTCTCGGCATTCCACCTGACGTTTTTAAACCAGTAACCTCACCACCTCAAAACCTCATTCCCTTCACATTCCTCCTGGCCTCATTCTCACCCAATTTCTATCCCTTTCAACTCCATTTTTATTCCTTTGATTCGGCTTTCAATTTTTCTCTTATTCAATTTCACTTTTTTTTTTACTGTCTTCGAAAACCATCTGAATTACTCAACTTTATTCTATCTTCTATCAATTATTGAATTATTTTGACTTTCCACTATCATTCCTTTTAATTCTACTTCCAATTTTTCTCATAATTTCATTTCATTTATTCTGACTTTCTTCGTAAACCATCTGAATTACCCAACTTTATTCTATCTTCTATCAATTATTGAATTATTTTTACTTTCCACTTTGATTCTTTTAATTCCATATAATTTCATTTCTTTTATTCTGACTTTCTTCGTAAACCATCTGAATTACTCAACTTTATTCTCTCTTCTATCAACTATTGAATTCTTTTTATTTTCCACCTTTATACCTTTTAATTCCATTTTCAATTTTTCTCAAAATTTCATTTGATTTATTCTGACTTTCTTCGTAAACCATCTAAATTACTCAACTTTATTTATCTTCTATCAATTATTGAATTATTTTTATTTTCCACCTTTATTCCTTTTAATTCCATTTTCAATTTTTCTCATAATTTCATTTCATTTATTCGAACTGTCTTCGCAAACCATCTAAATTACTCAACTTTATTCTATTCTCGTTACTCAATTATTTGATTATTGTCTCTCTATTTTTACTTTCCTTACGCAAATTTCTGCTTTCCACTTTTCCTTTTATTCCATTTTCAATTTTTCTCATATTCAATTTCATTTCATTTTTTCTGACTTTCTTCTAAGCCCTTCTGACTTATTCAACTTCATTCTATTTTCGTTACTAAAATATTGAATTATTTTCTCCCTATTTTTGCTTTCTTAACGCAAATGTCTGATTTCCACTTTTATTCCACTTATTCCAATTTCAATTTTTCTCTTATTCAATTTCAAAAATTTTTTCTTATTCAACTTTATTCTATCCCCGTTACTCAATTATTAACTTATTTTCTCTCTATTTTTACTTTCTTTACGCAAATGTCTGCTTTCCACTTTCATTCATTTTACTCTAATTATTCCACTGTCAATTCTTCTCTTATTCAATTTCAACTGATTTTCTCTGACTTCCTTCTAAGACCTTCTGACTTATCAACTTTATTCCATCCCCGTTACTCAATTATTAACTTATTTTCTCACTATTTTTACTTTCCCTATAAAAATGTCTGCTTTCAGGCCATTAGGGGAATGAGAAAAATACGTTTATTTTGATAGTTTTTTCATAATTAATGCAAGGGGAAACGGGGAAGAATTAGATTAAATATAATTAAATGGAACCAAGGAGTGATGTTCATTTACATAAACTAGAAAATTCTACCTGTTATGATGATAATGATGATATTTCCCTTAACATTAACATTAGTATTGCTGTTAATAATAATAATAATAATAATAATAATAATAATAATAATAATAATAAATATATAAATAAATAAACAACAGGAAAAATATTTATTAATAAAAATACTTATCAATAATAGAAATATTTGATAATAAAGATTATTATACTGATTAATGATAAAGTAATACTTATCAACAATAAAAATACTTGTCAATAATAAAAAATTAATACTTATCAATAATAAAAATAATACTTATTAGTAAAGTCAAATTATGTCAATAATAAAATAATGCCAAAAACAAAAATATCATTCATAAAAATAATCACAAGAAATACTCCCTCCAGACAGGCTCTTCTCCCAGTTCCATAACCTGAGAGAGAATAAAAATGTTATTTATACAGACAGACAGATGAAGGCAGACAAAAAATAAAATAAAAAAAAGACGGTGGCCTTCACCAAAGGTCGTTTTCCTCCCAAGACGTGACTTGAATTTGATTACCATCTTTAAAATTCGACGTTGAAATAACTTCATCTTTAATTATTTATGGGATGTTACGTGAGAGAGAGAGAGAGAGAGAGAGAGAGAGAGAGAGAGAGAGAGAGAGAGGTTTCTCAGAAGGATGGTAGTTGAGGGAACATTTCTTCGTACTACAACTTAATGACATTAATGTAATCTCTGGTGTTCCTCAGGGTAGTATTATTGGACAACAACTATTCATATTGTATAAACGCAACACATGGTTTTGCTAAGAAAGAAATCGTTTTACTAAAAGGTTTCATCCAATCCTATCCCCTGATTGGTGTCTTCAGGATACTAAATCCTTCAACAGAGATTTATCTAAAATTAGAATATGGTTCAAATTATGGGGGATGATTCTGAACCCTCATAAAACACAAATTATAAATGTGAGGAGACTGGATCCCCCTTGCAGGTGCTTCCTTTGACAATGTTCATCTACACGAAGGTCAATTACAATTCTAGATATCTCTCCCGACTGCTAATACACTTTCGAGAATCGTATCCCGTCGATCTCTTCTTCAACTGCGCCAAAAATAATTGGTACACTGAGAAAGCCTTTCAAGATTTATAGGAAGCCTTTCTCTCCAGAGAAAACTTTTTTATTTTTGTATTCAGCCAAGTTTCGAATGCTGCCGGTCGGTCTGGTCTTCAGTAGCTGACTCGTTCCACAAACGGGAAAGAGTTCCATCAAACTTGTAACACCTCAGCACAGTACAGCTTTCTGGCACCGTGTCAAGCTCCCCAGCACTCTGGAAAATCCTTGGCACTCGAATCCTCTTAACTAAACCTTCTAAGACCACACATAGACGCAGATCTGCAGTTAATTCTATCAGTCTTCTCCTTTTCTCATGCGAGGTTCGACACCGCAATAGTTTGCGAAAACTTTTATTCCCGTTGTGACCAAACTGGGAATGGAATGATCTTCCAACTCACGTAGCCGGAATCGCTGGAATTCCAGAAGTTCAAACTGGGTGCGAATGTTTTTTTTTTTTTTTTTTTTTTTTTGGGGTGAGCTGGTTCACACTAGAACTGTCTCACTGGTAATTTGTTTGGATATTTTTTTGTGAGTGTGTCTGTACGGTTTTTTGTCTGTTATTTATTTTTATATATTCTGTTCTTCAGGTTTGCACTTATTTTTCTGTACTAGGCTAATTCTCTTATTACAGCTTTTGGCATTATGAATTACAAATGCGGTAGCAAAGGGGATAATAATAATAATAATAATAATAATAATAATAATAATAATAATAATAATAATAATAATAATAATAATAATAAATAATAATAATAATAATAATAATCATCATCAACTTAAGAGAGAGAGAGAGAGAGAGAGAGAGAGAGAGAGAGAGAGAGAGAGAGAGAGAGAGAGAGAGAGAGAGAGAGATCACTGGCACTGCATGTAAAGAAAAACCGATGAAAAGTATGCACTTACACTACAAGTATTTAATTACACACAAATACGAGTATATATATATATATATATATATATATATATATATATATATATATATATATATATATATTCTTATCTTATAGCGTAAAAGAAAGAATCTTTCATCACACGAAAAACATTGTCCGTTACATTCATTCTCAGACACACGGACAATTTTGAGAGTGAGCGCGCGCGCACGCATGTGTGAACGTTGATTCCCGGTAATAGATAAGGATCTTTAAATTTCCCTCACACGCGTTCATTTTAACACTCTGAGGAACGATGTGTGTGTGTGTGTGAGAGAGAGAGAGAGAGAGAGAGAGAGAGAGAGAGAGAGAGAGAAGCTTTATCTGAGTGTGTCTACGTACAAGTGTGTAGGTAACTATCTTAATTGCGTGTTTATGTCTGTGCGTCCACTTGTAACTGTACCAGAGAGAGAGAGAGAGAGAGAGAGAGAGAGTACACGCGTGCACGAGCGCCTGTCGAATCTTGCTGAGATTAACACATCTAGATTATCCCGCAGTCAACGCACGGACGAGCTTCAAATGTAAAAGAGAGAGAGAGAGAGAGAGAGAGAGAGAGAGAGAGAGAGAGAGAGAGAGAGAGAGACTTTCCTAGAGAGAGAGAGAGAGAGAGAGAGAGAGAGAGAGAGAGAGAGAGAGAGAGAGAGAGAGAGAGTGTGTGTGACGCCAGGCCCCGACTGAGAAGTAGGGAACGAGAAGCCGTGTGTAAAGAAGAAGAAGAAGAAGAAGAAGAAGAAGAAGAAGAAGAAGAAGAAGAAGAAGAGGAGGAAAATGAAGAAGAAAAGGAAGAAGAAGGAGGAGGAGTGGAGGGGTGAAAAGGAGGGACTGCTAATGAAAAACACACACAAAAAAAATGCTGGGATGATGTGTACGAATTCCAGTGTAAAGAAGGTGAAAAGGAAGAATACAAAATGAAGAGGAATGGGGAGGAGGAGGAGGAGGTAGAAGAGAAATGAGAAAGCGAAAAAAAGAGAACAAGGAATAACTGACAAAGGGAACGCAAAAACGACTTGAACAAAACTCACCCGTGATGACGATTCCCCGCCTTTGAAAACCGACCGAAGAACAAAGAAAAAATGAAAGAGAAAACGGAAATAGGAAAAAATAAAGAGAGAACCAAAACAGGAAACAAGAAGAAAAAAATCGACGCATGGAAGAGAATGACAGAACGAAAGGTATGTGTCTTCAAAAGAAAGGATGGCGACTAAGTAAAGTGAGAGATGAGAAAACACTGACTGAAAAAAAAAAACTTGTCAGGATAATGGAGGTAAGGAAAGCGAATGAAAAAGTGTGTTTGTGTAACAGGAGAAAAAAGTGTATACAGGTACTGTCCATTCATGCGCTCAAAAAGGGGGAAGAATTAAAAAAAGACATGCAATGGAGGGAAGGGTAAAATTTCGAAAAAATATTGACAAAGGGATGGAAATACAAGGGAAAAGAAAAAAATCAAAGAGGAGAGAGAGAGAGAGAGAGAGAGAGAGAGAGAGAGAGAGAGAGAGAGAGAGAGAGAGAGAGAAGGAATGCTACATAAGAAAGAAAAAGGTTCTAGCAAGAAAATTTTTCAACAACCAATAAGATGAAATGATGAAATAAAAAAAGAGAGAAAAAAACAGCATTGCATTGCAAACTGAAATACTGCATAGTCAGCTCCTTTTCTGCAGGTATTACTTTGGAAAGTACTCCCAAGAGCTAGCCAAATACATGGCTAATCTCCTTCAGTGACGCTGAATCAATTTGTAATGATTATTATCATTGTGGAGAAGTGCCTACTTTCACAACAGTTGAACATGGGAAAAAATATAAATAAATTACAAAGGGAAGTAAACTGTGACAGTAGGACTTGTAGGACTTATCATTTTGTCAGCTCGATATAATCCCGAATCGCCGGAAGTCCCCCATATCCTTCTGTTTCCGCCGAATTTCACATCAGAGTCCTTCAGAAGACAGCTTTACGAACCCTTACGCCGGGACGAAGAGACTTTTAGAGGCAGGTTTAGTAGATAGCAGGAGGAGGACGGTGCGGGGAAATAAAGCATGTGTCTCTCTCTCTCTCTCTCTCTCTGGCACAATTTTTGGATTACCAAATCTCTCTCTCTCTCTCTCTCTCTCTCTCTCTCTCTCTCTCTCTCTCTTTCTCTCTCTCAGGCACTGATATTTTTGGGATTATCAACTCTTTCTCTCTCTTTCTCTCTCTCAAGCACTGATAGTTTATGGATTACCTAAATCTCTCTCTCTCTCTCTCTCTCTCTCTCTCCTCTCTCTCTCTCTGCTTTAATGTTTTTGAATTACCAAATCTCTCTCTCTCTCTCTCTCTCTCTCTCTCTCTCTCTCTCTCTCTCAGGCACTGATAGTTTATGGATTACCTAATCTCTCTCTCTCTCTCTCTCTCTCTCTCTCTCTCTCAGGCACTCTCAGTTTCTGGCACTGATATTTTTTGGATTCTCTCTCTCTCTCTCTCTCTCTATACAAAAAGTATGCACACAAGAGGGGAAAATTTCACATAAATAAAAATGAAGATGGGTGTCGCAGTAAAACCGGCCCATACAAACACACACACACAAACGCGCAGCATACAACAGTGAAAGAGAATATCTCTCTCTCTCTCTCTCTCTCTCTCTCTCACAGAACCAGCAAATTAAATAAGCAAACAAACCGAGAAAGGGGGCTATTAAGTTAAATATAAACATTCTGATTATGTAACACACTTTTTTCTGGTAACTTTTAAATGAGACTTCTTAATGAATGTAATCAGGCCACTGTTGAGTTTTTTTGGATTGCCTGTTCTGCTATTAACAGGTTTTATTCTCTCTCTCTCTCTCTCTCTCTCTCTCTCTCAGGCACTGATATTTTTCGGATTACTTAATCTCTGTCTCTCTTTCTCTCTCTCAGGCATTGATATTCTTTGAAATACTAATCTCCTTCTCTCACTCTCTGACAATAATATTCTTTTTATTACTATCTCTCTCTCTCTCTCTCTCTCTCTCTCTCTCTCTCTCTCTCTCTCTCCTTACAGGCAAGTTTGCCCGTCTCCGCCCCCACACCTTAACAAGGGGAAAAAAAGCCCTCGAAGACTTAACAACAAAATCACCTGATTAAGCAAGCAATATACACGTACGATTTTCCCAGGCGGACTCAACACCAGCAGCGAAATTTTAGCAAATTTCCCGAACTTCCTAACTCTCTATCTCTCTCTCTCTCTCTCTCTCTCTCTCTCTCTTCTCTCTTCAGAACTTCTCTTTTGACCTCATTTACATGAGAGTCCTTGTGTATCTTAACCTCGCTGGGGCAAACAAATATGGGTCAGGTTATACCGCTGGCCTAAAAATCTTGTCAAGTTGATATGGAAATCATATGCAATTAGAGTAGGCAGAGAATTTTAATTATATATATAAATATTCTTTTGTGTTTTGTTTATACACACACAGACACACACACATATTATATATATATATATATATATATATATATATATATATATATATATATATATAGTATGTGTATATACATACATACACACATACTCATATACTATATATATATATATATATATATATATATATATATATACTATATATATATATATATATATATATATATATATATATATATATATATATATATATATATATATATATATATATATGTATACTCTTAAAGATGTACGTATGTCGGCATGCGTTTACATACAAAGGTAGGTCATTCTCATTTTACTGTGTTGGACAAGCGTATAAACACTTAGCGAACAAACCTTCATACACTTGACTAACAATACATACACATATGGTATATACATACATACATACATACATACATAAGTGTTATTTTAGTATTCGCTTTGTAGAATACCTTTCGTCTTTATGTTTCATCTCTTATTGTCATTTGCACTTTACAAGACTACCATCCGTTCAAACACATATACGACTTGTTTAATTCGTGAGCCCGAGTGCTTGCTAATGCATGCATACATACATCTATATATATTTATTTCTCTAATTTTCTGTATTCAGCGCTCACACAGAGTTAGAATGACCTTCAAGTTTGCATCCCCAATTTTCTGTATGGGTGTGTATTAAGCTTTTGATTTTGTGTCTGTATGAACTTAAAAAATATCTCAGTTTATTCCTATTTTTGTTAATTGAATTTCTGTATATAAACTACGAACGCCTAATTTATTCCTCCAATTTATTTCAGCAACCTACAATAAACCCGCATACCATTTTGTATTTTCCAGTTTATTGCGAATGCATAAACTTCCAAATACTTATTAACTTCACCAAAACCCCAACTTACCATCTCAACGCAAACTTCCAAGGAAATTACGTTCGTTCCAATATTTTTTCGTTAACAGTTTTCCAGAACTTGCCAGAAATCAATTTCTTCGTCCTGGTGTTTAAGCAAACTTCTAAAAAGCCCATTATGATTAATCCCACCTCAAGGACACAAGGCGAGCCACCGAGAACTCAGAGATTCTCCGGGCGTCTTCTTCTCTCAAGAAGAAGAAGAAGAAGAAGAAGAAGAAGAAGAAGAAGAAGAAGAAGATGAGGAGAAGGAGGAAGAACAACAACAAGAAGAAGAAGAAGAATAAGAAGAGGAGGAGAAGAAAAGAAAAGAACAACAGACAGAAATGAGAAGAAGAAGGAAGAGGAAGAGGAATGATGAAAAGAAGAAGAAGAAGAAGAGGAGGAGGGGAGGAAGGAAGAGGAAGAAGAAAAGAAGAAGAGGAGGAGGAGGAGGAGGAGGAGGAGGAGGGAGGAGGGGAGGGAGGGAAAAAGAAGAGGAGGAGGAGGAGGAGGAGGAGGAGGAATTAGAAGAAGAAAGAGAAGTTCATCTGAGGGCAAATCTTGTCTCCTCACCAGTTCTTTCCTCGGATGAGGAATACGAGGTGTTTAGGACGGGTTATAGCGCCCACACAGACAACATCCACCAACCTTAATGTTTAAAACATTTCGATGCTTAGACAGGCTGTTTTCTTTGGACCTCTTCGGGGCTGATATGTTAAACTCCTGGGCGAGCTCTCTTGCGCGCACGCACGTACACACACACACACACACACCTACACACGCCTTTAAATACAGATATGAACACGTACACGGACAGAACTGCGTATCGGATCTTCTCGTGATTATTTTCATTTCTTGGCCTTGTTAAGAATGAGACGTTAAATTCCTTTGCTCACAAACAAGCGCGCAAGCACGCACTATGTTCTTCCTCCTCCTCATCCCTGAAATGTTATCCTTCATGGAAAAAGCGTGTTGGTGTTGGACTGGTAAATGTTATGTTAAACTTTTATACACGCTCACTCACGTACAAACCCACATACGTGTCCGCAAGCGCGCCCACACACACACACACACACGCGCGTGCGCGTTCTCGGATCCAATTCCACAAGCTAATGTTATCCTTTAGGGGAATGAATGTTGTTATTACGAGCGTCGCTGGTAAGCCCATAACCAACCCATCCCCGGACGTCTCTCTTCTCTCTCTCTCTCTCTCTCTCTCTCTCTCTCTCTCTCTCTCTCTCTCTCGCCCCACCCCCCGTGGGATACGTAGCCTCCGGTTATTTTCTTTGTACATCGGTGTTTTCAGAGAAATCAATGCCAGTTCTACGTGCCAGAATGGGATATCAGCTCACCGAAACGGTATTTTTATTGTTTACCAAAATGAGATTTCTGCACCTACACTGCTCTTCCCCTATAAAGCCTTTCGCAATCTGCTGAACAATGAAACCCCTTCGGTAGACCTACCAGGTACTCTAGGCGATGCTGCGTCCTCCTTATATTTCTTTAATTTCTATCAGCTATATTTTCCCTTATGAAAAATAGGAGGAAGGGGGGGCGATGTTTCTCTCATCAATTTGTTTGGACCCTTTCTCTCTTTAAAATATACCTCACACATCCCAGTCAGCCACTCATTTACACCATCACCAATAAACTACTATATATCTATAACTCTCTCTCTCTCTCTCTCTCTCTCTCTCTCTCTCTTCTCTCTCTCTCTCTCTCTCTCCAATATAATATATAGTATATATATAATATATATATAATATATATATTTATATATGTATATATATAATATATATATAATATATATATATATATATATATATATATATATATATATATATATATATATATATATATACATACATATTCATATAAACAAAGAGGACTTTGTCGTGCACAGGAAGTTCATCCACGATTCAGCAGTCAATGTATATATGTATGTACGTATGTATTTAGCTGTATTCCACGGTGGAAAATGAAAGGTGTTTTTCCTATGTGGAATACAACTAAATAATATATCTCCGTGTCTAAGAAGATTACCAGTGTTGTATGTATGTATACATACAACTTGCGTGTTGGAGTATATACATCTACTTTTCTATATTAATATAACGTACAACGAAAATTACTGTAGTCGCTCTCACCTGTGGCTGATAAGACCACCAACGGCAGGTGAAAGTCGAGACCGCTTCACATGACTCAACAGAACGCCAAAAAAAAAAAAAAAAGACAAACCGTCGTTCATACTTCGACCGCAAAAAAAAAAAAAATATTCCAACTATAAAAACTTTTTTCCAATTGGCAAAAAAAAAACACAACCGTATTTCTATTGGCAGAAACCTTTTCCCCCCAACTGGAGAAAGTTTTTCCCAATTAGATACAAATGTTTCGGAGTGGAAAACATTTCTCCAATTCAGTGGATTTTTTTTTTTTTTTTTTTAGAATTTCAGACGTTTTTCTTCCGATAGGAGAAAGCTTTGGTCGATGTGAGGAGCATTTTGAGCGAACTTTTTCCGATGGGGTCACTCTTATTCCGATAAGGGTATTTATTTTCCTATTGGGGAGGCCTTTTGCCGGTTAGGAATATAGAATTTAGAACAACGGCCAAGCGCTGGGCCCTACGAGATCATTCAGCGCTGAAACGGAAACTGACAATAAAAATGTTTGAAGGGCGTGACATGCTGGGAAAACTCTCTCTCTTGGAATTAGAATATAGAATTTAGAACAAACGCCAAGCGCTGGGACCTACGAGGTCATTCAGCGCTGAAACGGAAACTGACAATAAAAAAGTTTGAAAGGCGTGGCAGGAGGAAGACCTCGCAGCTTCACTATGAAACAATTATTAGGAGAGAGTGGAAAGTCAGATGGAAGAAAGAGAATATGAACGGAGTTACAGTAAGAGGAATGAAAGGGGTTGCAACTAAGGGGGCGGAATGGAGCTGCAAAGAACCTTAAGTCATGCCTACAGTGCACCGCGTGAGGCGCACTGGCGACACTGCCCCCCTCTACGTATCTCTCTATTAGAGAAAATGTTCTGAGTTGATGAAATCAAGACTTTTACAACACGGAAGAAGTTATATTTCAAACCTCAAATCTTATTTTTTTTTCAATTGACAAAACTTTCCGAATATTTTTGAAAATTAAACAAATTATTACAATTACAAAACTATTTTTTTAAGATGTTAAAAACTTCTGTCCCTGATTGGCGAAACTTTAATTCCAGTTGGACAGAGTTTTTTCTTATCGAATAAATATTTCATCCCTGAAAAAAAAGTTTATTTATCTCACTGGCAAAGTTTAAACCAAATTAGTAAAATTTTTTTTATTCATACCACATGACAGTTAAAAAAATGTTTCTTACTGAAACTTTCTTTAACGATAATTTTCTTTGCCTTTAATGAAAGAATTCTTGCTTTATCTACATCTATCTTTTATCTCTTTTCCTCTCTCCCATGTATATATATATATATATATATATATATATATATATATATATATATATATATATATAATATATTTATATATATATTCACCTGGTTTTTCCACTTTGTTGTTGTCAATCTCTTATCATATTTGGTCATTCATTATTCATAATCCTTCGCTTTATGTCAATTCCTACAATAAAAAGAGCAATAATAATCGCAATTACCATTATCATATATCATTATTATTATTATTATTATTATTATTATTATTATTATTATTATTATTATTATTATTATGCACATCACTTAATGACGTAAAAACCAAATATTCAACAAATGATGACCATCGTCATCAGAATTCATCAAAATGATTGTGAATGGAGGAATGAGTGCTCCATCGAACGTCATTGCTCATGGTGTGAGCGCAACCAGGTCATACCTCGAGGATCGAATAACTGTTACTGTCTTTCTTTCAAAATGGCCGCCAGCAAAATCGGTAAAATACGAGAAATTAAGAAAAAAAAGAGAAGACAAGGATAAGAACGTAAATGAAGAAGGAATAATAATAATAATAATAATAATAATAATAATAATAATAATAATAATAATATAATTATTATTATTATAACAACAACAATAATAACAGCAACAATGATGATAACAATAATAATAATAATAATAATTAATAGTATTAACATTAATAATAACAACATCATAATAACAATAATAACCAGAGTATTCCAGAAGGGCTTCCCAACGCACTGAATATCAAGTTGGCTAACAACTTGGATAACGAGCTGGATAAGTGGATCAAACCCGTGTAATCCACGCCATGATGAGGTTATTAATACGCAAAACTAATTCCAGATCTAAGTAACAAGATTATTATTATTATTATTATTATTATTATTATTATTATTATTATTATTATTATTATTCTTTTGATAGAATATTTAACACGCCGGCCTCGATGAAATAAAAACATCGGAATGTTTTTGTAATAAACTTTGTTAGAAGGAAATATATTATGAGGTTTTATACAATAGGGGAAATTTATCAAAATTGACATTTTAAGGTTTACGTTATTCTCGAGGAAATTCATTTTTGCTGGGATAAAGAATTTGGGTTAGCGTAATTAAGTGCTGGTCTTAATTATAAAAAAATATTGCGTTGAAAAAACTTTGGCCAAGTAAAACTACACCGTTTACAATAAAAAAAGTAAAAAATGGGCTGGAGTTTCTTCGGAGTAATCGAGTTTTCGGTACGGCCGCTACAACGTATAATCGAGGCCACCGTAAATAGGATC
>NC_089741.1:42561037-42568537 GCF_040412425.1 Macrobrachium rosenbergii
TATAGAGAGAGAGAGAGAGAGAGAGAGAGAGAGAGAGAGAGAGAGAGAGAGAGAGAGAGAGAGAGAACGCTTTAATACCTACAGTACTGACGTTGTTATAATGCTAAGTCTGAACCCTCACTGAAACTAAGTTCTTGCAGCTATATCGAGCGACATAAATATTTCATAATGAAATAACCTACGAAAACAACGCTAATAAAATACAAAATTTTTATTCCAGTCCATTCTTCCTGTATCTATGAAATTATATAGTTTTCTAAACGTCTCTTACTTTTTTTTTATTCTACAAAACAACCAATTTCTCGGAACGTCGTCTACTCTTTCCTATGGTCACAGATCTTTTATCTATTTTTTTGGAGACCTCTACAAATACGTCGAAATACTTCAGCACACTTGACCGACCCTGAACGTTAAAAAAAAAAAAAAAAAAAAAAAAGGCCCAAGAATTCCCCAAATCCCAAGATACCAATGGCGTCATTTCAAGTCTCTTTGACATTTCTTACTCTCCTGGTTTTTGGGACCTGGTTTTTTTTTTTTTTTTTTTGTTTTTTTTTTTTGGGGGGGGCAAAATATTTTCACCCATTTTTTTTGTTTGTTTTTGTTTTTATTTTTGTTTGTGCTTATTAGTTAATTTATCTTTTTTTTAGTTTTGCAAATGATTTATCTGTTTAATTTTACATAAGTGGATTTGTGTAGGTCTTGTTTATATTTTTGTAGATGTGGCGTTGTTCAGATGTTTATAATTATATAAACTGTTTTTCTTCAGACTTTGTTTACAGTTCAAGATAAATGTTTTTTTGCTTGGATTTTCTGTATAATTGTATAGATAATGTTTTTGTTCAGCTTTTGTTTATAGATTTATGGTTTACAGTTTTTGTTTAAATTCTGTTCAGAAATTTATAGATTTTTTTTAGATTTTGTTTCTAGTTTTATATAAATACCTTTGTTTTTTTTTTTTACATGTTAATAGAGCTATTTCTGTTTAGATTTTGTTCATATCTTATAGATATGTTTTTCTTTGGATTTTGTTTGTAGTTTCACAAATTATTTTTGTTTATTTGTTTATAATTTTATAGGTATGGTTTTTGTTTAACTTTATATTTTTATAAAATGTTTTACTTAGACTTGCTTATTTTTGGTTCATTGGATCTTAATTTACTTTTCATGCCTTGGTTCTTTTAGCAATTATGATGCGTCTATTTTCCTTTCTATCCATATTTGTCTAGTAATTTCTGTAATCTTGCCTTCTCAAAACGCCCATGTCTGTAACGATACAGCCATAGATAGGCTACCTAATCGCCCATGTCTGTGACGTTACAGCCAAAGATCGGCTACCTTCGTCTACGAGTTAACAATAGGGAACAGTTTTCTAATACCTTCCCCAACTGACAGAAAATGATAGCAATTCCATAACAGAAAAAGAAATTATATCAATTCCATAAAAAGAATGATAGCAATTCCATAAAGGAAAAAATGATAGCAATTCCATAAAAGAAAAAAAATGATAGCAATTCCATAAAAGAATGATTCCCCGCGGGGGGGGGGGGGGGAGCGCCGTCGGTGTACCTCACGTGGTGCACTGTAGGTGTTACTTAAGGTTCTTTGCAGCGTCCCTTCGGCCCCTAGCTGCAACCCCTGTCATTCCTTTTACTTTGCCTCCATTCATATTCTCTTTCTTCCATCTTACTTTCCTCAACCCTCTCCTAACAGTTGATTCACAGTGGAACTGCTTTGAGGTTTTCCTCCTGTTACACCTTTCAAACCTGTCTACTGTCAATTTCCCTTTCAGCGCTGAATAAAACCTCATAGGTCCCAGTGCTTGGCCTCCGGCTTAAATTCTATATTCCATTCCCATTCCATAAAAGAATGATTCGCCTTCAACAGAAGACTTTAATCATATAACGTATTCTTAAAACGAGACTTTCTTTTCACATTTAGAAATGGCTAGGACTACTGCAGGCGGGTTACCGTGCTCTAGCCATGTCTAGGGAAAACTAGCAAGAGCCTCTGAAGAATAAAATTCACAAGTATAAAACATAGATACGAAATGGATTGTATTAAGTGTATAACACTGCTAAATGCACACAGGTCTTATCCTTGAAGTATGATGAAAAATACGTGTTAACAGCAAATCGAATTGGCTCGTGTGACAATATAATAATAAATAAATATATACATAAATAAATATGTAAATAAATGAATAAATAAATAAAGGTTCGTGTGACAGGACCTTAACCTACTTTCTCTTCATCACATATGGGCATCGTTCTTCGTTAGCGAGTTAACGACCATTCTGTCTTGATCAGTAAGACCGCACCTTTTATGAAGACTCACAGTAATCTATTCGATTTGTAAAGATAGTCTCTATATGTCTGAATATCCAGTCAGCTCGTCCTGAAGCTGAAGTCGGAATTACAAATATATGTTATCGTTGGGGGAGTCATGATGATTTACTTTTTAATCGGATTTAGGCGGCTTGCGTTGCCCAAGAGTCAGAGATACATCATAATAATAATAGTAACAATGATAACGCTTTTGTGAAGGGTAAAAAGTGTCAGATTATTTCCTTAGATTTTCTGCGTGCCTCTCAGGCCGTCACTAGCGCTACTACTATTGCTATAAATAATAATAATAATAATAATAATAATAATAATAATAATAATAATAATAATAATAATAATAGTTTCCCTTACATATTCAGAGAATTTAGTCTGAACTTGCGCAGTAATATTCTGCCCTTTTTCCAGAGAATTCAGCGTCTATTTCTTCTACCTGGCTCCGCCTACACTCAGAGAGAGAGAGAGAGAGAGAGAGAGAGAGAGAGAGAGAGAGAGAGAGAGAGAGAGAGAGAGAGAGAGCAGGAGAAAGTTGACATCAGAACCCAACATCTGTTTCGCCGAACTAACTTGATTTTCATGTGATCAAAAAATCCCTTTATCAGCGGCGAAGTTTTGACATTCGGGCCGTCCGCTGTGTCCATTCCCCATCCCCAATACTTTATCGCCGCCTCTCTGTCTTTATCAAAGAGGAAAAAACTTTTAGTGGAAAAAAAACTTTTTCTTCTTCTTCTTCTTCTTCTTCGTCTTCCTCCTCTTTTTTTTTTTTAGCAATGCTTTCGGAAAGTTCATCTGACGGCGGATAAAAGAGACACTTCCGCTAATGGAGGAAGACGTCGCCGCCCAATTTGGGATTTCCCTTTTTCCCTCTTCCGTCAGCCGATGTGTCAGCCTGTTTCCTGTGACGTGTGTTTATGAATATGTATCACCAATATATAAACACATCGCTTGCATATCAGATACAGGTTGTAAACACGTGAACGACCTAAAGTGGAGAACGATCCTTTGGAAAATGCTGGGTAATCGTATGAGGTAGGCTACTGGTTACAACTACAAACAAGTCGTTGATTTGTATTTAACCTGTTTGTGATGTGTGTGTGTTTGTTTGTTTGTTTGTTTGTTTGTTTGTTTCTGTGTGTAAGAGTACACCAACACTACAGTAAAACAAATCATACACACATGTCCGCAACATATCGCAAACCCATCACAAACAAGTTGTACACAAGTTAATGACATATTCGCGATCCTAACCGGTATCTCATACAGCTTTAGTCAATGATAAGTTTCCCACTTACTGTCGTTGATTTGCTTTTAACTTGTCTGTGATATGTACGCAACAATTTACCAACATGTCTTTAGGGCGTGTCTTCCTGTAGTGGGGACATGCTCTTGAGGAACTGACTTGTGTTTATGACATTTTATCCTGTAGTGTGAATGCACCCTTACGTTTCAAATATGTTTATGACATGTTTTAGGGAGTGTGGAAATATCCTCAAGTTACCGACAAATGATTATGACATGTTTTAGGGAATGTGGACACACCCTTTAGTTACAAACGTATGTTTAAGACATGTCTTATGGAAGTTGATGCACCCATAAATTACCGACATGTTTATGACATACTTTACAGTAGCGTGGACGTGACGCTCCCGTAAGTATCCGACATATGTTTATGACATGATTTAAGGAGCGCAGACGCAACTTAAGTTACCAATATGTTTATGACATATTTTATGGTACTGTAAACGCAGCCGATCTCGCCTATCCTATACTTCACTGAGACCCCTAGCCTTCTCTGAATCTCTGTCTCCAGGGACGTCTGTCTAGGACGCTTATGGGATCTTTCCTAGATAATGACCCCCAAGGGCTTTAGTCCGGTATGTACCCACCTCTGCGGCGTGTTTAGTACAAGCCCGTTGGGGCTGACCGTAAAAACATAAACAAAAGACTGTAAATATCATAAAGATAATGAGCCCCGGGAAATATCAGTCCTAGATAACGACCCCCGAACTTTGCTCGGAGTCACTATCTAGGAGAGATCCCGCTGATGAATCCTATATGATTCCAATTTCGGGGTCACTATCTAGGAGAAATCCCGCTTATGAATCCTATATGATTCCAATTTCGGGGTCACTATCTAGGAGAGATCCCGCTGATGAATCCTATATGATTCCAATTTCGGGGTCACTATCTAGGAGAGATCCCGCTGATGAATCCTATATGATTCCAATTTCGGGGTCACTATCTAGGAGAGATCCCGCTTATGAATCCTATATGATTCCAATTTCGGGGTCACTATCTAGGGAAGACCTCGCTCAGGAATCCTGTATGATTCCAATTTCGGGGTCACTATCTAGGAAAGATCCCGTGATGAATCCTATATGATTCCAAGTTTCACTATCTAGGAAGACCCCGCTCATGAATCCTATATGATTCCAATTTCAGGGTCACTATCTAGGGAAGACCTCGCTCAGGAATCCTGTATGATTCCAATTTCGGGGTCACTATCTAGGAAAGACCCCGTTATGAATCCTATACGATTCCAAGTTTCACTACCTAGGGAAGACCCCGCTCATGAATCCTATACGATTCCAATTTCGGGGTCACTATCTAGGAAAGACCCCGCTTATGAATCCTATATGATTCCAATTTCGGGGTCACTATCTAGGAAAGACCCGCTTATGATTCCTATATGATTCAATTTCAGGGGTCACTATCTAGGGAAGACCTCGTCTCATGAACCCTGTATGATTCCAATTTCGGGGTCACTATCTAGGAAAGACCCCGCTTATGATTCCTACGGGATTCCAATTTCAGGGTCACCATCTAGGAAAGACCCGTCTATGAACCCTATGCGATTCCAATTTCAGGGTCACCGTCTAGGAAAGACCCGCCTATGAATCTACAGGATTCCAATTTCAGGGGTCACCGTCTAGGAAAGACCCGTCTATGATTCCTACGATTCCAATTTCGGGGTCACCGTCTAGGAAAGACCCGCTCTATGAACCCTATACGATTCCAATTTCGGGGTCACCATCTAGGAAAGACCCCGCCTATGAATCCTATGCGATTCCAATTTCGGGGTCACCGTCTAGGAAAGACCCCGTCTATGAACCCTATACGATTCCAATTTCGGGGTCACCGTCTAGGAAAGACCCCGCCTATGAACCCTATACGGGATTCCAATTTCGGGGTCACCGTCTAGGAAAGACCCCGTCTATGAACCCTATACGATTCCAATTTCAGGGGTCACCGTCTAGGAAAGACCCGCCTATGAACCCTATCGATTCCAATTCCGGGCCCACCATCTAGGAAAGACCCCGTCTATGAACCCTATACAATTCCAATTTCGGGGTCACCGTCTAGGAAAGACCCGTCTATGAACCCTATACGATTCCAATTTCGGGGTCACCATCTAGGAAAGACCCCGCCTATGAACCCCTATACGATTCCAATTTCGGGGTCACCATCTAGGAAAGACCCCGTCTATGAACCCTATACGATTCCAATTTCGGGGTCACCGTCTAGGAAAGACCCCGCCTATGATTCCTACGGGATTCCAATTTCGGGGTCACCGTCTAGGAAAGACCCCGTCTATGAACCCTATACGATTCCAATTTCGGGGTCACCGTCTAGGAAAGACCCGTCTATGATTCCTATCACGATTCCAATTTCAATTTCGGGGTCACCGTCTAGGAAAGACCCCGTCTATGAACCCTATACGATTCCAATTTCGGGGTCACCGTCTAGGAAAGACCCCGCTTATGATTCCTACGGGATTCCAATTTCGGGGTCACCATCTAGGAAAGACCCCGCCTATGAATCCTATACGATTCCAATTTCGGGGTCACCGTCTAGGAAAGACCCCGCCTATGATTCCTACGGGATTCCAATTTCGGGGTCACCGTCTAGGAAAGACCCCGCCTATGAACCCTATACGATTCCAATTTCGGGGTCACCGTCTAGGAAAGACCCCGCCTATGAACCCTATACGATTCCAATTTTGGGGTCACCGTCTAGGAAAGACCCCGCCTATGAAACCTATACGATTCCAATTTTCGGGGTCACCGTCTAGGAAAGACCCGCCTATGAACCCTATACGATTCCAATTTCGGGGTCACCGTCTAGGAAAGACCCCGTCTATGAACCCTATACGATTCCAATTTCGGGGTCACCGTCTAGGAAAGACCCCGTCTATGAACCCTATACGATTCCAATTTCGGGGTCACCGTCTAGGAAAGACCCCGCCTATGAACCCTATACGATTCCAATTTCGGGGCCACCATCTAGGAAAGACCCCGCTTACGAATCCTATACGATTCCAATTTCGGGGTCACCGTCTAGGAAAGACCCCGTCTATGAACCCTATACGATTCCAATTTCGGGGTCACCGTCTAGGAAAGACCCCGCCTATGAACCCTATACGATTCCAATTTCGGGGTCACCGTCTAGGAAAGACCCCGCCTATGATTCCTACGGGATTCCAATTTCGGGGTCACCGTCTAGGAAAGACCCGTCTATAGAACCCTATACGATTCCAATTTCGGGGTCACCGTCTAGGAAAGACCCGCCTATGAATTATACGATTCCAATTTCAGGGTCACCATCTAGGAAAGACCCCGTCTATGAACCCTATACGATTCCAATTTCGGGGTCACCGTCTAGGAAAGACCCGCTCTATGAACCCTATACGATTCCAATTTCGGGTCACCATCTAGGAAAGACCCCGCCTATGAACCCTATGCGATTCCAATTTCGGGGTCACCATCTAGGAAAGACCCGCTTATGAATCCTACACGATTCCAATTTGGGGTCACCGTCTAGGAAAGACCCCGCCTATGAACCCTATACGATTCCAATTTCGGGGTCACCGTCTAGGAAAGACCCGCCTATGAACCCTATACGATTCCAATTTTGGGGCCACCATCTAGGAAAGACCCGCCTATGAAACCTATACGATTCCAATTTCGGGGTCACCGTCTAGGAAAGACCCGCTTATGAATCCTATACGATTTCAATTACGCAACGTTTTCGCCAGACTCGTCTCATTTGCCTGACAAAGAAGAGAAAAGTTTCATCGCATAAATTCATTTGCCTTTGTGGTTAGAAGAAAGAAAAAGGGATTTTCTTCAGGAGAGAACGTTCTGCGTTGGACGTATGCATA
>NC_089741.1:42571037-42573537 GCF_040412425.1 Macrobrachium rosenbergii
TTTGTGCATGCATATGCACAGTACTGTGATAGCCTTATAAATAATAATAATAATAATAATAATAATAATAATAATAATAATAATAATAATAATAATAATAATAATTATACCACTGGCAAATCAACTGCCTTTGCATACAGTCTCGGTTCAAATTACAATTCATCCTGTATTTCAGTAGCAAAATAATTATTATTTTTACTTTCTTTATCCCCGCATTTATTTCTAATTCTCTAGTCCACTCCTTCATATTGTCATCCTTTTTCCCTTCCCTTCTCTTTTCTCTATTACTCCGGAACCTGTGCAGAATAATATCGCCGGTCTCCCGTCTCCTTTGCATCAAAATCTTGATAAAAATTACGAAAGAATCTAAAGAAGAAGAAGAAGAAGAAGAAGAAGAAGAAGACGAAGAAGAAGAAGAACAACAACAACAAGAGGAAGAGGACGAAGAGGAAGAGGAACAAGCAGAAGAAGAGAGGAAGAAGAAGAAGAACAACAACAACAACAACAAGAGGAAGAAAAGAAGAGGAAGAAGAAGAAGAAGAAGAAGAAGAAGAGGAAGAAGTGTCACCCCGGAGAGCGAGAGGGTTTCACGATTCTCGTAAAGATTCTAATCTCCAGTAACGAATCAATGGTCGCCTCTGCTGAAAAGCTCTCCAACTCCTCACTCCTCTTTTGCAACCACCTCTCCTTTATCACGTAGGCACTCCCTCTTGCAACTACTTTTCCCACAACCGTGCCCCAGCTCCCCCACCCCCAACCCCCTCCCTCCTCTCCTGCACACACTCAAGTGGGATATTATTAAGCTTAAAATGTCTTCGTGAAAAGATTTGCAAGTCTGACGCTCCTTATCTAAGTTATTCGGTCCCTGTTGCTGAAGTTCCCTCTGCAAGCAAGGATTAATAGCTTTTAATGGTGTGCTTGTTGTCTAGTTTTGTGCTTCCAGAGTCGCTTGATGTAGTCTTTACTAAAATAATATTTTCTTAATGCATTCTCAACGTCCGTTCTGTCCACTGCTTGACGTATTGCTAATTTTGGTCCTATCAGTTGCAATGCCAGCTAATAGCATTCTGATATCACATATCAGTGCAAGAGCTAATCCCGACGAGGACGTATTTTTATACACCAGGTTCAAATAGCGATGTTATTGAAAACACTGCTTGCTATACACCAGGTATGGTTAATATATACCTACACCACTGCCAATCCCAAAAAGAACGTACTTTTAAAACCAAAGTCCCGTTAACATATCTTTACCAGTATCAATCCCAACGAACAGATACTTTCATCCATCAATTCCGGTTAGCATACCTAGGTCAGTGTCTAACTTTATAGGAAGATATTATCCTAAGAACCGATTAGCTTAATTAAAACAGTATTGGTTCAAGCGAGCAGACATCTTTCTCTACCAGATCCAGTTAGCTGCACCCTATCGCTGCAAGTCCCTAAGAAACAATATTTTTTGTTTCATAACCAGATCCGGTTAACATACTTCTGCAAATAACAAACCGCAGGAGTAAATATTAGCAACCCGATCCGGTTGGTTTTCGCGATCCGCCTACTATACACTGCTGGCCCATATACCGGTGTAACCAAGTGTATGGTGGTAATTACCAGAACCGACGAATTTTGAAGGTCATGCGTTCGCCAGAGTTTGTTTGTTTACGTGGAGTCTCTAGAGGGTTGGGTCTCTTTCCATGTCTTTAAAAGTGATTTTAATGTATATCAGTGAATTTCTGAGGTTTGGCGGGCCAAGATCCAGGGAGTTGATTGGTTTTTGAGACGGATCTTCAACCGGATCCAGGATTTTAGAAAATTAAACTATTCCATCCATAAACAATTAGTAATTAAATGTTACTAATTGAGTCAGGAAGTCTTTTATAAGTTTTTAAAAGATATTAGTAAATTTCGGAGGGTTGGTGGGCCAAGATCCAAGGCGTTGATTAGTTTTAGAGGCGGATCTTTGGAAAATTAAACTGTTCCATTCATTAACAATCAGTGACTAAGTGTAACAACCTTCACTAAGAAAGGAAGTTGTAGGTTATGTCTTCCATGAACCTAGAATATTGAAAAATTCTAAGTTCGTGGATGACTTAATCTACAATACACTTTCTCAGCAAAGGTTATTATATTTATTTACTGTTGCTTATGTATAGAAAATTTTAATGTTTTAATCCGGGATCCGGTTCCAGATCCATCTCAAAAACCAATATACCTCCCAAGCCATTTCCCAAAAACCTTCCAAAATTTATTGATATTCATTAAAAAAAAACTTATACAAAGACATCTTTAGTCAATCAGTAAAATTTATTTACTACAGGTTTATGGATGCAAAATTTTAATCGTTAAAATCCTGGATCCGGTTCCAGATCCATCTCAAAAATTAATCAACTCCCTGGACCTTAGATCACCAACCCTCTAAGATCAACTGACACCCATTGAAAAACTTTTAAAGATATCCTATAGAAAAACATCCAGGTCTGAAAAAACAAATCATACCCAC
>NC_089741.1:42586037-42606037 GCF_040412425.1 Macrobrachium rosenbergii
TGCATATTTGGCAAAAAATTTTAAGTGGTCGTTTTTTTATCTTTTGAATATTGGCAACTGGATGCGTCTATCTGGCAAAAAAATGTGTGGCCGGATGTCCTTATTTTGAAACAAATATACGAAGCCAGTTTTTCTAATATTGGCAACCGGATCTGCCTATTGCGAGCCGGATGTGCTCATTTTGAAAAAAAAAAAAAAAATACGAGGCCAGTTATTTTATTTCACACACTGGCAACCAGATGAGCCTATTGGCGGGTACACTATTTGGAAAAAGGTTTACCTAAAACCGACAGAAAACATAAACTAAGCCTAACAACGCGCGTGCTCCCTGAAAAGGGGAATAGGGTTAGCAAGAGTTTTCTTCTCTGCCAACGAAAGTATAAGGTATTCACGTCTCTACTCAGTGGCTTCTGTTTGTGCTGATAAGCTACGTAATTTTGGCCCTGTTTCTGCTGTTCTTAGTTCTGTCGATCTTTATCCTCATTCCTCACACCGTTGGACTGTGTAACAGCTATCCTCATTCCTGACACCTTTGGACTGTGTAACAGCCTTCCAGAGGATGTCGTGTATAGGAACTTCAGGAGCTCAAGCGAAGGTGCAATGCATTTCTACCCTAATACTATTCTCCTTGCATTTCAATACATTTTCATCTATTTGTTAATTTATTAATCTATATTTTTTTTCTTTTTTAATAAGTGAGTGGGATCTCTTCTTTCTGTATTTCCCTTTACCTCCTCTTACTTCTTCCTAATGAACACCTTAATATTCTTTGGAAGCTTGAATTTCAAGTCAATGGCCCTGTGGGGTTGTTCCATATAAATAGGTTTCGTCTTCTGAATAATAATAATAATAATAATAATAATAATAATAATAATAATAATAATAATAATAATAATAATAATAATAATAATAATAATAATAATAGTAGTAGTAATAATTCTCCCTGACATGGGAAAGTAAAAATACAAATTCTCTCGCTCTCTTCTCGTCAATGACTAACCTAAATTAATTTATCTTGGTCCCCCCTTTAAAGTGAAATAAAGCTTCAACTTCTTTCCCTCGCCCTCTCTCCTCGCCATAACCTGCCTCAACGCGGCCTCTTCATCTCATTTGATTCTCCTTAAAAGAAAAACTTTCTCTCTCTCTCTCTCTCTCTCTCTCTCTCTCTCTCTCTCTCTCTCTCTCACTTAACCATCAACTAACCCTGATTAGGCTGCTTAGCTCATCCTCTCTCTCTCTCTCTCTCTCTCTCTCTCTCTCTCTCTCTCTCTCTCTCTCTCTCTCTCTCTCCTTAACGTCGATTAGGCCTGTTTAACTCATCTCATCCTCCTCCTTCTCTTCGACGTCTAAAAAAAGGGGGTGGGGGTTGGAAAAGGTAAAAGTAAAAGATCAAATAAAACGATTCAATTCGCCTCAGGGGAAGATCGTGGAGTCAGCCATTACCAAATGGGAGGCAAAGCATAAATCTAATCCAGACCCTAATTAAAATCTCCCCTGCCGACTAATTCTCATTAATTATGCATAGATTCGCCCTTCACCCTTCTTCCCCTTCCCTATCTCACCCCCTCCCAACTCCCCTACCCCCTCCCTACCCATTATCCATTGCCAAGCCCCAAGACACGAGTTCCGGTCCGGGAATCTATCCTCCTAAACTCTTGCTTTTAAGTGTTGTTAAATACTTTGAGGCTGTTTCCGTTCAGATTCCCAGAGGCCTCACGAAGGGACCGACTGAGAACGAGGCCACCGTGAGTGGTTGCCAGAGGTATGCTAACTTTCTCTTTTTTTCATTTTATTAATCCAATGTATATGCTGGATGTATGCCTGCCTTGACGTTACAGGGTTTGTTAATGCATGAGTAAGTTATGTATACAGTTATCGACAAATGCATATGTGATTCGCTATACAGACACAAGACACCTCGTTGTGATTTCTCGGGATATGGGTTCGATTCTCGCTACCGGCCATCAAAATTGCTTCATATTCCTTGCATTTGGATCTAAGGCTTGGTAGTGACAAACGTATCCATAGAAATGTGAAGAATTCGAGAAGGTAAGAGGGCATTGTGCCCATTATAAATACACACGGATCTGGTAAAAAGGGACCAGTAGATTATATATATATATATATATATATATATATATATATATATATATATATATATATATATATATATAAAAGAAGTGAATAAACCTCAGTAAATTCATTCGTATCTTGACCAACAAGTTTAGCAACGACAAACAGGAGAGAGAGAGAGAGAGAGAGAGAGAGAGAGAGAGAGAGAGAGAGAGAGAGAGAGAGAGAGAGAGAGAGGTGAATAACAGCCCCTAAAACGTACAGGTGCGTACAAAGAAAATAACACAACAAAACGCCTTTTCAAAAGCGTGTTTTATTGAGCTTTTTTCCTTTCCACAGTTTTTTTTCAGCTTTTCTTCTTTACCTTTTTTTTTATGTTCCAGTGGGTCCCGGAATGCCACTGTGATCGTTTCAGTGGCGCAAACAATATTTGTTGGTTATTCGTCCAAATTCTTTCCCGAGTGCGCATTGGAATTTCCAGATACCACCCCCCAAAAACAGGGAGGACTCGTTTTAAAGGTGAATAATTATATATTTATATAATCCGATATTTTTTTAATATTATGATACTGTTCCAGATAATTGCAAGATAAAAACATGTAATTGTTTCCCAGTGTATATGTATATATGTGTATATATGTGTGTGTGTGTGTGTACATACATACATACATACATATACATATGTATATACATATATATATATATATATATATATATATATATATATATATATATATATATATATATATATATATACATAAATCTATATGCAATAGAAAAGTTCCGTGGAAATCGGAGACGAATAATAAATATTTAAACCAGGCCTTGAATGAAAACCATCTTTATTAGTTGCGACTAGTTTCGGAGATTTACATTCCTCCGTCATCGGGCAATCTATAATGGAATATTTGCTACATTTAAAATCAGTAAAGTTATAAAATAAAATAAAATTACATACTACATGATATGATAACCTAAATTCGCAGCAAAACCCTAAAATACAGAGATACAAATAGAAAACGCTTGTTGTCAAAAAGAGTAGAAATTAAAAGTCCCAAAACACAGCAATTCAACAGACCTTTCACTATTACAAAGAGAGAGCTTGTCTGTTAGGATACACAGAGACAAACCTTCTCTTTGTAATCATGAAGGTCTGTCGAATTGCCGTGTTTCTAGAATTTTAATTTCTACTCTTTTTGACAACAAACATTTTCTATTTTTATTTCTATAATTCAAGATTTTGCTGCGTGTGTAGGTTGTTATATCTTGTACTAATTATGTAATTTTATTTTACTTTATATCTTCGGTGATTTTAAATGTAACATATATTCCATTATAGATTGCCCGATGACGGATGATTGTAAATCTCCGAAACTAGTCGCAACTAATATCGATTATCTTCATTCAAGCCTGGTTTTATATATATATATATATATATATATATATATATATATATATATATATATATATATATATATATATATATATATATATATATATATATATATATATATATAATATTTTATATATATATATATATATTTTATACAATATATATATATATATATATATATATTAATATATATATATATATATATATATATATATATATATATATATATATATATGAAATTTTTATCACAAAGTGATTTTTATACAATCATTAAGCTGCAAGTGTGTTTAATGTCCAAATAACGCTACTTCGGGAATATCCCCGAGGGGAATTTTCAAGTGATAAATGGAATGGTACCGAAGTGTCTCGAACACTCGACACAGTACCTTTCCAACGACTCCAGTCGACGGTAAGCACTGAGCCATCATATGTATATATATGTGTGTGTTTATTCAGGAAAAAAATTGTCAAAAAAAATTAAACGTCAGTAAAGGTTCCTTATAGAAATAAATAAATGCAGAATAAGAGTAACATTCAATTTGGGAGTTTTTATGGCAAACCTTCACTCACACACACACAGAGTCGACTTACTACCAGGTACTTGATTCACTTACTAGGCTACTGGGGTGCAACGGCCTTCCCTGAACCGTATATAAAGTATTCAGGCATACTTAGACAATTGAACACGGGACCTCATGCTAGCGAGGCAAGCGTGCTACCTAACTGACCACAATAATCAAATGAAAAATGTATTTAATAGAATTAATTCATATATACCACCTGAGGTACATATGTCGAAGGAATCTCTCTCTCTCTCTCTCTCTCTCTCTCTCTCTCTCTCTCTCTCTCTCGTTTAATCAGGAATTCCCTCAGATATGAAATATTAATAAATTATATGAAATATTAATAAATTTAAATTTATATCAAACCAATTTATGTATATATGTAGAAAGCATCTTTTTCTCTGAAGTTCAACCCAGTAGTCCCCAAAATCAGAAATTTAAATAAAGTTCATATGTACCAACTTAAGTCTCTCTCTCTCTCTCTCTCTCTCTCTCTCTCTCTCTCTCTCTCTCTCTCTCTCTCTCTCTCTCTCTCTCTCTCTCTCAAGTCCAACCAGGAATTCCCAAAATGAGAAATTTTAATAAAATTAAATTCTACACAATAACTCGGTATATATGTCAAAGAACTCTCAAATTCAGGAATTCCACCAGTTGGGAAATATTAATAAAATTTAAATCCACCATTTTCCAACATTTTGTATATATGTCTCTCTCTCTCTCTCTCTCTCTCTCTCTCTCTCTCTCTCACTGAAGTTCAATCAGCAAGTCCTCTAGTTGGGAAATATTTTAATAAAATAAAATTCAAATCCAACATTTATGTATATATGTCGAAAGACTCTCTCTCTCTCTCTCTCTCTCTCTCTCTCTCTCTCTCTCTCTCTCTCTCTCTCTCTCTCTCTCTCTCTCTCTCTCTCTCTCAAGTTCAATCAGGAATTCCCCCAGTTTGGGAAATACTGATAAAATTGAATTCAAATCTACCCTTTATGTATATATGTCCAAAGACTCTATCTCTCTCTCTCTCACCCCGAATTCCTGCCCGCCACCCCCTGCCCTGGCTCCAGACGCCTCCAAGCCTGATAGTGGCACTGGAACCGCTCTTATTACATTAAAGTTTGTTGTGGAGGAGCAACACGCAATTGAATAACAAATTTCGCAGCTGTGTCTTTTGCAATTCATTTTGCAGCAGCCGAGAGTTCCCGCGAAAGCTTTTGCATCGTATAAAAGCTGAAAATGGGTTGATCAGCGGGCGACGAGGATTGGATAACGTATTCATAGGCTTTTGGGAGAAGTCTGGTTGCATAGTAAAACTATTATTATTATTATTATTATTATTTTTATTATTATTATTATTATTATTATTGTTGTTGTTGTTGTTGTTGTAAAAATATTAATAATAATAATAAAAACAACAATAATACTAATAATTATTATTATTATAATTATTATTATTATTATTATTATTATTATTATTATTATTATTATTATTATTATTATTATTGTTGTTGTTGTTGTTACTAAAATCATCATTATTAATTATCATTATCATGGCAAATCAAATTACTGTTATATTATTTTTTATCATTATTTTGGTTGTTGTTGATGTAATTATTATTTTATGAGATGTATGAATGCAATGTAATTAAACTGCTTTACCCTTCCTTTTGTATAACATTTTATGTATAAAAGATATATATCTATTTTTACTCTCGCATCACAACCATTTTCCCCTAAAAGAAATAAAAAATGTTGTTATTATTATTATTATTATTATCATTATTATTATTATTATTATTATTATTATTATTATTATTATTATTATTATGCAAAGTATGTACGTTGCTCTACTGATCACTTTTGTCTAGTTATTTCATGTATAAAAATATCTGTCTATCTATCTATCTATCTATCATCTATCTATTATTCTGGCGCCAATGCAATTTTCCCCTAAATGAAACAAAAAACCGAAAAAGGAGAAACTGCAATTTCAACATCAATTGCAGGATCCTCAAACCAGATCCTCAGCAAATTACGTTCCTCAAACAACTCGTGAAAGCCCCACAAAGTCTTTCTGGAAGGTTTGAATAATGAATAATGTATTCAGTGCCTTCCTTCAGGCCTCCTCCGTATGTATACTGCACGTCCAACGCACAACGTATTCTCTCCTGAATAAACAAATGCGCCGAAGGAACTTCGGCGCAATCGAGTTTTCTGTACACCGCATAATCAAGGCCACCGAAAATAGATCTATCTTTCGGTGGTCTCGGTGTAATGCTGTATGAGCTGCGGCCCGTGAATCTTTAACCGCGGACCGGTGGTGGCCTGCTCTGTACCGTTGCCAGATGCATGATTATGGCTAAATTTAACCTTAAATAAAATAAAAATTACTAAGGCTAGAGGTCTGCAATTTGGTGTGTTTGATGATTGGAGGGTGGATGATCAACATACCAATTTGCAGCCCTCTAGCCTCAGTAGTATTTAAGATTTGAGGGCGGACAGAAAATGTGCGGATGGTTAGATTAGCATGGAGTTAATATATTCAATTTCCTTCATATTATTTCGATATGAGGAGACTGTATCGATGACGCAATGGAAATGAACTGCAATGGAATAAGTACGCTGATCTTTCTTGCAATTTTAGTTTCCTGTAAAAAAAAACTTTTAAGCCTGCTTTGTCTGTCCGTCCACACTTAATTCTGTCCACACTTTTTTCTGTCCGCAATTTTCTCTGTCCGCTTTTTTTTCTGTCCTCACTTTTTTCTGTTCGCACTTATCTCTGTCCGCACTTTTTGTGTCCGCCCTCAGATCTTAAAAACTACTGAGGCTAGAGGGCTGCAAATTGCTATGGGGATCATCCACCCTCCAATCATCAAACGTACCAAATTGCAGCCCTCTAGCCTCGGTAGTTTTTGTTTTATTTAAGGTTAAAGTTTGCCATAATCGTGGTTAAAGTTTCATGGGTCGCGGCTCCAATTTTTCGAGACTAAGTTTTCCAACACCATATTTTCTGGCTACCCTTTTCCAATTACGGTTGTGGACTTGTCTGAAATTTGTTTGTGATATGAATTTGATATGTTTCTGACGTTTCTTTTATGACATATCTTACTGTATTGTGAACGCACCCTAAGGTCATGCAATGATTGAAAAAGTATGTTGAATTGATTGCTTGCAAGTATATCTGATTATATGTCGGATACTAAGTTGAAATCCTGTGGTTCTTGTGAATCAGTCTACAGTTTTTTCTTCAATGGTCATTTCCCAAAAACAGAAGTCAAAATGCACACATCAGTTAACTTTTTCTAAAAACCCAATAGTCAAAATGTACACATAAGTTAACCTCCTCCAAAAACAAAATAACTGAAGTGTAAACATCAGTTAACCTTTTCCAAATTCCCAATTGTCAAAATGTACACATCAGTTGACCTTTTCAAAAACATAATAGTCAAGGTGAACACATATAATGACCTTTTCCAAAAACCCAATAGTCAAAATGTACACATCAGTTAACCTCTTCCAAAAACAAAATAGTTAAAGTATAAACATCAGTTAACCTTTTTCCATTTCAAAACACAATAGTCAAAGTGTACACATCAGTCAACCTATTCCAAAAACCCAATAGTCAAAATGTACAATTCAGTTAACCTCTTCCAAAAACAAAATAGTCCAAGTGTAAACATCAGTTAACCTTTTCCAAATTCCCAATAGTCAAGATGTACACATCAGTTAACCTTTTCAAAAACAAAATAGTCAAAGTGCATGCATATGATAACCTTTCCCAAAAACCCAGTGGTCAAAATGTACACATCAGTTAACTTTTTCCAAAAACACAACAGTCAAAATGTAGACATCAATTAACCTTTTCCAAAACCCAATAGTCAAAATGTACACATCTCTTAAAATAATTTTAATCAACAAAATGGACCCAAAGAACAAATTGTACTCAATGGACGAAATATTCCCAGTGGACGAAATGTACCCAATGGACAAACTGAACCCAAATTGTACCACTGTGGCCCCTTTAAGAGTTGAAAAATTGAAGTCACTAACAGCAACTCTTTATCCTCACTAGAAAGTAGTTTCCTGACCTTCTGCCGTTCCTGGTAAACCGTCATAAGAGGCATCTTTCTCCCCATTTCTGTTCTCTTTTATCATATTTTCTCCATCCCGTTATTCTTTTACATAATTTTGCCTTAGAACAGACTAAAATAGAATATAGAATTTGGGCCAAAGGCCAAGCGCTGGGACCTATGAGGTCATTCAGAGCTCAAACTGAAACTAACAATAAGAAGGTTTGACAGGTGTAACAGGAGGTTAAACTTCGCAGTTGCCCTATGAATCAATTGTTAGAGAGGTTGGGAAGTAAGATGGAAGAAAGATTATGAACGGAGGTACAGTAAAAGGAATGAAAGAGGTTGCAACAAGGGGCCGAAGGTACGCTGCAAAGAACCCTAACTAATGTCTACAGTGCACCGCAAGAGGTGAACCGACGGCACTAGCCCTCGACGGGGTATAATTTTGCCTTTGCCTAAGCCGTCGGCCTCCCTTTGTGAGGATTTAGAGAGAGGAAGTCACGCAGACTGAGATGCACTGTCTATTTACGCTGTTGTTATACCAACAGAGAGAATGTACCCCACTGGGAAACTGGGAAAATGTACCCAAATGTACATTCTGTCTGGTAGTACAATTTGTACATTGGGTACATTCTGTCCATTGTGCTCCTCGGCATTCAATGTAGCCTAGACATAAACAGAAACTGAAAACTCAGTATACTATTTACTTAAATTTTTGTCTATTTACTTATTTTTTTGGTAATTTATTTTTTTTCTTTTTAATAAGGGATCCCCTCTTTCTGTATTACCCGTTACCTTCTGTTACTGCTTTCCAGTGAACATTATATTCTTTGGAAGCTTGAATTTCAAGTCAATGTTCCCCTCCGGGGCTCATTCCATATGCATAGGGTTCATCTTCTGAATAATAATAATAATAATAATAATAATAATAATAATAATAATAATAATAATAATAATAATAATAAAGTGTGCTACTAGAAAAGTGATGGACTCCTTAGGAGTCAGGATGCAACCCGGAACCCCACACTATAAAAACCACCCAGTCGAACAGGATGACTGTGGTAGACCAAAATAATAATAATAATAATAATAATAATAATAATAATAATAATAATAATAATAATAATAATAATAATAATAATAATAATATAGTTTCGGAAATATTTAGAAATATTTACAAATTCAAAAGACCCACCGGATTTCGACATAGGTTCCGCTACATTACGAAGAAATGCTAGCCACTTGTTCAGCAGCAAACAACGGTACTTGCCTTGTTTACCTTTGGAAATCGATAAGTCTGGAATCTGCAGCAGACGACGCTCTCAGGCCCATATTTGCATCTTGCGTTTCCAATTTACATTTCAAACATCTATTCAAATCCGGCTTTACTTTACTGGATTTAATTTCCTCACGTAATTTCCATATATATGTTTGAATTAACATATTTACAATTTAATCTTCTCCCATATTCCTGCCTCCTTCGAGCCTGGGCTTGATAAGGCTTCCGGTTAATTTCATCTGGTTTTATTTGAAAAAAATTTTAAATCACGCTTTTCTTTCCCTTTATAACTTTAACTTGCATAAAGCCTGCTTTAGATAAGGCCTTACTGGCCTCTGCGATATAAAAACAGAAAGTGATTTTATGCTTCTATGTTCCGACTTGAATATCAAGTCTGAAGCACCGTCTTTCTTTTTCCATATCTCTTTCCATTATGGCCGAGCTGGTGAAGGCATCAAGGACCCTTCCTCCCAAACGGCCCCCTCATTTTAAAAAGGTAATTATGCTTATAAAGCTTTCTTTTATATATACAAATATTTATTTATACGTGTGTGTAAATATCTATCTATCTATCTATCTATGTATGTATACCATTCATAATTTTACAGTATATACATTCATAATATATATACATACAGTATATATATATATATATTTATATATATATATATATATATATATATATATATATATATATATACACACACACACACATATATATATATATATATATATATATATATATATATATATATATATATATATATATATATATATATAAACAAAAAGCCTTCCCCATTTTTTCATCTTTCCTTAAAAAAATTTTTTTATTTGAAATTCTCGCTGCACGAAGACACAAAAATCCTGGGATTCATCTGCATAAAAAAAGATAAGATTCAGTAATAATTTCTCCTTATATATATATACAAACAGGAAAAACCCCTTTGACGTTTCTGCACTTTAAAAACAGCGAAACGTACTTATATAAAACTTCTTCTCGTACATAAAGGCACGCAACCCACTCGCTCTTTGACACGAAGATGAGAGAGAGAGAGAGAGAGAGAGAGAGAGAGAGAGAGAGAGAGAGAGAGAGAGAGAGAGAGAGAGAGAGAGCCATTAATGTAACCCCTTGTGAAAAATCACCTAATTTCCGAGAAGAGGGGGAACACGAGAACTCGTGCATCTGACAAAAATAAAAAGAAAAGTGAGAGAGAGAGAGAGAGAGAGAGAGAGAGATCCGGGCGCTAAGATCACAAGAGAACTCGTCGTAAATTGCGGATGTATTCACGAGCGATGCTCGGTGTACATAAACCCGGAATTTATGAATAGATTTACATCTCTTTACGCCCGCCTGAGAGAGAGAGAGAGAGAGAGAGAGAGAGAGAGAGAGAGAGAGAGAGAGAGAGAGAGAGAGAGAGAGAGAGAGAGAGTGGCACTGACTGGCACTTATAAGGGAGCATCGGGAGGCTCAGTCTTCGTTATCAGTGCCACAGAACCAAACAGATTCCAGGATTCGATATGGAAACGGGATTAGAATCCTTTGAAGGCGATTGGGAATCTGGATGAATGAGTCGAAAGGTGAATATTATTAAAATATAAATATGGAAATACAGATATCAAATGTATATAGGAAAAATTTGTTTAGTTAATATACAGTTTTTAGTGTTCTGAAAAGAAAACTATTTTGCCTGCTTTGCCTGTCCGTCCGCACTTTTTTCTGTCCGCCAGCAGATCTTACAAACTACTGAGGCTGGGGGGCTGCAAATTGGTATGTTGATCATCCACCCTCCAGTCATGAAACATACCAAATTGCAGCCCTCTAGCCTCAATAGTTTTTATTTTATTTAAGGTTAAATTTAACCGTAATCGTGCATCTGGCAACTATATAGGACACGCCACCACCGGGCGGTGGTTAAAGTTTCATGGGCCGCGGCTCCTACAGCATTATACCGAGACAATCTAAAGATAAATCTACTTTCGGTGGCCTTACTATAACTTTTAAAAAGGCGAACCAAACGCGTGACTGGAAGCCGCTAGAGATGAATGGAAAATTAGGATAGAGAGACTTGTATGGGTAGATAACTCCCGTCAGTATTCTCCCAAGAAACAAGAGTGCCCAATGGGAGCTATTAGTAATATGGGGGTCATTGTCAAGGTCATAATGCCACTAAACTTCGTGCCAAATATGAGTCTCTCTCTCTCTCTCTCTCTCTCTCTCTCTCTCTCTCTCTTAGTTCAAAAGTTATGGCCATGGTTTAAGACGTTGTAACCATAATTTCTCAGACAGACAGGCAGCGTTCGACTCTCCGACCGGCCAATGAAGAATTAGAGGAATTTATTTCTGGTGACAGAAATTCATTTGTCGTCATGATGTGGTTCGGATTCCACAATAAGCTGTAGGTCCCGTTGCTAGGTAACCAGTTGGTTCTTAGCCACGTAAAATAAATCTAATCCTTCGGGCCAGCCTTAGGAGAGCTGTTAATCAGCTCAGTGGTCTAGTTAAACTAAGATATACTTTTTTCAGACTGACAGGCGAGACGATCTCCCATCATGACTCATGCATTAATGATAAGTTAAGTATACCTTAGTTTAACCAGACCACTGAGCTGACTAACAGCTCTCCTAGAGAGGGCTGGCCCGAAGGATTAGACTTATTTTACGTGGGTTCTTAGCAACGGGACCTACAGCTTATTGTGAAATCCGAACCACACTATACCGAGAAATGAATTTCGAACAACAGAAATAAATTCCTCTAATTCTTACTAGCCGGCCGGAGAATCGAACGCGGGCCTAGGAGAGTGCTAGGCGAGTACGATATCGACCCATCCAATGAAGAACTGCATTATTGGTAAACCCATGTACCAAGTAGATGATATGACAAGGTCAGCGTGACAGACAGAGGGCCATGCAAACATGAAACTCTATTCCCCGACTTCGTTGATAAGGAACTGATAAATCTATTGATAATTACATAAGCAAGTAAGGAAAATGTTTATAAGGAACTGATAAATCTACTGATAATTATATAAGCCAGTAAGGAAAATGTTTATAATGAAAAATTAATTAACATTCTCAGAATTTTTCGTGAAATTATCTGAAAATTTCAATGTTTTCAGATTTTTTTTCAATATATCCAGAAAATTATGAAACTTTTTCCGAATATTTTGCAACCCTTTCACAAATTTTTCCAGAATTCTGAGAATTATTTTTTACAAAATACCCAGAATTTTTCATTGATTTCACAGAATTCTTTTATGCAGGTAAACTTCTCACAATTTTTCGTTTCATTCTAGGAATTATTATTTTTTTTTGTAATCTTGTAGCATTCTACGAATTTTTGGTAAATTTCCCACAATATTTCATTTCATTCTCAGATTTCTGCCCTTTTTTTTTGGTGAACGTCTCAATTCCCCGGCACCATTCTCAAATATCTTCATTATTTATTCAATTATTTTTAGTTTTCTGTAGAAGAAAACTATTATGCTTTTTTGTCCGCCCTTAGATCTTAAAAACTACTGAGGCTAGAGGGCTGCAAATTGGTATATTGATCGTCCCCCCTCCAATCATCAAACATACCAAATTGCAGCCCTCTAGCCTCAGTAGTTTTTATTTTATTTATGTTTAAAATCAGCGATAATCTTGCGTCTGGCAACTATATAGGACATGCCACCATCAGGCCGCAGCTGAAAGTTTCAGGGTCGCGACTCATACAGCATTATACGTTGTACAGAAAACTCGGTTTTTTACTTGTTTGGTAAAGTTCTCGAGATTTTCGCAGCATCCCCAGACTGCCTAATATAGAATAGAATACAGAATTTAGGCAAAGGCCAAGCACTGGGACCTATGAGGTCATTCAGCGCTGAAACGGACACTGACAGTAAAAGGGTTTGAAATGACAGTAAAAGGGTTTGAAATGACAGTAAAAGGGTTTGAAATGTGTAACAGGAGGAAAACCTTACAATTGCACTATTAAAAAATTGTTAGGCGAGGGTGGAAAGTAAGATGGAAGTAAGAGAACATGAACGGAGGTACAGTAAAAGGAACGAAAGGGGTTGCAGCTAAGGGCCGAAGGAGCGCTGCAAAGAATCTTAAGTAATGCCTACAGTGCACTGCAGGTGAGGTGCACTAACACCCGTACCCAGGACAGACACTGCCTAAGTAAAAATAAATGACATCCCAATTACGTTCTCCCCAAATTCTCTCAAAGAGGAACCATCCGACCTACCGGAACCATCCTCACCTCTCGTTTCCCCCCATTCATTTCGTTACATCCCCCCGCCCCCCCAACCCACCCACCCACCACTCGGCATTCACTTCAGTAGCCGTCTTACAGCAGGTGGAAGGTAAACAGGCCTTTCTCCTCCTCCCATAATTCCCACAGCTTCATTATCCACGACGCCGCTGCTGCAGTTCGTGAATTATTCCGCATCTGGCATCCGTCCCTACGTACGAGGTTTGTGTAAGCGTGTTTGTGTTTTTCTTACGGATCCCAGAGCGATGCTCAGGAGCATTTAAAATACTACTCCCGTTTGTTTCTACGGGTCTTCGCAGGGTTCTCGTTTGTTCCCACAATTCTCAAGAGCTTCCTGGGTAAACATTTCGTCACGAGCTCTTCATCTGTGTATTTTATTTTATTAATTTTCGTTTGCAGTGCTTGCTCAAGCTTTGAAATTTTTACGGTTTTATTATTTACTTTATTTCCAGTGCTTTACAACTCGCCAGTTTTTTCTCAACTCTGATTTTTATGTAATTTACTTTATTTTTTAATTTCCAATCCTTTATAACTCACCAATTTTCGTGGACTTATCATTATAATTCATTTATATTCTTAAATCTTCAGTCCTTTAAAACTCACTAGTTTTTTTTTAATTCTTCACCTGTTTTCAAAATCTTTAAATATTTCCAATCCTTGAAAACTTTTTTTTGCACCCTATGTCTTATCAATTTATATTATTACATATTCTTAAATACTTTAATTCTTTCAAAATTCGCCAGTTTTAAATGAAAACCTTCATGTTTTCATAATTTGTACAATTTACAATATTTTAAAACCCGCCAGTTTTTTTTTTTACAAACTGCATTATCAAAAATGTTTCATATTCTTAAATATTCAATCCTTTAAAAATCACCAGTTTTTCTTATAAATTCTTCATCCTTTTTCAGTATTTCTTAAAATTTCCATTCCTTTAAAACTAGCCAGTTTTTTTTACGAAACTGGATTAGTATAATTTATTTTAATCCTTTAAAACTGGCCAGTTTTTTTTTTTTACAAAACTGGGCAATTTTTTTATAAGCGGCATTATTATAATTTATTTCAGTCCTTTAAAACTAGCCAGTTTTTTTTTTACAAAACTGGATTAGTATAATTCATTTTAATCCTTTAAAACTAGCCAGTTTTTTTTACAAAACTGGATTGGTATAATTCATTTTAATCCTTTAAAACTAGCCAGTTTTTTTACAAAACTGGATTGGTATAATTCATTTTAATCCTTTAAAACTAGCCAGTTTTTTTCACAAAACTGGATTAGTATAATTCATTTTAATCCTTTAAAACTATCCAGTTTTTTTTACAACACTGGATTAGTATAATTCATTTTAATCCTTTTTAAAACTAGCCAGTTTTTTTTATAAACTGCATTACTATAATTCATTTCAATCCTTTAAAAAACCAGTTTTCTTATAAACTCTTCATTCACTCTCAATATTTCTTCGAAATTCTAAGCCCCCGAACTTTTTTCATAAACTCCCTTCTCCTTCTTCCGGAGGAGCACTGGTGGGGGGTGGGTGGCTGCTGGTTCGACCGACCTTAGCATTAAAATAGCTGCTGCAGACTCACGTCGGGAAATAATCCCCAACAAGTGGTTCCTCCCCCGGAAGTTCGGAAAGAGACCGAAGGAGAACTTTTGTGGGGAAGAGATTTATCCACAGAAGCCCCACCAGGAACCGGAGAGATCAAGAGACCGACGAGATTTTATTTAAAGAGACGGCTTTCTCCGCCGATGGTTGGGAGGAACTTGAAAGCAGAGAGAGAGAGACAGACAGACAGAGGAAAGGATTGTCCTCAGAGCGAGAGAGAGAGAGAGAGACAGAGGAAAGGATTGTCCTCAGAGCGAGAGAGAGAGAGAGAGACAGAGGAAAGGATTGTCCTCAGAGCGAGAGAGAGAGAGAGAGAGAGAGAGACAGAGGAAAGGATTGTCCTCAGAGCGAGAGAGAGAGAGAGACAGACAGAGGAAAGGATTGTCCTCAGAGCGAGAGAGAGAGAGAGAGAGAGAGAGACAGAGGAAAGGATTGTCCTCAGAGCGAGAGAGAGAGAGACAGAGGAAAGGATTGTCCTCAGAGCGAGAGAGAGAGAGAGAGAGACAGAGGAAAGGATTGTCCTCAGAGCGAGAGAGAGAGAGAGACAGACAGAGGAAAGGATTGTCCTCAGAGCGAGAGAGAGAGAGAGAGAGAGAGAAAAGGATTGTCCTCAGAGCAGAGAGAGAGAGAGAGAGAGAGAGAGAGAGAGAGACAGAGAAAGGATTGTCCTCAGAGAGAGAGAGAGAGAGAGACAGAGGAAAGGATTGTCCTCAGAGCGAGAGAGAGAGAGAGAGAGAGAGAGAGAGAGACAGAGGAAAGGATTGTCCTCAGAGCGAGAGAGAGAGAGAGAGAGAGAGAGGAAAGGATTGTCCTCAGAGAGAGAGAGAGAGAGAGAGAGACAGAGGAAAGGATTGTCCTCAGAGCGAGAGAGAGAGAGAGAGAGAGACAGAGGAAAGGATTGTCCTCAGAGCGAGAGAGAGAGAGAGAGAGAGAGAGGAAAGATTGTCCTCAGAGCGAGAGAGAGAGAGAGAGACAGAGGAAAGGATTGTCCTCAGAGCGAGAGAGAGAGAGAGAGAGACAGAGGAAAGGATTGTCCTCAGAGCGAGAGAGAGAGAGAGAGAGACAGAGGAAAGGATTGTCCTCAGAGCGAGAGAGAGAGAGAGACAGAGGAAAGGATTGTCCTCAGAGCGAGAGAGAGAGACTGAGGAAAGGATTGTCCTCAGAGCGAGCGGAGAGAGAGACAGAGAAAGGGTTCTCCTGAGAGAGAGAGAGAGAGAGAGAGAGAGAGAGAGAGAGAGAGAGAGAGAGAGAGAGAGAGAGAGAGAGAGAAGGATTGTCCTCAGAGAGAGACAGAGACAGAGAGAAAGATTCTCCTGAGAGAGAGAGAGAGAGAGAGAGAGAGAGAGAAAGGATCATCCTTGCAGAGAGAGAGAGAAAGAAAGGACTCTCCTGACACACACAGAGAGAGAGAGAGAGAGAGAGAGAGAGAGAGAGAGAGAGAGAGAGAGAGAGTGGATTATCCTTGCAGAGAGAGAGAGAGAGAGAGAGAGAGAGAGAGAAGAGTGGATTATCCTTGCAGAGAGAGAGAGAGAGAGAAAGAGAGAGAGAGAGAGAGAGAGAGAGAGAGAGAGAGTGGATTATCCTTGCAGAGAGAGAGAGAGAGAGAGAGAGAGAAGGAATCTCCTTACCCTACAGTCCAATTAAGCCAGGCACAGAGTATTCGGCCGAACAGAATTCCCTTCCCTCCCATCCGCCGTCCTTCCTGGACCCTGTGCATCCAGACATGAATAATGTTTTAAGAGAAGAAGAAGAAATAATAATAAAAAAAAATTCGCTTCGCCGGGCTGACGGGCGGGCGGGAGGGCGGGCGGGCGGCCGCCTTTATGGAGAACCGCTGACGAACAAAGGATGAAAAGGACTCTTTCCCCAGTCTCATAAAACCATCCGGGCGTTAAGTAGGACCAGTGAAATCCTGGCGGCATAAAACAATTTATATTATAGAGATTTCTGGACGCGAGACAAAGACGGGGGGAATACGAATACGATAGATAAAAAAATATAAGTGAAATAAAAGACTTCCTTTTTTTTTTTGCGAGATTCGGGATGAGGAGGTCATCCATTCGGAAGCCATTGCGATCACCCGTCAGGCTTTTTTAATAATCGTTCCCGAATGCTTGTGAAAGGAGATGCAGAGGAGAAAGAAAGAAAGAAAGAAAGGACGAGAAAGAAAGACGGGGAGGGGGGGGAATAATTGTTAGGGCCATTTATGGCACTCCCAATGTCTGCTCCGTCTATTAACTAAAATACCTAAAACATAATAAAAATGAACGATCCCAAATGCCTGTGAAAGGAAATAAAAGAAAGAGAAAGAAAGAAAAGATGAAGGGAGGGAGGAATGACGGGGGTAAATAACTGCCAGGGCCATTTAGGGCAGCCCCAATGTCTACTCCGTCTATTAACTAAAATACCTAAAACATCATAAAAATTAACGATCCCAAACGCCCGTGAAAGGAAAGAAAAGAGAGAAAGGAAAGAAATAATGAAGGAAGGAATGAGGGAAAGACGGGGAGAAATACTGTCAGGGTCATTTAGGGCACCCTCAAGGTCTGCTCCGTCTATTAACTAAAATACTTACAATATAGTAAAAATTAACGATCCCAAATGCCCTGAAGGGAAAGAAAAGAAAGAGATAAAGGAAAGAAATAATGAAGGAAGGAAGGAAAGACAGGGATAAATAACAAGAACAACATAAAATAAATAAAATTACCAATCCCAAAAGCCTGTGAAAGGATAGAGAGAGAAAAGGGGAAAAAAAGAAAGAAGAAAGGAATGAAAGACGGGGGTAAATTGTCCGCGTCCTTTAGGGCACCCAAAGATCTGCTTCGCCTAATAACTAGAATGACAACATAAAATCAATAAAAATAACAAAACTCTTACATGAGATTTGCCGCTATTTCGCATCAAAGTCAACTTCATTTTTTTTCCCCAATTGCCGGTTGACGGATTGATGGAAGGGAGGAAGAGGAAAGAAAATTGACGAAGCTATCAACGATTCAACTTTGAAAACAAATCGCAGCAAAATTAATCATTTTATGAATCCTTTTATAAACCCAGTAATAAATTCTTTATCGAATTTATACAATTTATGACTTTCACCTTCAACATTTTCGTGGACTGCCGAATGTAATTGACAGTGTAATCCCCAATTCAATCTCCCGGAAGCTTAACTACGCACGTTAATCCGCTCGTAAATCCCGGAAATCCCCCCGACCATCACTTTTAATATTTTTCCAAAATACCAACTGAAAAAACCCGGAGCAGGAAGAGGTCACTGCCAGCGTAATCCATGACCTGACCTTCAAAAAAAAAAAAAAAAAAAATGGTTAATCCGTAAAGAAATCCTTGAAATCCCGATGTCCTCGTGGCCTTTGGCCTTTTCCAAAATGCCAGCAGAGGCAGAAGTTGAAGGACGGAAGGAAGGAAGGAAAGAAAGGTGATAATCGACGAGGGTAATCCAAGACGACTCGAGACCGTCCCGAAATTCGGAAAGACGTATAACCCATTTATGAGTCTCCGGGGTCCTCTTAACTAACCCCGACAATAGAAATCGGCACAGGGCCCTACATTCAAGTTCGTGTTATCTTTCATCAGAGACCTCCTCCACTTCCTCCTCCACCTCCACTTCCTCCTCCTCCTCCCCCTTCTCCACCTCATCTTCTTCCTCCTCCTCCTTTTCCTCCAACACCTACCTCGCCGCCTCCTCCTCCTCCTCCTCTTCCGCTTCTCCACCTCATCTTCTTCCTCCTCCTCCTCCTCCTCCTTTTCCTCCAACACCTACCTTTCCTCCTCCACCTCCTCCACTTCCTCCTCCTCCTCCTCCTCCTTTTCCTCCAACACCTACCTCTCCTCCTCCTCTTCCTCTTCTTCCTCACGCTCCTCCTCCTCCTCATCTACCTCCATTTCCACCTCCCCTTCTCCTCAGCCCCTCCACCTCCTCTTCCCCCTCCTCCTCCCCCCTATCTTCTTCCTTCCCTACCTCACCCTCCACATCCTTCGCTTCCTCCTACTCCTCCACCTCCTCCTCTTCTTCCTCCTCCTCTACCTTCTCCACCACCTCCACTTCCTCCTCTTCCTCCTCCTACACCTACAGTTTCTCCTCCTCCTCCTCCTCCTCCTCCTCCTCCTCCTCCTCCTCCTCCAACGTCGAGAACTCCTCTTTATTCTCCAATTATTTTCTCCACTTTTTCCTCTTCCATTCTCTCCTTACTCTCGACCAGCCCAATATTTCGGATAGTGGTTAAATGTACTGTGAATTCCTCTTCCATTCCGCTCTTGATCGGGATGCCCGTATGCATGCTGAATACAATACAACACAATACAATACAACACAACACAATACAATACAATACAGTACAGAACAATGCGATACTGACAGCCTTCTTTTTACGTGCGGTCTTCTCGTCGGCTTTGTAAGAATGCTTGCCTACACTAACAAGCCATACATACGAACGTACATGCATACATACACACATACATACGTACATATATATATATATATACATAGAGAGAGAGAGAGAGAGAGAGAGAGAGAGAGAGAGAGAGAGAGAGAGAGAGAGAGAGAGAGAGAGTGAAGTGCCAGAAGTGCGCCCGAGTTTGAAGGAATGGAAATGGAGAGAGAGAGAGAGAGAGAGAGAGAGAGAGAGAGAGAGAGAGATCGAAACTTGTGTGTGATCGCAGTTTCAAGTATGAATAGATTGTCGGGAGAACTTTAGTTTGAAAGGGAATAGATTCTGCAGGTGCAGATTCACACTTGGAACAGAAGAGAGAGG
>NC_089741.1:42611037-42636037 GCF_040412425.1 Macrobrachium rosenbergii
TCTGGTTTTCCGAGAATCGTCGACAGCTGAATCTTGATGGAGATATAATTCAGTGTCCCATTAACTCAGCCGGCTGTGATGAGAGATTGGATGTACCCATGATGTGAAGAACCGCCACATTTCGTATAAAGGTTCCTCTGGGGCTTTTCAGTACTGACCATGTTGTGGGTGCGATTCTGAGGAACCAGCCAGATGACCTTGAACTTGAAAACCAGGTCACAGAACAGAGCGCCAAGAAAGGACAAAAGGAAATGGTTGAGCAGAGAAGATATGAGTGCAATTATTCTCCAAAAAAGGCAATGGTTGAGCAGAGAAGATGGGTACAATTATTCTCCAAAAGGAAATGGTTGAGCAGAGAAGATAGTACAATTATTCTCAAAAAGGAAATGGTTGACAGAGAAGATATAAAGTACAATTATTCTCAAAAAATGAAATGGTTGAGCAGAGAAGATATGGGTACAATTATTCTCCAAAAAGGAAATGGTTGAGCAGAGAAGATATAAGTACATTATTGTCCAAAAGGAAATGGTTGAGCAGAGAAGATATGAGTACAATTATTCTCAAAATGAAATGGTTGAGCAGAGAAGATATGAAGTACAATTATTCTCAAAAAGGCAATGGTTGGCAGAGAAGATGAGTACATTTATTCTCCAAAAGGAAATGGTTGAGCAGAGAAGATAGCAAGGTACAATTATTCTCCAAAAAATGGAAATGGTTGAAACAGAGAAGATATGAGTACAATTATTCTCCAAAAAGAAATGGCTGAGCAGAGAAGATATGAGTACAATTATTCTCAAAAAAATGGTTGAGCAGAGAAGATATAGGTACAATTATTCTCCAAAAAATGGTTGAGCAGAGAAGATATAGGTACAATTCTTCTCCAAAAAAATGAAATGGTTGAGCAGAGAAGATATGAGTACAATTATTCTCAAAAGGAAATGGTTGAGCAGAGAAGATGAGTACAGTTATTGTCCAAAAGAAATGGTTGAGCAGAAGAGATAGTACAATTATTCTCCAAAAAATGAAATGGTTGAGCAGAGAAGATATGGTACAATTATTCTCAAAAAGGCAATGGTTGAGCAGAAGATATGAGTACAATTATTCTCCAAAAATGGTTGACAGCAGAAGATATAGGTACAATTATTCTCCAAAAAATGAAATGGTTGAGCAGAGAAGATATGAGTACAATTATTCTCAAGAAATGGTTGAGCAGAGAAGATATGAGTACAATTATTGTCCAAAAAAGGAAATGGTTGAGCAGAGAAGATATGAGTACAATTATTCTCCAAAAAATGAAATGGTTGAGCAGAGAAGATATGAGTACAATTATTCTCCAAAAAAGGCAATGGTTGAGCAGAGAAATATGAGTACAATTATTCTCAAAAAGGAAATGGTTGAGCAGAAGATGAGTACAATTATTCTCAAAATACAAATGGTTGAGCAGAAGATATGAGTACAATTATTCTCAAAATGAAATGGTTGAGCAGAGAAGATGTAAAGTACAATTATTCTCCAAAAAATGAAATGGTTGAGCAGAGAAGAGTACAATTATTCAAAAGGCAATGGATTGAGCAGAAGATATGAGTACAATTACTCCAAAGGAAATGGATTGAGCAGAGAAGATAAAGTACAATTATTCTCCAAAAAAAGGAAATGGTTGAGCAGAGAAGATAGTAGTACAATTACTCTCCAAAAAGAAATGGTTGAGCAGAAGATATGAGTACAATTACTCTCAAAGAAATGGTTGAGCAGAAGATAAAGTACAATTATTCTCCAAAAGGCAATGGTTGAGCAGAGAAGATATGAGTACAATTATTCTCCAAAAAGGAAATGGTTGAGCAGAGAAGATCTAGTACAATTATTCTCCAAAAATGGTTGAGCAGAGAAGATAGTACAATTATTGTCCAAAAAAGGAAATGGTTGAGCAGAGAAGATATGAGTACAATTACTCTCCAAAAAAGGCAATGGTTGAGCAGAGAAGATATGAGTACAATTACTCTCCAAAAAAGGAAATGGTTGAGCAGAGAAGATATGAGTACAATTATTCTCCAAAAAAAGGAATGGATTGAGCAGAGAAGATATAGGTACAATTATTCTCCAAAAAATGGTTGAGCAGAGAGATATGAGTACAATTATTCTCCAAAAGAAATGGTTGAGCAGAAGATAGGTACAATTACTCTCCAAAAAGGTAATGGTTGAGCAGAAGATAGGTACAATTATTCTCCAAAAAAGGAAATGGTTGAGCAGAGAAGATATGAGTACAATTATTCTCCAAAAAAGGAAATGGTTGAGCAGAGAAGATATGAGTACAATTATTCTCCAAAAAAGGAAATGGTTGAGCAGAGAAGATATGAGTACAATTATTCTCCAAAAAAGGAAATGGTTGAGCAGAGAAGATATGAGTACAATTATTCTCCAAAAAAGGAAATGGTTGAGCAGAAGATATGAGTACAATTATTCTCCAAAAGGAAATGGTTGAGCAGAGAGAAGATGTAGGTACAATTATTGTCCAAAAAAAGGCAATGGTTGAGCAGGGAAGATATGAGGTGAATTATTCTCCAAAAAAGGAAATGGTTGAGCAGAGAGGATCTGACAATCATTATCATGATGACTGAGAATTAAGGAATAAATAAAAAAAAATAAACAAACACTGAAAACTATAAAAAAAAATGAAATGGCTGTGTATCAGCACACCTTGAAAAAAAAAAGAATATGAAGAAAGAATATTTTTGTTTTTGGGGCTAGGCCTGAAGGAGGGAAGCTTACATACAATCAATACACGTGAAAATGATAAAGAAGCGATTGGTCAACCTCCCGAAAAAGGGAAGGCGGCCATACGGCTCAAAATAAATGTTAAGAAAACAGCCTCTGGGCCTGCCAATCTGAGGCTGCTAAGCCCCACACAATACATGTGAGAAGATGCACTCTGACGGGTGTTGCATAACCAACAATGAAGGAATAAAGTACTTTCTCTGAATTCAAGAAAAAGTAGTTTCTCTGAATTCAAGAGAAAGTAATTTAAACAAAACTTGTAAATTAAAAAAAATATATAGTAACCTTACAGCAGGCGCTTTCTCTCAAGTTTAGAGATCAATTTCAAAAACAATTCTCGTAGGAAAAAAAAATTATAACTGCAGGAACAACAATTGTCCGAGAACAAAGTTAGGACCGGAATAGAGGCCCAAAAACATTTCGCCTTTGATTGGGTTCTGTCAAGAGGGAAAGCAACAGCACCGCGAATATGAAAGTCATATTTCAGGGGGAGGAGAGAAACGGCACCAACATAAAGTTTAAATGCTGGACAAGTGAAAAGATCGGATGGGAATTCGTTTTTGGACACCGGTGACAGGACTCGAGTTCTCCACCAATCCCTCGGCAGTCTTTACTGCCTACAGTCTCTCTCTCTCTCTCTCTCTCTCTCTCTCTCTCTCTCTCTCTCTCTCTCTCTCTCTCTCTCTCTCTCAGTGTCTGTGAAATGTCGTAATTTAGAAAATTCTCTCTCTCTCTCTCTCTCTCTCTCTCTCTCTCTCTCTCTCTCTCTCTCTCTCTCTCTCTCTGTGTCCAGTGTCTATGAAATGTTGTAATTTAGAAAACTCTCTCTCTCTCTCTCTCTCTCTCTCTCTCTCTCTCTCTCTCTCTCTCTCTCTCTCTCTCTCTCTCTCTCAGTATCTGTGAAATATTGTAATTTTGGCACTCTCTCTCTCTCTCTCTCTCTCTCTCTCTCCAGTGTCTGGGAAATATTCTTCTCTCTCTCTCTCTCTCTCTCTCTCTCTCTCTCTCTCTCTCTCTCTCTCTCTCTCTCTCTCTCTCTCTCTCTCACCAGTGTCTGTGAAATATTGTAATTTAAGGAAACCAATCCCCCCTCTCTCTTTCTCTCCAGTGTCTATGAAATATTGTAGATTTAGAAAAATTCTCTCTCTCTCTCTCTCTCTCTCCTCTCTCTCTCTCTCTCTCTCTCTCTCTCTCTCTCTCTCTCTCTCTCTCTCTCTCACCAGTGTCTATGAGATCCTGTACATCTAGAAAACACGTCACCTGTCCATCAACCTGAATGATTTGGTCAAAGCTGTCTTTCATCCAACTTCTTTTACGAAGTAGTGACGAAACCTGACAGGAATTCCCAGAAATATATCAGAACAGTTAAATCACTTTTGATTTTCCTTGAAACTATAAACTATAAACGTTTAATTCATGAGTTTCAGTTGTCTTTTTCGTTATTAGTGTACGACTAATGGATAGGAATGACAGCAAAAGACACGAAAAAGAATTTTCCAAACCTAAGACCATTTTAACTTATATCATTAATCCCTAAAACGAATTTTCAGTTTTGAAAACAACCGCCCGAAATGACAAAAAAAATACATTATCTAAGGACATGATTATAATTATGTATATGACTATTATTCAAGGGTTTTCAATATTCATATGTATTATTGTATCATGTCATATAATTTTCAATAAAAATATCATACGTGATTTATTATTATCATTCTGGTTTTCATGTAACGCTCGAATATAATGACTTAATCTTCCAAGATTTTCATTACAACATATCAGTTTAAATAAAAAATATTATTATTATTATCATTATTATTATTATTATTATTATTATTATTATTATTATTATTATTATTATTATTATTATTATTATTATTATTATTATTATTATTATGGTTTTTCATTTGCGCGCGAGTATGATTTAATCTTCCAAAGATTTTCATTAAAATTGTTCACAGATCTAGTTAACAGTTACTGTTATATATATATATATATATATATATATATATATATATATATATATATATATATATATACAATATACATATTTATATAAATATATATACATGCATATAAATACATGCTTAATATTATTATCACTTATTACTACAACAATCTCGTACTTGTTCCGTCATTATCAACGGCAATACTACGTATTCTTTCAATACCAAGTATGTATTACATATCATCAAATGAATATTACTGTGCATTTTTGTAAACAATAGTTTACGATAGTGAAACGGGGAGTTGTCCACCCGTAGACTATATGTATGACACACTACGCGCATAAATAATAAATAAACACATAAATACAACAAAAAATTTAAAAATAAATAAATAAATAAACACATCGATGAAAATTTAAGTAAATTAACATATAAATAAAAATCAATAAATGAAAACAAATAATAAGTCAATAAATAAATAAATGACAAAATAAATATACATAAAAAAAATAAAAATTAAAAATAAAAATAAAATAAATAAATATATTTAAAAAAATGCAAAAAATTAAATAAATCCACAGACGAAAAAATAAAAAATTGAAAAAATAAATATATAAATAAATGAACAGATACACAAAATTTCGTCTCACCCAGCGGGACTGTAGTAGCAGCTTCGGCAACTATTCACACCACGAACTCTGCGGGCTGCAAAAAGTTTTTTTTCTTCTCCTTCTTTCCCACCCCCTCTCTCTCTCTCTCTCTCTCTCTCTCTCTCTCCATCGAAGAAGAAGAAGAAGAAGAAGAAGAAGGCGAAGTTTTTCGGACATCTTCCGATATCCAATTGGGCGGACGGTTAGGGCTTCCAGATTTAAAAGGGGTTGGGCTTTTATTGCTTCTCTTTCCCAGCTGTTGCTGCCACGGGCTTTCGGGGAGAAGGCGTGGAAAAAGAGAGAGGAAAGAGAGAGAGAGAGAGAGAGAGAGAGAAGTTGGGGACTGAAATGGTCATTCACTGAATAATGTTATGGGAAATGCAAGGGTCATTCAATGAATGAGAACTGAAACGGGCATTCAATGAATATGGGAACTGAAACGGTCATTTAATGAATAATATGGGAACCGATACGGTCATTTAATGAATAATATGGGAACTGAAACGGTCATTTAATTAATAATATGGGAACTGAAACGGTTATTTAATAATATATGGGAACTGAACCGGTCATTTAATGAATAATATGGGAACTGAAAGTCATTTAATGAATAATATGGGAACTGAAACGGTCATTTAATTAATAACAATATGGGAACTGAAACGGCCATTTAATGAATAATAATGTGGGAACTGAAACGGTCATTTAATGGATAATAATATGGGAACTGAAACGATCATTTAATAAATAACAATATGGGAACTGAAACGGTCATTTAATGAATAATATGGGAACTGAAACGGTCATTTAATGAATAATATGGGAACTGTAACGGTCATTTAATGAATAACAATATGGGAACTGAAACGGTCATTTAATGAAAAATAATGTGGAAACTTAAACAGTCATTCAATGAACAATAATATGGGAACTGAAGCGGCCATTTAATGAATAACAATATGGGAACTGAAACGGTCATTTAATGAATAACAATATGGAAACTGAAACTGTCATTCAATGAATAGTAATATGGGAACTGAAACGGTCATTCAATGAATAATAATATGGGAACTGAAACGATCATTCAATGAATAATATGGGAACTGAAACGATAATTCAGTGAATAAAAATATGGGAACTGAAACGGTCATTTAATGAATAATACTATGGAGGTTTATTGGTTATCTTTAGGGTTGAAATGGTACTTATGAGAAGCTGAACTTATTTTGTATAATTAATGCAAGGCTGATTATGCAGATGAAAATGAAAATTTTAATTCAGCAAGAATTAAGGAACTGGAATATAAAATTTAGGCCATGGGTCAGGCCTTGGGACCTACAAGGTCATTCAGCGAAATGTTGAAACAATTATTAAGAGAGGGTGGAAAGTAAGATGGAAGAAAGAGAATATGAAAGGATGGACAGAGCTACAGTAAAAGGAACGAAAGGGGTTGCAGCTAGGGGCCGAAGGGACGCTGCAAAAGACCTCAGGAACGCCTACAGTGCACCGCGTGAGGAGCACTGACGGCGCTATTCCCCTGCGGGTTAGAAATAGTGAAAAATCAAGTGTTTTTCCCCCATGGATTCTTCAGGGACGGTAAGCCGTGTTATGATGCATACTAAACAGCCGAAGGAACTTAAAAGATATCTCATGAAGGACTAGGATTAATTCTTCATCCTTTAACTGGCTTCCCACCTCTTCCCCTCCCACCACCCCAACGCCCCACACTCACAAACCTCCCTTCTTCCTATTCCATCCTTATATAAACCCGTACATCAATAACAGTCACAACGGAAGGACTGTCTTTGTGGGAAACTCATCAAATTAACGTTCTGGTAGCCTGCGGACATAGATTCAACTCCTCTTCAATATAATGATCGTTATAGACTGTGTAATCTGAAACGGTATTAAGAAGATAGGTTATTTTGAGTTATTTCTAATACAGAAATGACAATAGTACTTATTTCTTTATATCTTGATAAAGGGTACCTGATGTTAAAAATAGGAAGCAATAATATAGTGGCCTAATAGACGGTTAATACGGCATTGAGAGTATATATATGTATATATATGTGTATATATATATATATATATATATATATATACATATATATATATATATATATATATATATATATACTATATATATATATATATATTATTACATGTAAATAAATAAATATATATATTGTATATATATACATATATATATATTTTCACTTAAACTTTTGAATCGTGGATGCCACCAAATGAAGAAAATCTCCTCAGTAATAAAAGCTTCATATAACTACACAGGAGGTTCATCAGCAGGCATCAAACACTCTACACACACACTGCACCACTCACCTCTACCTTGTACGACGTATCCCCTCGCTTCCTGGATACAGAGACCCCTTCCTTCCAATACCTCTTTACCTTCATCTTCCCATTAACCCTTCGTAAGTCTTCTCTCCTTCCTTCCAGCAATTGGTAAACTGCATATTCTTTACACTCTTTTCATCGTTCTTTATCTCATAAGTCATCCTACCATCATCCTTTCTTACCACATGATCAAACCATCTCAAAACAGGCTGGTAACTCCTTCCATCCTGCCACCTACGTTAACCTTTTTATCAAGACTTTTTTTAAGCATAGGTCACCTTTAGGTTCTGAACACAGAACAGTACGTGAAACTGAGTGTATATCAGGTGGTTGGGAAGTCAGTGCTAGATATGTAAACATATACATACGTACATATTTTATGTATAAAAGACTTTTTTGGGGGGGGGCTGCAATAATTAAGTGTAGAAATTTCAGTAGAAGAAAATTCCTCTCCAAAGAAAGATCGCTGAGAAACGCCCACGGAAAAGATGAAGATACCACCAAAACAGGATATTGCAGTCATTAAAATTTGCATATAAATTTGCATACATCATTACGGATAAGTCTCCCATGAACTCATTAAGGAGGCTTCTGACAAACAAGCCCGTGTGTACGAGAAAGGAAAAAACGGCGAGTCAAGTGCAACTGCAAGCAACAAAAATACATCATTATTCCTTTTATGGGGGACATCCTACGCCTACCAAAAAAAAAAAAAAATCTCCCCTGGGGCCTCTCTCTCTCTCTCTCTCTCTCTCTTCTCTATTCGGTCTTCCCTCAGAAGGACCTGGTCTCTATTGCCCCTGGAACACTTCCAAGAAACACGCACGCCAAAATCCCTCAGTGGCCTCGGCTGAGGAAATGATGAACCTCCGTGACTTTCAAAGGAGGTCAAGTTACCAGAAAGACTCGGGAGAGCGTCTGACATCTTAGGTGAAAGGGTGATGTCATTTTTATTGTGCTGGGTCACATATCATCCAATGGGATGTTATTTTTACTTGGGAGAGAGAGAGAGGGAATATAGGATTTAGGCCACAGGCCAAGTGCTGGAACCTATGAAGTCATTCAGCGCTGAAACGGATATTGACAGAAAAAAGGTTTGAAAGGTGTAACAGGAGGAAAACCTCGCGGTTAAACTATGAATCAATTGTTAGGAGAGGGTGGAAAGTAAGATGGAAGAAAGATAAAATAAACAAAGGTACGGTAAAAGGAATGAAAGGGGTTGCAGGTAGGGGCCGAAGGGACGCTGCAAAGATCCTTGAGTAATACTTACAGTGCACCACATGAGGTGCACTGGCGACACTAACTCCCTAGGGGATTTTTACTTGTGATGTCACATCTCAGCTATTAATTTTCCTTGGGAAGTCACAGCTCCAGTTATTATATGTAATTTTGACCGCGGCTGGCCAAACATCAATTATAACGATTACATTTTCAGTGACTGGCCAAATCTCTGAAACAAAGAATATAATTTTCGGTGGAACAGGGCATCTCTCGGCTATAAGGAATTTGCTTTTCACGTCTCAGCCACAAATATGTGAATTTTTCAACTCAAAATTAATAAAATAATGTCATTTTCAACTTCACCGATAATTTACAATATGAGAGTTCATCTTAGCCAAAAAATGAAATTTTTCTCTTCACTGGTAAGTAAAATACTGTAATTTTTCACTTCACTAGTAAGTAAAGTAAAGTAATTTTCACATCACAGTAAGTAAAACAATGTCATTTTTCACTTCACAGTAAGTAAAGCAATGTAATTTTCACCTCACCATTAATTAAAGTAAAGTAATTTTTCACTTTACCATAAAGTAAAATAACGTAATTTTCACTTCACAATAAGTAAAATAATGTCATTTTTCACGTCACCAGAAAGTAAAACAACCTAATTGTTCACTTCAACAAAAAGTAAACTAATGTAATTTCCTACTTTACCAGTAAGGAAAGTGATTTTCACAAGGAGTTCATGATTCACCAGGGTAGAAATGAATTCCTTCCTGTGACTGGTCATAATTTCAAGACTCATTCAGTGAAATCTAAAGTGTAATCTCTCTCACTTCGACCATAACAAAATGCAATTTCCACCATTCCTGGTTCCCCTTAGGGGGACACCGCAAGCAGTGTTCTTTGTACGGCGTACTGTAGATAGCTCTAAATGTTATTTGCAACGCTTTTCAGTCACATTTGTGTTGCTATAACTTTTTGCCTTTCGCCGATTCCATTTTGTCTCCAGCTACAGGCTGTCCAGCTTCTTTGACTCTGTCCTTTCTCAATTTTCAAGACTTTCATCAGCGATTTATTAGTCCAAACTTTGTACAAGTGAAGCAAGGTGACTCAACGGTATTATTAAAAATACTTTATACAACAACAACAACAACAACAACAACAACAATAATAATGATAATAATAATAATAATAATAATAATAATAATAATAAAATGATATGGATTCTAGGTGGAAGCTAAACGTGTTAATAATAATAATAATAATAATAATAATAATAATAATAATAATAATAATAATAATAATAATAATAATATGGAATCTAGGAAGACGCTAAATGTGTTAACAATAATAATAATAATAATAATAATATGGAATCTAGGAAGACGCTAAATGTGTTAATAATAATAATAATAATAATAATAATAATAATAATAATAATAATAATAATAATAATAATAACAGAACCCAGAACACAGGCCACATCTCAGCCTAAAGGAAATGGAATCTTTGTGGTGACTGACAAATCAATTTGCGGTGACGAAAGAATATCCCGCAGGCGGGGGAGAGCATTCAAATGAGTGAGGTGACATTCAGAGAGAGAGAGAGAGAGAGAGAGAGAGAGAGAGAGAGAGAGAGAGAGAGAGAGAGAGAGAGAGAGAGAGAGTGTTCCCTAGAAGAAACGAGATTGGGTCGCTAGGTAAATTGTTGAGCATCTTTAATACCAAGGTTTTTAACACATGAAACAAAATAGAGATAAAAAATAAATCTAATCATATAATAAATTATTTCACAAACACATAAATCATATATAAACAAAATACAAAAAAACAAATAAATTTATAAATATCAACTATTCACCAAATTCTACCTTTGGATCCAACGCCTCCCTTCAGTGATTAATAATAATAATAACAATAATAATAATAATAATAATAATAATAATAATAATAATAATAATAATAATAAATAAAAAACTAATAAATAAACGCTAATTCAGCAGATAAATATATAAATTACAGCTGTAGATAAATAAACAAAATCAACACAACAGAGAATTGCTACCTGGTACCAACGAATCCTATCAATAATAATAATAATAATAATAATAATAATAATAATAATAATAATAATAATAATAATAATAATAATAATAATAACCCCTCAAATAACAAGCAAATAATTAGAATAAAGAAATAGTATAAATAGTATATAAATAGTATAAATAAACAAACCCAACACCTGTCAGCAAGCAAGTTCAGCACCACCGGAGCTGAATTCTTCTTCTCCATTTATTCATTTACTCATTCATATCTGTGTAAACGCTGACAAGAGGGAATGCAGATCGTCTCACGGCTTCATTACCGGTGGCCTGGTCCTCCGTTGGGGGCGCATCTGGCCCTGGGCACTCTTAAATCCAAGCGGTATTTGGGAATAGCTCCGGAATCCTCTGGGACAGTCTGGCATTCCCGGCGGTACCTGGTCCAATCGGCGCTGTGGGATTCTTCATCCCTTCCCTGATTCATCTCTTCTCCTGTCATTGTCGGATTTTTGCTTTAGGTCTCTCTCTCTCTCTCTCTCTCTCTCTCTCTCTCTCTCTCTCTCTCTCTCTCTCTCTCTCTCTCCCCCCCATGAGAAATATGCGATTTTAACTTGTTTCTAACGGCCACAGGTTATTCTTACTTTTTTGTGATCATTCTCTCTCTCTCTCTCTCTCTCTCTCTCTCTCTCTCTCTCTCTCTCTCTCTCGTTCAACTTTTCCTCCTTATCTTTGTCTTTCTTAACTCTCTCTCTCTCTCTCTCTCTCTCTCTCTCTCTCTCTCTCTCTCTCTCTCTCTCTCTCTCTCTCTCTCTCTCTCTCGACATAACAGATAAGCGATTTTAACTTGTTTCTAACGGTCACAGGTTATTCATACTTTTTTGTTATCATATCATCTCTCTCTCTCTCTCTCTCTCTCTCTCTCTCTCTCTCTCTCTCTCTCTCTCTCTCTCTCTCTCTCTGTGTCACGTAATTTTAACTTGCTTCTTACTGTCACGGCTTATTCATACTTTGCTTTTCAATCATCGTGGCTTTTCACTATTATATTCTATTCATAAACTACAGCTAAGTAGTTGTAGCCCTGCCTTTAATCGTCACTGCTCATCCTAGTTTACCTCACTAGATGTCATTTCTATTTTTTTACCCTTCACAGTCATCCTTGCTACACTGCTACACTAAGTAAAACCATTAATTGTCTTCTAACCCAAAATAACTCTATTTTCTCAAGTTAGATCAACAAATGCCTTGTTTTCCCGCCACACCTGTTAAAAGCTTTTATCCTCATACTGCCGTTCTGTGCGAAACCTTTCGTTCCCCCCATCAAATATGCATTTTTGGCTCTAGTGACTATTTCCTCTCTCTCTCTCTCTCTCTCTCTCTCTCTCTCTCTCTGTAAGCCGTGAAAGCTCTTATTCATACAAAGCTGATGTACTGCTTATATTTATCTCTGCTATCCTTCCTTCCTGCTTTTACTCCATCATAGCCTCCAAAGTTTTTCTACCCTGGGGCATTTTATACTATTTATTCATTCATGACCTGCGCGTGTGTCCTTTCGACGAGAGAGAGAGAGAGAGAGAGAGAGAGAGAGAGAGAGAGAGAGAGAGAGAGAGAGAGAGTACAGGATGGCCGGTTGTTCTTTACAACCTACACAGTCTGTCATTTCTTTGATATCAACAATCATCAGGGTATTGTGTGTGTGTGTGTGTGTGTGTGTGTGTGTGTGTGTGTGTGTGTGTGTGTGATGAGTTATCTCAAAAAAACACACACACACAAGCACTTGTTCAAATCTGTTTCCTTGCAATTCAGCTGCTATGAATTTAATCGTAAAATCCCAATATGGTCAAAATCACTCAATACACGATTTACTGACTGTAACTATTTACAAAGCCAAGTGTGATCCCAGTATTTTTCCTGTCTTGTTATTCTACACCTACACGGGTGAATATTATCTCACCTGTGTGTTAGCAACCCTTTGGTCAAAACAACTTCGAGGAATATTTTTATCATATTACTGCCTACACCTCTAAATATTTCAACTAATTATATCTTTCTTTCTGGTCTTTTAAACATTTAAAGTTATACGTTTATCGCCGTCTAATGACGTATTCTTAAAAGTATATTCGGTAAATGTATATCATTACCACATAGTAAGTAGCACGTAACACGTAACTAATCAATCATCATTTACGTTCAATCAAGTCAAGCAGCCGCAAACAAAAGCACCACACAAAAACCAGCGGACAAAAAAGCAGCATACATCTCGCCAAACCAATTTCCCTTCATTGACTTCCGAACGATTCAATTACCGCGCAGCAGTATATTGTCCCAATCACCTTTATTTCCTCCCGTGCAAGTTAAAGTACTCTACGCATCCCGCCCTTTGACCCATTAGTATCGATTCCACGTCAAAAAGAGAAAAAAAAAAGAAGAAGAAAGACTTCATCGACGAACTCTGATTCATGCGTACGTTTGTGAACCGCAAACAAAGCGGAACAAAGGGCCTTGTTAGGTTGGCGGAATTCCGACTGCTATTTGTTTGTTCGTCGCGGCAGGGGAAGGAGGAGGAGGCCGTTCTCTCTCTCTCTCTCTCTCTCTCTCTCTCTCTCTCTCTCTCTCTCTCTCTCTCTCTCTCGTTCGTGTGGCATTGCAGGCGGTTTACGTCAACAGGAGTCTTTGACGCCAAACGCGCGAGAGGTGCATCTGTGAATGCCTTGGCCTGAAATGGTATTTAAAAAAAAAAAAATTTTTTTTTTTACTCGATCCGTGACAGATCGACGGCAGAGCAAACACTCTTTGAACTCGACGTCGAATAAGCGTTTGTCCCTCGATGCGTTTGCTGCCTTGTCTTGTTTTGTCTCCTGTTTTGTCTAACGGTCTCTCTCTCTCTCTCTCTCTCTCTCTCTCTCTCTCTCTCTCTCTCTCTCTCTCTCTCTCTCTCTGTCGGCCATTTTTGGGGCGGTGCGAAAGGTCAGTGTCACTCAGGAGTCTTCATTAAAGGGTTTCGATCCCTTTTCTACGGGCTATTTAGAGGTCACCATCTCTCAAAGTCAGTCTGTTTTCTCGGGAACCTACCCACACACACACACCCACCCACACACACATGCGTGTGTCTTTGTATGTGTTTGAGTATCTGTCTGTTTGTATGAATGCCTCGTCCTATCTGTCAACCATCATTAATAGAGCAAAGACCTTCCTACGCTTACATTTCGAAGGCTGTCCTAATTTCAAAAAAAAAATTGAAATAAACTCTATCGTGTTATGCAAATAAATTTTCCTTCAGCTCTCAGATCCATCGTGCAACAAATTAGTTTATTTTACTTAGTCCTAAAGTGAAATTTCCTCTACAACATTTTATTATTAACTTCTAACGTGCATAATAATACGACGTTCAATATACCAGAAACATTAAATCATTAATTACCGAACGCCAAAGCGACAAAAAGTCTACGGAGATTACAATCCATGTTTCAGTACCTGGATCTCCAGACTATTTAGTCTACGGAGCTAACTCGCCATGTTTCACTATAACTTTACCCGGAGACGAGTAAAACAAGACGAAACATTTCTCTAGTTACAGGGGCCCCTCGAGATGTCAAGGGCTTGTGTTTCTTGGAAGTAGCGGGATAATGGCCTCAGAAGATTTCCTGTGATTATTCATGGACATGAATTCTCGCCTTTTTGAAGTATTATTAGTTTCCTATTGTATAGCCATACATATGGAACGAGGGTAAAACTGAGAAATATTCTAGAGAATAGATGCCTACATGACTGAGGGAAAAAACTGAAAACAGTACAACGATTAATGTATATATGTAAGCATATGTGTATATATATACATATATGTATATATATAAACATATATATACAGTACATGTTTATATATATATATATATATATATATATATATATATATATATATATATATATATATATTACACTGATTATATATATACATATATATACTTATAAACCTATACATATATATATATACATATATGATGGCGTGTGAATCGAGAGTTTGAAAATAAAGTGAAAAGGCTGTGCATGAACCCAGAAAACCTTTGCGACAGAACCCTCAGCAAAGCAATATGAGAGGTGCCCAGGATGTATGATATGGAAGATATGTCACTAAAAGCGATTACAAGTTTTATGACAGAAGGGAAGCCTGTCATAAAATACGTGGACGGGAGAATAACTGGGTCGGTGTAAAAGGTGGGTCTGTGACCAGAGTGTGTTATTTCTCCAACAAATTCATGATGATGATGATGGTGGTGATAATTCATTCATTTTTAAACAAACACTGTGAATAATAATAATAATAATAATAATAATAATAATAATAATAATAATAATAATAATAATAATAATAATAATAATACTTTGACAAGGGCGTATATTCTCCAAGAAAATAACGATGAAGTCTCATTATACGTCAATGTACATTGTGAATAATAATAATAATAATAATAATAATAATAATAATAATAATAATAATAAGTGCTCTCACAATGGAGTGTTATTTCTCCAAGATGATGATGATAAATCCTAATATATTTTTCAAGGGACCTTGTGGATAATAATAATAATAATAATAATAATTAATAATAATAATAATAATAATAATAATAATAATAATAATAATAATAATAATAAATACAGATCGTCTAAGAAAACGGTGTTGAAATATCACTTATTCAATAATAATAATAATAATAATAATAATAATAATAATAATAATAATAATAATAATAATAATAATAATGAAAAGAAGAAGAAGAAGAAGAAGAAGAAGAAGAAGAAGAAGAAGAAGAAGAAGATTCACGATAAAGTTATCACAAGAAGCAACAGCAGCAGTAATAGATACGAGACGCCCCTTCCTCCATTCGCATCCCACAAAACACAAAAAGCCCCTACATAATCATCAAAATTATCTCCATCATCTCACCATGCCTTATCAGCCTCGAAATGAAGGAGAGAGAGAGAGAGAGAGAGAGAGAGAGAGAGAGAGAGAGAGAGAGAGAGAGAGAGAGAGAGAGAATTTCCATATTCATCAGTACAGAAACAGCAACGGGGTAGCTTAAGAACGAACAGCATACAAGCATTCTATGAGAGAGAGAGAGAGAGAGAGAGAGAGAGAGAGAGAGAGAGAGAGAGAGAGAAACCCCCGACGCGCTTTTAATTCGAGTATTATGATTCCCCGCCGCGTCTGTAATCTCTCAAATAAGGTCATTCCAGCCCGCCGCCATTGCTATCTGCATCTGCCGGGCAACACCACCACCGCGCTGGCCATTTTCTCATTAGCCCGTCATCCTCGACATAATAACCCGGGGGACTTTATTTAACCCATCAGCGGGAGGCCACCCTGGGGGTGAGGGGAGGAAGCCCTCTTTGTCCTTCAGGGAGGGGAGGGAGGGGGAGGAGCTTCTGTCCCCTGGGGAGGCTGAAAGAGGGTCGCTTTGTTCCCGAGTCAAACTATTTCATCATCGTTGTCCCTTGCTCTGATATTAACTGATTTCCAAGAGAGACGTGTGGGGTGTGTGGGGGGAGGGGGTGGCGTGTGGGTGGTGTGGGGGGTGAGATGGCAATAGAGACGGCTCCCAGTCCCCCCCCCCCTCAACCTATACCTTAATCCCCCAGAGGGCGTTCCCCCCCCCTTTTTCCCCTGACGCTCTGTTCTTGGTAATGATCGCTGGCATTCCTAATTAACGGCCATATATTTTGGATGTGTCGGGAACTTGTTATCTCTCTCTCTCTCTCTCTCTCTCTCTCTCTCTCTCTCTCTCTCTCTCTCGTTTGGTGTGAATGAAGTCGTCGTGGGAGGCGACTGAATGGGTAAAGGCGCCTCAAAGGGAATGGCTTCATTGAAAAGGGCGTCGTGTTTGTGTCCTTCTTCCACCAAGCTTTGGAATTCTGTCCCGCCTTCGTATTCCCTCGAGACTTGACTGAAATTTGTGTTGCGATCGTCTCCCTCTACCGCTGGTCTTTGGAACTTTCTCCCAGCTTTCATGTAAACCAGTACATTAAGGTGATAGTCTGTTGTGTTCTTTCGCCCTACCGTCAGTATTTGGAATTTTCTCCCAGCTTTCGTGTCCCGTGATTCCCATTTATACTCTTCCCATTTTCAAGAGGGATTCACATACCCCAAAAACCAAAGGTCTCTAATTTTCCACCCCACTACCGATCTTGGATTTCATTAAATACTTATTTAATTTTATTTATTTTCATTTAATTTAATTTCAATTAATTACTTAGCCCATTTTCTACCTGCTACCGCTCTTCGAATTCATTAAATACTTAGGATTTTACTTTATTTTATTTCATTTTATTTTCCTTATTTGCTTAGCCTATTTTCCACCTTTTACTATTTTCCGAGTTCATTAAATACTTTTCCCTTTTATTTAGTTACATAGATTATTTTCTACCCTCCACCGTTTTTCTTATTCAATAAATATTTTAAATTTCCTTTTTGTTTCGCTTCGGTTTATGTACAGCCCTCCACAGGGATAATTCCCTCTCTGGCGGGCATTTGTACGTTTTCAAATGAGGTGCTTCTTCTATTTATAATTATCTTTCAGTGCTTTCTCGTCAGTATCGTAGCTCCTGCAGAATAGGAGAGTCTTTAGTTCCTTTTTAAATTTGCATTCTTCTTGTTTGCTCTCCACTTCAGGTGGTATTTTGTTGGATAAGTCTTGGTGCGTAGTGTACAAATGCTCTCTCGCCTGACTTGCAATTTGTTATAGGTTCAAACAGCCTATATGCTTCACTTGCATGTCTGATTGCAATATTCATTTCAGGTCTAAAAAAAGCTTAAGCAGTTTCTCAGATATGTTGGTTCATCATATTTTACTGCTTTAAAGACTGTAAGAAGTATTTTATATTCTATTCTAGCTTTTACTGGGAGCCAATGTAGTTCAATTAGTGCTGGGGTTATTCTATCACGGGAACGTAGTCCTTATATTAACCTGGCGGCTCAATTTTGTACTCCTTGCAATTTTCTTAGTAGGTAGTTAGGGAGACCGTGGTATATAACGTTGCAGTAGTCAAGCCTCGATAGTATTTGGTTGCAAACTGCTGTTTTCAGAGTATCTTTTAGGTATTTTCTAATAAATGCAATGTTTCTAATATGACAGTTACAGGTTTTTGTAATATACAATATATGATTCTTCATCGACAATTTATTATCAATAAATGCCCCTAAGTTCCTCAATGCTGCTACAATAATTATTGTTGACGGACCAATAGTTATTCTTTTGAAGTGTTCATCCTTTCGTAGTGCACTGTCAGATCCAAATAGCATACACTCAGTTTTGTCTTCATTAAGCTTCAATTTCTTCGCCGACATCCATTTTTATATCTTTCATTATCGCGTCAATTTAACTAATGGCGTCGTCTACCGTTTCGACAGCAAAATGAAATTTTATTTATTTTTCATTTATTTACTTCCCCTACGCGACGTAAAGGAAACATTTCTAATTTTATTTCACTCTATTTGATTTGATTTATTTGATCTATTTTCTACCCTCTACCTCTCTCTTAATTCATTAAACCCTTTACATCTTCTTTTATCCCATTTCCTTTATCATCCTTTTATTTACTTCACCTACACACGACATAAGAGAAACACTTTTAATGCTACTTTCTTTCGCTTTATCTTTATTTCTCTTACTCAGCCCATTTTCTACCTTCTACCGTTCTTCTAATTCATTAAATATTTTAGATTTCCTTTTATCTCATTTTACTTATTCATCTCTTATTTACTTCACAAGAGAATTCGGGGGAAGGAAGGAAGGAAGGAAGGAAGGAAGGAAGGAAGGAAGGAAGGAAGGAAGGAAGGAAGGAAGGAAGGAAGGAGGTGAGATGAGAGCCGGGAAAGGAGAGCAAAGGACGTGCAAGGCGAGGGATGCATAGGACCTCTCCCAGGTTAATGGAAAAGTTAATAATATCTCAAAGTTAATATCTTCGCCGTTGTATCGCAACACGCCTTATTACGTTTACTTCGCCTTCCTCTTTATTCCTTCCTTCCTTCCTTCCTCCTCCTCTTCCTTCTTCTTCTTCTTCTTCTTCTTCTTCTTCTTCTTCTTCTTCTTCTTCTTCTTCTTCTTCTTCTTCCTTGCGTCCTTTGAATAATGGGGTCTTTTGGATTTTCATTTTTCCATTTTTTACTTGTCCTCCTCCTCCTTCTTCTTCTTCTTCTTCTTCTTCTTCTTCTTCTCCTTCTTCTTCTTCTTCTTCTTCTTCTTCTTCTTCTTCTTCTTCTTCTTCTTCTTCCTTGCGTCCTTTAAATCTCCGGGTCTTTTGGGTTTTCATTTCTCCATTTTTGACTTGTCCTTCTTACGTCTTTTATTCGTTCCGTCTTGCCCTTCATTTTTCCTGCTTCGTTCTTACGGTTTTTTTTATATCTTTCTTTTTTTATCTTTTCATTTTTAATATAAGGTCTTTTATTACCTTGGCCAGGTCGATTATGCTTTTGTTTAGGTTTGTTTGCTTGTGTCTTTATCTTTTGTTCATTTGTTAGCAGGACTGCGCAAAAAAAAGAAAAGTTATACCTGGGTTTCGAGGAAAATTTAACCAAAGGTTATAGGGTTCGTGTTCGTGACTGACAACAAGCGAGAATGTAATTCATCTCTCTCTCTCTCTCTCTCTCTCTCTCTCTCTCTCTCTCTCTCTCTCTCTCCTTTCCTTTATTATTTAGAAGCTCTCACAAATCATCAATGTTTATTACATTAAGAGTTTCCCTCACTGTTCAGCTTTAACGTTCGCTTAAGCCCTTTCATTGTTTAATCTCAAACACCGTTCTTGCTGTTTCTATTCCCCGTATCCTTAATCTTCATTCTCTGTTATCTACCGTTTGAATTGTGTTTTTCCAGCAGCAACATTTTTGCGAAATAATACTGCTTCTCTCTCTCTATCCACCTCCCCCCCAACAAACCCCGTTCAATGACATTTTCTCTCAGAAGTTGGACATTTATTTCTGTTGTCTTACAAATCTAATCTAATCTACACTAATCTTGGCTGTCTGTCTGTCTGTCTGTTAAAAATGGTTATCGATGAATTTACTGTCTGTTAAAAATGGTTATCGATGGATTTACTCTTTGTGTATCTCAAAAAAGGTTATCGATGGATAGTCTGTCTGTCTGTTGAAAATGGTTATCGATGGATTAACTGTCAGTCTGTAAGTCTGTTAAAAATGTTTAACGATGGATTTACTGTCAGTCTGTTAGTCTGTCTGTTAAAATTGGTTATCGATGGATTTAATTTCTGTTAAAAATGGTTATCCGGTTATCCATGGATTTAATGTCTGTCTGTCCGTCTGTTGAAAATGGTTATCGGTGGATTTACTGTCTGTCTGTTAAAAATGGTTCGCCATTTAATGTCTGTCTGTCCGTTAATATTTATAGTAATAATTTCTTCGATGTTACTACTTATGAATTAAGGAGAATGGATTTACTGTATGTCTGTCTGTCAAAAATGGTTATCGACTGATTTTACCAACCCTTCCAGGAAGATGATTGAAAACGTTAGTATTTGAAAGTATTTCTCGAATAAATTTCTAATTTTTCCTTTGATCTTTACATTAATTTTTTCCCTTATTTTACACTCTTCCTATTTAAGTTTGCCTAATAAATGTATTTCCGTATTTTCTTTGCAATTTATGCTCCTACATATATATCTTGTTTTTTATTTTCGAAATAAGAGAATTATTGTTTTCTTTATAAAATTATCTGTAATTTCCAAGAAAATGCTAAAAACAATAATTCACTTATTTAAAAAAACAAAAACAAATGTAGGAGCATAAATCATAAAGAAAATACGAAATATATGAACTAAGGCGTAAAATTAAACGGCCAGTATCTAGTAAGGAAAGAAAATGAGATTATAAAAGTTAGAATTAGAAATTTATTCCACGAATGCTTTCCTACTGATGCCATTTTTCCCTTGGCTAATACATTTTATTAACATTGCTCCAGTTTTTCTGCCTCGCCTCTGTATTCCCATACCTGCATGCCGCACATATTTCTTGAAAACCAAAAAAATTTTCAAAAAGCTTATTTTGCCTCAACTCTTTTCCTGCTGCCATACTAACACCCCCGCGCCCCCTCTACCCCTGCCAGTTTTTCCCCATAGCGCTTATTTCTGGCATGGGAGTAGGAGGGGAAAAAAGCGTGACCACTATTTTTACCACTTCGTTGTGCGTGGGCCTCTCTCTCTCTCTCTCCCTCTCCCTCCCTTTAAAAGCACAACACATCACAATATCCATGACATTCTATTTTCCGTTTCCTCACAACATCTAAAAGTTTTCCTGTTTTTTTTTTTTTTTCCTTTTTTTTGGGGTGGATTTTTTTTTTATCTTGCGCCTTTCCGACTCCCATTGTCTCGAGACTGTTATGCTTCGCTGGACTTTGCTTCAATTGTGTTTTATTTATTCGGTGTGTATGTATGTATGTATGTATGTATGTATGTATGTATGTACGTATATATACAATTATATATATATATATATATATATATATATATATATATATATATATATATGTGTGTGTGTGTGTGTGTGTGTGTGTTTGTGTGCGTGTATAATACATACACACACACACACACACACACACACACATATATATATATATATATATATATATATATATATATATATATATATATATATATATATATATATATATATATATTTATATACATATGTATACTGTGTGTGTTTATATATATATCCTTGCTTTCCTCCACCCCGTCAAGATCAACCACAGTCAACTATCTACCAGATACGTAATTCACCACGGGTCAAAGGATGCCGTCGATGAATATATCTAATATAAACAAAAATACCTCGTTACCTTATGGTGGCCCCCAAAGCCCGGATAAAAGAGGGGGGTTCAGGACATCAAGACAAACTCAAACTCCTAGAGAGCCTAGAATCGAATTGGTTATCGTCAGCCACATGAAGGATGGCTTGAGAGGACGCGGAGGAGTCTGGTGCTAGCGTTAGCAGGCAATATCGAACGTGCAACAGTCGACTAAGTACGACTAAAGGGATTTCATTAACCAATTTTAGTTTGCTGAAAAGAACAATATTTTGCCGGCTTTGTCCGTCCACAATTTTTCCCGTCCGCCTTCAGATCTTACAAACTACTGAGGCTAGAGGGCTGCAAATTGGTATGTCGATCATCCACCCTCCAGTCATCAAACATACAAAATTGCAGCCCTCTAGCCTCAATAGTTTTCATTTTATTTAAGGTTAAAGTTAGCCATAATCGTGCTCCTGGGAACGATATAGGGCACGCCATCGCCGGGCCGTGTTTGAAGGTTCATGGGCCGCGGCTCATGCAGCATCACACCAAGACCACCGAAAGACATCTATTTTCGGTGGCCTTGATTATACGATGTACAGAAAACTCGACTGCGCCGAAGAAACTTCGGCGCATTTTACTTGTTTTTTTCTTTCACTTTGCAAATTACTTTATTTTCCTTTCAACCTCAGCACAATACAATTCTCTCTCCTCTCCTCTCCTTCTGAGCCTTCTCTTTCCCTTATTCACTTTTCTTAAAGCTTTTCGACCTTTTAAAAATATTTCTACCGTTTTCTATACAATGGCAATTTCATCATTAAAAAATCAAATTTCTTTTAATGTCAATTTCATCATTATGATTCATATTTTCCAGAATGGCAAATTTCATTATCATAACTCTTAATTTTTAAACTACCTATTTCAACATTTTAATTCATATATATATAAATTGTTTTAGAAAAGCAATGTCATTATTATAATCCTTTCGTTTCCTTTACCCTTTTGTGACATTTTATTACCAAATCATTCCCAACAAGTTAAAATTTACAGCGCAATTATTTTTATTGTAAATTACACAACCCAACAAAGCTTTCACCTGCTATGATGTAATTACCGTTAACAAACCATTAGAAAATAAGACATAGCTCTATAATATTTTGTAAATGAGGATTACAGAAAATTACAAAGCTCTTTGTAATATTTTGTAAATGACTAATAAAAACTATTACAAAACTCTTTGCCTGCTATGATATCAAGTTATCATGCTGCGCAAATCAACCATTATTTGTGAAAAACTGCAATTGCTTTTTTATAACATTTGACTCAGAAATCAAAAGCTTTGACCTGTTGCAATATATAATCTTGAATAATCGCATATTGCAACACAGAGCAAAGCTTTCGCCTCCGATGTCGTAATAACCTGTTATCGCACATTACAAGTGACAACGGCTTTTACCTGCAGCATTGTGACTGTTCATGTTACGCAAATATGCTACGACTTTCTCTCGGTCGTATCAAAAACAGGTGTGAATCGTACATTACGAGATGACAAAGGCTTCCCCAACAAAAGAGTGATTACAGTTTCATCAACGAGGGAGAAATATAAAACCTTTTGTGAAGCGCTTAAGTCGTCTCAATCTAACTGATTAATCTTGAGTAAGACTAAGAGAGAGAGAGAGAGAGAGAGAGAGAGAGAGAGAGAGAGAGAGAGAGAGAGAGAGTTGAACAGACTAAAAGAGAATTGAGCAAGACAAAGAGAGAGAGAGAGAGAGAGAGAGAGAGAGAGAGAGAGAGAGAGAGAGAGAGAGAGAGTTGAACAGACTAAAAGAGAATTGAGAGAGAGAGAGAGAGAGAGAGAGAGAGAGAGAGAGAGAGAGAGAGAGAGAGAGAGTTGAACAGACTAAAAAAGAATTGAATAAGAAGAGAGAGAGAGAGAATTGAACAGACTAAAAGAGAACTGAGCAAGACAGAGAGAGAGAGAGAGAGAGAGAGAGAGAGAGAGAGAGAGAGAGAGAGAGAGAGAGAGAGAGAGAGAGAGAGTTGAACAGACTAAAAAGAATTGAATAAGAAAGAGAGAGAGAGAATTGAACAGACTAAAAGAGAACTGAGCAGAGAGAGAGAGAGAGAGAGAGAGAGAGAGAGAGAGAGAGAGAGAGAGAGAGAGAGAGACCTAAAGCAAAAATCCGACAATGACAGGAGAAGAGATGAATCAGGGAAGGGATGAAGAATCCCACAGCGCCGATTGGACCAGGTACCGCCGGGAATGCCAGACTGTCCCAGAGGATTCCGGACCTATTCCCAAATACCGCTTGGATTTAAGAGTGCCCAGGGCCAGATGCGCCCCCACGGAGGACCAGGCCACCGGTAATGAAGCCGTGAGACGATCTGCATTCCCTCGTGTCAGCATTTACACAGGTATGAATGAGTAAATGAATGAATGGAGAAGAAGAATGCAGTTCCGGTGGTGCTGAACTTGCTTGCTGACAGGCCTTGGGTGCCAGGTGGGGATTCTGTGAAGTGTTGGGTTTGTTTATTTATTCTTTTTCTGTATTCTGCTTACTTCCTTGTTATTTTAGGGTTTGTTTACTATTATTATTATTATTATTATTATTATTATTATTATTATTATTATTATTATTATTATTATTATTATTATTATTTAGAAGATGACTCTTATTTTTATGGAACAATCCCACAGGGGCCACTGACTTGGAAGTCAAGCGACAGAGAGACACATTTATACATAATTGGTGATGCTGTTCGGCGAATCTGTTTGCTCTCGGCAGGAAAAGGGGATCAGAGATCAACTGTGAATGTGAAAGATCTCTGTTGAAACACATCTTATGAAAAAGTGACAAACAAGAGACCATCCGTCGATGGTCCAAGTCATGACTGCTAATATTAGGAAACCGAAACCTACCACCAAGAACCATTCTATCTAAAAGGGATAAATCTCTGGCAGAAGCAGCGTCAATTCATGAGTTTTGTCAAATTTTTCATCGTTTCCACTTTCATCTGATAATGTCAAGATCCGGACACAAGGTACGAAAGAGAACTATAAAAGAAACTCTACGAGATTCTTCAGCGCGAATGTCAAGCACCGGACACAAATCTAAACAGAGAAAAAAAAAAGAAAGTGAGAGAGAGAGGCGTTAACAAGGGAAAACAAAAGCATTTGCAGAGACCCACCGCCACAAATCTTGCAACGAGAGC
>NC_089741.1:42641037-42731037 GCF_040412425.1 Macrobrachium rosenbergii
TTTGAAGTTATTTTGGATAAGTATTTTTTTTCTCTCTCTCTCTCTAAAGAGTTCAAACTAACAACGGTTCATTCTGCTGGTGTTTTTTTCCCAGTTTTTTTTTTTTTTCCAACTTGTTGCTGTAATGATATGGATTCCTGGCGTTTTTAATTCTCCATTACAGGTGGTCTTGCTTTTGCTTTCAAGCTCTTCTTTGGTCCTGTTTTTTGCTTTCGGAACTTCGGATATTACTGATATATATATATATATATATATATATATATATATATATATATATATATATATATATATATCTGTTCTATTGTCCTGTTGTCCTCGTTTTTAACTCGTGTTGTTCTTACTGACCTTATTTTGAACTGCTTGTTACCACCGTCCCTGCTTTCAGCTCGTGTTGTTTTCTCTTTGTCCTGGTCTTCAATTTGTTGTTCTCCTGTTCTTGTTTTTAAATTGTGTTGTTGTCACTGTCCTTGTTTTCAGACTCGTGTTGTTCTTGTTTCAGTTTTGTTCCTGTCCTTGTTTTCCACTTCTTGTTATCACTGTCCTTGTTGTCAATTTAATGTTGTTGTCACAGTCCTTGTTTTCGACTTCGTGTTGTTCTGTCCTTGTTGTCAATTTCATGTTGTCGTCAGTCCTTGTTTTCGATTTCGTGTTGCTCTGTCCTTGTTGTCAATTTCATGTTGGTGTCACTGTCCTTATTTTCGACTCTTTGTTATCACTGTCCTTGTTGTCCATTTCATATTGTTGTCACTGTCCGTGTTTTGGACTTCTTGTTATCACTGCCATCGTTGTCAATTCCAGGTTGTTGTCAGTCCTTGTTTTCGACTTCGTGTTGTTCAGTTCTTGTTGTCAATTTCATGTTGTTGTCACTGTCCTTGTTTTCGACTTTTTGTAATCACTGTCCTTGTTGTCAACTTGACGCTGTTCTCACTGCACTTATTTTTCAATTTCGAGTTGTTCTAACTGCATTTGTTATCGACTTCCCCTCAGCATCTTGTTTCTGTCACAATCTTTTCATCATTCACGAAAAGCTCCGCGTCCTGATTTTCACTGTCAGTCCTTTGAACGAAAGCTGTGCATTTATCAATTTGGTCTGAGCAAACTCAATAAACTGACATGCGCTGAAGTTCAGTGTCTGTTTCCTTTCTCCTATGCAAGGGAAAATGAGAGAGAGAGAGAGAGAGAGAGAGAGAGAGAGAGAGAGAGAGAGAGAGAGAGAGAGAGAGAGAGAGAGAGAGAGATTTCAAACCAAGGAGTATCTTTATCAAAGACTGCGCATATAACAATTTGGCCTCGATAAACCCTGTTCCTTTGTTTATAAAAAACTGACATCTGCTGACGTTCATTTCATATTTTCTTTATTCTATGCCACGAACGCGCACGTATGAGAGAGAGAGAGAGAGAGAGAGAGAGAGAGAGAGAGAGAGAGAGAGAGAGAGAGAGAGAGAGAGAGAGAGAGTTTCAAAACATGTTATAACTAAGGCCATTAAGTATTTGGGAATCGGATTTCAAATCCTTAACAGAAGACAAACAAAAGCATTACGATTCTTTACCGAACGGACATCCAACCATGCTATTGTCTCATTAACAAATTTGTAAATTAATTTAAATATACATAAATAAATAAATAAAAAATTACAAGAGAAATTCGTCTAAAGGATAAAAAAAATTTCGAGAGAAATTTGTCCAAAAGAATAAAAAATGCCGAGAGAAATTCGTCTTTAAATAATTTAAAATTGAAATAAATAAATAAAAATTTAAATAAATTTATTTAAATAAAATTTAAAAATTTAAATAAATACATAAAAAATTACAAAAGAAATTTAAAGGATAAAAAAAATCCAAAAGAATAAAAAAATCCGAGAGAAATTTAAAAGAACTAAATTTAGAAATTCATAAGGATAAAAAAAACTCCATGAGAAATTCGTCGAAAAGAATAAATAATTCCGGGAGAAATTTCGTCCAAAATGTTGACAAAATTCCGAGAAATTTCGTCCAAAATGTTGACAAAATTCCGGGAGAAATTCGTCCAAAAGGATAACAAAAAAATCCTGAGAGAAATTCTTCCAGAAGAACAAAAAATTACGAGAGAAATTCGTCCAAAAGAATAAAAAATCCCGAGAGAAATTCGTCTTAAAAGAACTAGAAATTTCGAGAGAAATTCATCCAAAAGGATAAAAAAAAAAAACTCCATGACAAATTCGCCGAAAAGAATAAAAAATTCCTGGAAAATTTCGTCCAAAATGTTGACAAAATTCCGGGAGAAATTCGTCCAAAAGGATAACAAAAAATCCTGAGAGAAATTCGTCCAGAAGAACAAAAAATTACGAGAGAAATTCGTCCAAAAGGGTAAATATTGCCGAAAAAATGTGCCCAACGGGATAACAAAAAAAAAGCCGAGGGCAGTTCGTCCAAGAAGATAAGTTCTAGAAAAATTCGTCCAAAAAAAAAATGTTCTAAGAAATTCGTCCCTAAGGATAATAAATTCCGCGAGAAAATTCGTCCATTAGGATAGAAAAAAAATTCCGAGAGAAATTCGTCCAAAATGAAAAAATATCCCATGAGAAAGTCGTCCAAAAGGATAAAAAAAATCCAGAGAAATCCGTCAAAGGATAAAAAAAAATCCAGAGAAATCCGTCCAAAAGGATAAAAAAATCCCGAGAAACTGGTCCAAAAGGATGAAAAAAAAATCCCTAGAAATTCGTCTAAAAGGATAAAAAAAATTCGAAAAATTCGTTCAAAAGGATGAAAAAAGATCCAGAGAAATTCGTCCAAAAGGATAAAAAAAATTCCCGAGAAATTCATCCAGAAGGATAAAAAAAAAAGGAGAAAAATTCGTCCAAAAGGATGAAAAACAAAATCCGAGAAATTCCTCCTAAAGGATAAAAAAAAAGGAAAAATTCGTCCAAAAGGATGAAAAAAAATCCTGAGAAATCTGTCCAAAAGGATAAAAAAAAAAGTCCTGAAAAATCTGTCCAAAAGGATAAGAAGAATCTCGAGAAATTCGTCCAAAAGGATAAAAATCCTGAGAAATTGCTCCAAAGGATAAAAAAATCCTAAAAATTCGTCCAAAAGAAAATAAAAAAATAAAAAATTCGTTCCAAAAGGATAAAAATATATATGAGAAATTCGTCCAAAACAATAAGAGAAAAATCCAAGAAATTCGTCAAAGGATACAAAAATCCAGAGAAATCTGTCCAAAAGGATAAAAAAAAAAATCCCGAGAAATTGCTCCAAAAGGATGAAAAAAAATCCCTAAAAAATCGTCCAAAAGGATAAAAAAAAAATACAAAAATTCGTTCAAAAAGGATGAAAAAGATCCCGAGAAATTCGTCCAAAAGACTTTTAAAAAATCCCAATAAATTCGTCCAAAAGGATAAAATAATTCCCGAGAAATTCGTCCAAAATGATAAAAAAGACGAGAAAAATTCGTCCAAAAGGATAAAAAAAAAAATCCCGAGAAATTCATCCAAAAGGATAAAAAAAATCCCGAGAAATTCGTCCAAAAGGATAAAAAAAATCCAGAGAAATTCGTCCAAAAGGATTTTAAAAAAATCCAGAGAAATTCGTCCAAAAGATTTTTAAAAAATCCCGACAAACTCGTCCAAAAGGAAAAAATATCCCGAGAAATTCGTCCAAATTGTTAAAAAAAAAAATCCCAAGAAATTCCTCCAAAATAATAAAAGAATCCCGAGAATTTCGTCGAAAAGGAGCGACAGTAAGAACTGAAAACACGAAAGAAGGTAACACCGGCTCGACGTCGAAGGGGAAATCAAATTCGACGCGACTGCCGAAGAACGTCGAGTGTGCGACATGTTTTGAACGTCTCGCGTAAACAACAACACATAAACAACAGTGGAAACATCAGTAAAGGAAAAAGCATTGTTTTGTTTCGTTTTTTATAATGAGTGTTTTTTTCTGGATGACGTATTTCGTAATGTTAGCAACAAGGGACCGTTTTATCAAATCCTTCTCAGGGGATGAAGCCTTGGGCATTAAATCAATATGAAAGGAGGAAAGGACTGCAGATTGTATACTTACATATAGACACGCACATTCAATGTACATATGTACACACAATATATATATATATATATATATATATATATATATATATATATATATATATATATACATATATATATTACACGATTTGTAAGAGAAGTAAGGAGACACACAGGTGCTTGCACAACATTAATATGTATGCCACAGTAAGTGTATGGTAATGTTACGATAATTCTAGGACTGACAGGAAAAAACCCTGTTCGTTTAAACATGGAAGGGAAGAGGGTGTGAGAATCAAGTTTATGTTGCGAAACAGTTCAATGAGAGGTCTGGAAGGACAGGGGAAAAAAAGCCTCGTGAGGTAATGACCTACAGACAATGGATGAGAGTGATAATAATGTAATGCAGTGTGTGTTCAGGGTGTGAGGTTTAGAGTGTAATTTGTTGGGAGCGATTACAATGTTTTATTATGAAAGCGATGCTTGTGTTAGAATATGTAGAGAAGGGAGTAGCTGGTTTGGTGTAATAATGGGCTCTAGAAAAGTGTTTTTCTTTTTTTTACGGAGTAATGAGAACAGTAAATAAACATGTATGAAATGCGTCGACGTTTCTTCTGCGCAATCGAGTTTTCTGTACAGCCGCTACAGCGTATAATTAAGGCCACTGACAATAGATCTATCTTTCGGCGGTCTCAGTAGAATGCTGTACGAGTATGGCCCATGAAACTTAACCACGGCGGTGATAGCTATCGTATATCGCTGCCAAGCACGATTGTAGCTAACACAACCTTCAATAAAATAAAAAAACTACTGAGAGCTGGGGGCTGCAATTTGGTACATGTTTGATAATTGGAGGTGGATGATCAACATACCAATTTGCAGCCCTCTAGCCTCAGCAGTTTTAAGATCTGAGGGTGGACAGACAAAGTGCGGACAGAATAAAGTGCGGCCGGACAGACAAAGCCGGCACAATAGTTTACTTTTACCGAAACCTAAAACTGCAGAGACTGCTCATACATCTATATACGTTTGTACTAAGAAAAAGATGAAAGTGAACATTAACCAATATAAAATAGTGACGTAAATGGAAACCAGAAGATGAAGCAACGCAAGTTAGTATGTGGCTGAATGAAGAATTGAAGAGTCTAATTCATATAAGAATTCTAGAGTAACCTCAACATATAAAGTAGAATAAGGAAAAGGACGATCTCTGCAAAACGGTTTGGAGACCAGATTATTGTCCCTATAAACAACTCTGATTTATGGATGTGACGTGTGGATGAAGGCCGTTGATATGAGCTGTCAGCTTAGATAATCGAGAATACGAAGGGTTGGAAGAATGAGAAATATAGACGTGTCGAAGAGACAGGAAGAATAGCATAATTGAAGTCTGGATCACACTGCTCAATGTGGTCTGCAAAAGGGGAGAGAATAGAATCGTGTATGATTCGTTAGTTTTGAAATGAAGATTGCGTGCGAGACAAGGGCGAGTAGGACAGAGTGTGTGTGTGTGTGTGTGTGTGTGTGTGACTGGGGTCGACTCAATGTTGATGGGCCTTCTGTGTAAGTACAATAGCCACTGATTTTTGTAAGTTGTCTAAACAGAAGGTTTATCTTGACTTTAAAGTTAAAGGAGGAACTTGCCAGAGATTTTTATCTGTTTTTCTCTGGGACTATATATATATATATATATATATATATATATATATATATATATATATATATATATATATATATATATATATATATAAATATATATATATATATATATATATATATATATATATATAGATAGATAGATAGATAGATAGATAGATAAGATAGATAGATAAACAACAACAACAGAACCTACGTACGATTCTTCATCTTATCACAGACGACAAAAACGATTCCTCCTCTCTCTCTCTCTCTCTCTCTCTCTCTCTCTCGCTTGAAAGCCCCGTTACTGTACATCTGGCAACAAGGAGAGAAAGAAAGAAACGGAAGAAAAGACTCTAAACAAGTACTACGCAGCAGTGTAATGTATTAGCATGAAACTCTAAGTTTGTGAAAGGAGCCTTTTCTCCCCAAAAGTTTATCAAGGGTCCTCGCAGCTCCTCCGAGAGAAGGGGGAAAGATGACGATTTCGTGCCCTAATCTACAATTTCTAAAACCACAGAAAAGTTCCTCTTTTTTTTCGTGGTCCACCGAATACAAAAAATAGAGACAAAACACAAGAGGGCAGAGAGAGAGAGAGAGAGAGAGAGAGAGAGAGAGAGATCAAGAGAGTCAGAGTCACGTTGTTACCTCTGGAAAATGTTACCAAGTTACAAAGGCCCAGTCCAGATTAGGATGAAATCTTCCCTTTTGAGGTGGGTAGGTTTTTACACTTTTTTTGTTTTGTTTTTCTGTAAAAGGAAACTACTGAGATGGCTTTGTCTGTCCTTGTCCGCACTTTTTCTGTCCGCCCTCAGATCTTAAAAACTACTGAGGTTAGAGGGCAGCAAATTGGTATGTTGATCGCCCACCCTCCAATCATCAAACATACCACATTGCAACCCTCTAGCCTCAGTGATTTTTATTTTATTTAAGGTTAAAGTTAGCCAAGATCGTGCGTCTGGCAACGCTAAAGGACAGGCCACAACCGTGCCGTGGCTGAGAGTTTCATGGGCCGCGGTCCATAGAGCATTCTACCGAGACCACCGAAAGATAGATCTATTTTCGGTGGCGTTGATTATACGCTGTACAGAGAACTCGCTTTCTCCGGCGCATTTTTTTACTTGTTGTTTATTGTTGTGTGTGTGTGTGTGTGTGTGTGTATGTAGGAAGAATCTACCCAGTGGATTCTGATTCTCGGAGATGCATTCGCACGATCTTTGATGGATGGCAGGGATATTCAGATCGCCGGATGACAAAACTTTAGGAAGAAATTTGATTTATCCGGTGGTGAATCTTTCCAGGGGATTTCACTTTGATGAATGATTATTAGTCAGGATTTCATCAAACACATGAATCTTTGCGAGGGAATGAATTAAGCTGATGAATCTCTGAATGGAATTGAATTAAATTGATGAATCTTTGCCAGGAATTAATTAAACAGATGAATCTTTGAATGGAACTGAATTAAACAAGTGAATATTTGCCAAATTAATTATTTATATAATCTATTTAACCTAATTCCATTCAGATTAAATATATGAATCTTTACTAGGTATTAATTGAATGCAGCTGAATTAGATAGACGAATCTTTGCAAGGAAATTAGCTAAATAGATGTATCTGAAGAAATTGAATAAATGCATGAATCTTTGAATGCAACTGCATTAAATAGATGATTCTTTGAAAGGGATATATATAGCACATAAATCTTTCAATGGAACTGGATTAAACAGATGAATTTTTGAAAAGGGTACATTAAAGAGATGAATCTTTACAAGAGTTGAATTTAATAAATGAATCTTTGAGAGGAATTAATAGAACACATGAATCTTTGAATGGTACCGAATTACACAGATGAATCTTTGCACTGACTTTAGTAACAACTGAATCTTTCCAATAGATTCTACTGATCACTCGAACTTATCTAAGAAACTCGATTAAAATTCAATTAAGCAGATAAAATACTTTTTGTAAGACACTCCATTGGACAGATGAATCTTTCTCAAAGAAATTTAATTAAACAGATGAATCTTTTTAAAGAGTTCCATTGGACTGATGATTATTTTTTAAGAAATCACACAATTAGACAAATTTAAGAACTTCCTAAGTTTGTATAAAAGAGGAGTGTTTGTGAAGAAAGGGAGTGATGTTTCTCAGACTCGTCCCTCATTTGTTTTACGATTTAGAAATAGTGATTTTATACAGCAGTAAGGTGTATATATATATATATATATATATATATATATATATATATATATATATATATATATATATATATATACATATATATATATATATATATATATATATATATATATATATTTATTGTGTAACGTATAAATAGAATCATTTTTATATATATATATATATATATATATATATATATATATATATATATATATATATATATATATATATATATATATATATATATATTCTAGTTACGTTTCATACTGGCTATATAATGATTTATATGATACAGCAGTGAGCATCACACTCAAGGTGAATTGTTGGGAGAAAATTAAATGACGATTGAAAAAATGACTGTTTTACTGAAAGTGAAGAATTTTATTTTGAGCTTTGTTACAAACTGGACTTGATCCACCGTACTCATCTCAGTCTCGTTATACTGATAAAATAAATAATATCTTGCAAAACAATCTTGACATGGAAAGTGAAATACCTCAGTTGACTGAGATCATTTTCCGACGAGACTACGAAAAATTAATGGGTCCCAAAATCGTTAATTCTTCATCAGATAACTTAGTTTTCTGTACTAGGAAACTATTGCGCTGGCTTTGTCTGTCCGTCCGCACTTTATTCTGTCCACCGTCAGATCTTAAAAAACTGCACTGAGGCTAGAAGGCTGCAAATTGGTATGTTGATCATCCACCTCTCAATCATCAAACATGCCAAATTGCAGCCCTCTGCTCAATGTTTTTAACTTATTTAAGGTTAAAGTCATGGGCAATATACCGAGACTACCAGTAGAGAGATCTATTTTCGGTGGCCTTGATTATCCGCTGTAGCGGCTGTACAGAAAACTCGATTGCGCCGAAGATACTTCGGCGCATTTTTTACTTTTGTTTTTTTATTCGTGTATGGAGACTTTTAAGTCCTCTACCAATTTATTTAAAGTTTTTGTTGTCAATTATAATTTTACTTTCAGTATCCTCTTTAATTCTCGTCAGTTATTCGCAATCAGATCTATTTATTGTTACATCTTCGTTTATTAAAATTCTCCGTTTATTAATTTATTCTTTGACATATCGAATACTTCTTGTTATCAATTATATATTCCAAGGACCTCTTTATTGTCGTCAATTACATACATCCAAATGTATTTATTGTTATAAGTTATTGCATAAATTCACTTCTGGAATCTCCATCCTCATTCATATCCGCTCTCTCTCTCTCTCTCTCTCTCTCTCTCTCTCTCTCTCTCTCTCTCTCTCTCTCTCTCTCTCTCTCTCTCTCTCTCTCTCACTGCATAAATTCACTTCTGGAATCTCCCTCCTCATTCATATCCGCTCTCTCTCTCTCTCACTGCATAAATCCACTGCTGAAATCTCCCTCTTCATTCATGTCCCCGTTCTCTCTCTCTCTCTCTCTCTCTCTCTCTCTCTCTCTCTCTCTCTCTCTCTCTCTCTCTCTCTCCTCATCCATCATCAGCATTCCATCCCGGGGAAATTTGTCGGGCAAGTTCATAATCCCGCCCTTCGGTTTGTTCCGAAAGAATGTGTTTTCATTATCCTCACGGAAGGGAATTTAAAATTTACGGGAAACGCGAATTGAAAAGCCGGTCCTGGCGAGAGACTTAATGGCTACCTGCAATAATTGCGTTTAGCACCTTCCCTCGGTTTCCCAGTATTTTTTAATCTCCGCGAGTTTTTTATTTGATTCCTATTCATAGGCTCGTTTTGAACGCTCCTGCTCACATGTTTTCGTTCAGGGATAGTTACCAGAAACCTTGGATCTTTCCTGGATAGTGACCCCTTAGGGTTTTAACCCGGTGGCATTTTACCCCGAGATGTAACCTAGTACCGGGAGCTTTCCCTGAAGAAAGCGGGACGCCATATCTATAAAAACAAACTATACAATTTTCTTGAAAATAATCTCATTATGTTTCCCAAACCCCAATTCTTGTACAGTTCCCAATCTCACCTAACCTAACTTAACCACCTAACCGAACCTAGGGGTATGGCAAAAAAAACCGGGGCTGGTGCAATACTAGCAAACATCTGAGGAATTTGCAACCCGGTATGTACCCACCTTTGCGGAGTGTTTAGTACAAGCCCGTTGGGGGCTTCCTGTAAAAACATAAACAAAAGACTGTAAAATCATAAAGATAATGACCCCCAAGATGTATTAATCCTAGATAACGACCCCAAAACTTTGTTGGGCGTTAATATCTAGGAAAGTTCCGAAACGTCTATTAGATGTTGTTGTAATGTACATGTATGAGGCCTTATGCATCCCCGGGGGTGCCACAGGAAATGATTGATTGACACGTATGAATATCATTCTTGTTTAGGAATTATGCTTTTTTTACGTTAACGACAAGGAGGACCATCGTTCTGGTGTTCGCAAGTCTTTGTTTTGATCTTATACAAATAATACAATTTATTTATATGATTTTTATTATTCAGCAGTTTTAGTTTTCTGTATGAAAGAAAACTACTGGATGTCTTCGTCTGTCCGTTACTTTTTTCTTCGCCCTCAGATCTTAAAAACTACTGAGGCTAGAGGGCTGCAAATTGGTATGTTGATCATCCATCACTCCAATCATCAAACATGCCAGATTGCGGCCCTCTAGCCAATAATTTTTATTTATTAAGGTTAAAGCTAGCCATGATCGTGAGTCTGGCAAGAAAGCTATAGGACAGGCCAACACCGGGCCGAGGTGAAAGTTTCAGGCGCGGCTCATGATATTATACCATGACCACCGAACGATAGATCTACTTTCGGTGGCCTTGATTACGCTGTACAGAAAACTCGATTGCACTAAGGCGCAATTTTTACTTGTTTCACTACATTCTGAATTCCTTGGCCTTTCAGTTATTTTTATTGCTGGGAAATATCAAGACCTGATGGTTTTGATATTCGAGTAAAATAATTGCAACACTGAATACAATCCAAGATATTAAGGGCTCTCCTACACAGATTGGACATTAAAAATGTCCATAAGGACATCTGGCCATATACAGATTGGACATAATAGATGTTCAGAAGGGACGCCAGAAATATCTAAAAACACTGTCCAAACTGAAATTAGAAATGTCCGGGAAGTTAACAAAGATATCTAAAAAGAATACCAATAATGTCCACAAATGAGATAACAGATGTCCAGAGGACACACATAGCCAACAGAAAACCTAAAATACTAGTAACGGGCACAATAATGTCCAAACTAGACACCAAAAATGTCCAAATGGGACATCAATAATATTCGAAAAGGACAGCAAATATGTCCAAAACGGACACCAAACAAGTACAAAACAGACACCAAAAAATATCTTAAACGGACACTAAAAATGTCCAAAAATGACAACATTAATGTCCATACCGGACACCAAGAATACCCAAAATGAACACCAAAAAGCGTCCACATGCGCCCAAAACGGACACCAAAATAAGCCTCAAACCGGACACTAAAAATGTCCAAAACGGACACCACAAATGTACAAAAAGGACACCAAACAAGACCAAACTGGACACCGAAGAGTCCAAAACTGACACCAAAAACGTCCTAATTGGACACCAAGAACTTCCTAATTGGACACCAATAATGTCCTAATTGGACACCAATAACGTCCTAATTGGACACCAATAATGTCCAAAACGCACACCTAACAAGCCCAAACTGGACAACAAAAATGTCCGAAACGGACAAGAGAAATGTTCAAAACGGACAACAAAAATGTCCAAAACGGACACCAAAATGTCAAATTAGACGCCAAAAATCTCCACATGAAACACCAAAAACGTCCAAAACACACTCAAAAAAAATCTGAAAACGGACACCAAAACCATCCCAAAACGGACACCAGAACCATCCCAAACCTGGCCCTCCATGACCGTTACCACCAAAGGCAGAGGCTCGTAAACGCGTCGTTTCGCTTCACTGTCTATTTGAAGTCCACAGCGCCAATTAAGATGCCAACGACCTAGATCGGGAGATTCTCGAATTCCGAGATTCTCAAATTCCTACTCGCGGAATTTTCCTCTCCCCCCCCGAGTGCGGAATTTTTTCCCCAGTGGGCTTGACGACTGCAGAGTCGTAATGGTCTCCGTGACCTGCTTTCGCCAAGCTAGAGGGAACGTTTTCCGTCATCAATTTGTCGGAACAGAGGAATACTCTTCGTGAATGCGTGATATTGCGGTGATGTTTATTCGCTATTCGTGCATAAAGATACACACACACACACACACACACACACACACACACACACACACATATATATATATATATATATATATATATATATATATATATATATATATATAGATATATATATATATATATATATAACAGTCAAGCAGCAAATGCACGATCAGGATCCATAAGACAGAAAGTCTTCAAAGTTCTTTATTTTAGAAACGTTTCGTGCAATCCTTTGCACATCATCAGTCTGCAATGAATTATAAAGACAGTTAAAACTAAAGTTAAAATAACAATTATTATACGACAGTAAAAATTTTTTATAAAGTCAACATAAAAGCAGAAAAATTTTATAAAAAAAAATAATAAAATAAAATAAAATAAATAAATAAATATATTAAAATTCATCAAGTTTGTTAAGGAAATTTAACTACCTTACAGTACAACGCAAAGAGGAAGAATGGCCTGAAGAAACGTCAATGCCCAGACAACACCTTAAGCGAGTGAGAGAGAAACCGCAGAAGTGTTACTATTCAAATTAGGGGACAGGTGCTTTATATATAATGACTCAAGGGTAGTTAAAAGGCAGTTTGAGATGTAGCACTGAGAATCGAAAACTGTGTTTTTCAACATGAATTTTACATTTAGTAGCCACTTAGGACTCAGTTATCGTACATGTATATCCAATCCAGAACTTTCTAGCATTAGAACACATGCTACTAAATGTAAAATTCATGTTGAAAAAACACATTTTTCGATTCTCAGTGCTACATCTCAAACTGCCTTTTTAACTACCCTTGAGTCATTATATATAAAGCACTAATTTGAATAGTAACACTTCTGCGGTTTCTCTCTCACTCGCTTAAGGTGTTGTCTGGGCATTGACGTTTCTTGCCATTCTTCCTCTTTGCGTTGTACTGTAAGGTAGTTCAATTTCCTTAACAAACTTGATGAATTGTAATATATTTATTTATTTATTTTATTTTATTTTTATTATTTTTTTTTATAAAATTTTTCTGCTTTTATGTTGACTTTATAAAAATTTTTACTGTCGGTATAATAATTGTTATTTTAACTTTTTAGTTTTAACTGCTCTTTATAATTCATTGCAGACTGATGATGTGCAAAGGAAACGTTTCTAAATAAAGAACTTTGAAGACTTCTTGTCTTATGGATCCTGATCGTGTATATATATATATATATATATATATATGTATGTGTGTGTGTGTGTGTGTGTGTGTGTGTGTGTGTGTGTGTGTGTGTGTGTAACGTGTGTGTGTGTAACTGAATCACGAAACATGGAACGTGATGAATATATGAATAAAGACAAAATTTGAAGGAAAAGAAACAATGGAGTAAAGCAAAGGTCCTTTGACTTTATAGTCCTTTATTTAGCAGAGTAAAGGACTATAGGTCGAAAGGCCTTGCAGCAATATATATATATATATATATATATATATATATATATATATATATATATATATATATATATATATATATATATAATGTAGTGTTTGAGAGAGAGAGAGAGAGAGAGAGAGAGAGAGAGAGAGAGAGAGAGAGAGAGAGAGAGAGAAGGGTTTAAAGTTTCCATTTTTATATATATATATGTGTGTGTGTGTGTGTGTGTGTGTGTGTGTGTGTGTGTGTGTGTGTGTGTGTGTGTAACTGAATCACGAAAACATGGAACGTGATGAATATATCAAAGACAAAATCCTTGTCTTTCGACTTTATAGTCCTTTATTTAGCAGAGTAAAGGACTATAAGTCGAAAGGCCTTCTGTTTGAGAGAGAGAGAGAGAGAGAGAGAGAGAGAGAGAGAGAGAGAGAGAGAGAGAGAGAGAGAGAGAGGGGTTTAAAGTTTCCATTTTCATATTAGCTCATCAAAGAAACACTTGTCTTACGAAAAGATACCAGAAAAGCAATCTGTGAGAGAGAGAGAGAGAGAGAGAGAGAGAGAGAGAGAGAGAGAGAGAGAGAGAGAGAGAGAGAGAGAGAAACTATATCAAAGAACAAATACTGCAGCGGAAGGCAATCACAGACGTAATAAAGACGAAATCATATGCAGTCAAACCGAACGGTCCGCCGACAATCCCTGGTCAATACCTTCGGTGAAGCGAGTGTCAGCAATCTGTGCAATTTGCATGCACGGTGTCATACAGAGCAGTACATCGCGGTAGAGCCGTGCATCGCAGCGGAGCAACAAAATGTCTGGAATGTGGACAAGAAGCCAGTATTCATTTAAACGTGAAATGGAACTTTTACGGTTATGAAGACTTTAAACATTAGTTTCTCAACCTGGGATTTGAAGATGAGACTACTTTTACAGGTATCAAGACTACAATCAGTTTCTCAACCCGTGATTTACAGAAGATTCTACTTTTACAGGTATCAAGACTACAGTTTCTCAACCCGTCATTTACAGAAGATTCTACTTTTACAGGTATCAAGACTACAATTAGTTTCTCAACCCGTCATTTACAGAAGATTCTACTTTTACAGGTATCATGACTAAAATTAGTTTCTCAACCCGTGATTTACAGAAGATTCTACTTTTACAGGTATCAAGACTACAATTAGTTTCTCAACCAGTGATTTACAGAAGATTCTACTTTTACAGGTATCAAGACTACAAACATCAGTCTCTCAGCCTGGGATTTACGAAAGAGTCTACTTTTACAGGTATTAAGACCGTAAACATTAGTCTCTCAAACTTGGTTTGTAAACATTAGTATCAACCTGCGATTTACGCAGGTCTACTTTTACAGGTATTAAGAATATTAATATTAGTTTCTCAACCCGTGCTTTACATAAGAATCTACTTTTACAAGTATCAAGACTACAAACATCAGTCTCTCAGCCTGGGATTTACAAAAGAGTCTACTTTTACAGGTATTAAGACTAAACATTAGTGCCTCAAACTGGGATTTACGCAAAAGTCTACTTTTACAGATATTGAAAATATTAATATTAGTTTCTCAACCCGTGATTTACAGAAGAATCTACTTTTACAGGTATCAAGACTACAAACATCAGTCTCTCAGCCTGGGATTTACAAAAGAGTCTACTTTTACAGGTATTAAGATTGTAAACATTAGTGCCTCAAACTGGGATTTACAAAAGAGTCTACTTTTATAGGTATTAAGAATATTAATATTAACCTCTCAACCTGGGATTTACAAAAGAGTCTCTAAAACGTCTTTCCCCAAACGAACTGCCCCAACCGCCTTCCGTTACAATATATTGCACACTGACAACCTCGTTAATCGTTAAGCTGAATATCAAACGTATCACAATTCCTGCTTAATTAAAACTGCAGATCCATTCCATAATGAATTGGTCTTCATTTGTACCCATTACATATTCAGTATCGAGTTAATGGGGGCTAAGGGTTTTAACGCAAGGGATTACCCTAGTGAAATCGGGCGGGTATGCTCGATTCGGGAACGGCTGCTTTAAACAGTCGTAGCAGTCTCTCGGAATTCGAAGTCTACGGGAATTGCACTTAACATTTCAGTCGGTGGGTGAGACCTGAGAAGCAGCTTGGAAACCCAGCGGCCTGTGTTAAATTATGGCGTTCGTTGCATTTTGCCTTCTTCTCTCTTTCTTCGCTTACTTTTTTTATTTTACAATGGTTTAATTCGATATATGTATGGTTTTATTAATAATATATAAATAAATAAATAAATATAGATATATATTTATATACATATATATATTTATATATATAAATATATATATATATATATATATATATATATATTGTTTAATATCGAATTCACCATACTTTAATCCCAAGGTACATATAGTGAAACCTATATGAAACTACATTCGTAGCCCAGTATTCACGCGAAAACAAAATGTCACACGTATGTAAGTGGCAAAAATCCATATATACATATGTGTGTGTGTGTCCCAAAGGTTTGGGATCCCGTTTCACCATCAACAGAGAAATTTCGGGTTCAAATCACGAAGCACCAAGCAACATTTCATCATAAAGACCCAATCAAAAAAGTATATCGCAATACCTGTTATTACCCATTAAATGAAATCGACCACCACGACACCCAAATTTTATATCAGAAGAAAAAATCTTGACTAAAAAAATCTATAAAAATTCATAAACACAGTCATTGACACTTAATAATATCTGACATTACTGGCCACACAAAATTTCAGATCACAAACAAGAACACATCAAAAGATGAATTTATCATAAACAAGAATTTATCAGAGTTTATCATAGACCCACCATCCCACAGCTGCTGAGTCGATCAAAGAGTTACGCTGCATGCAATATGCTCTAATCAGAGGTCATCAACATGCAATGCCTGGACGCAAAAAAAAGGAGGATAATCATCGCTTTACCTGTCAGGCTGAATTTTTTTTTTAAATCTTGTACAGTTCAACAGTATTCTGAAAGAGTATTAAATGTAACGACGAATCCGTTGAAAAATAAACTGATACAATTCGACAGCTATTCCATAAAATTATATAAATATAAATATATATATATATATATATATATATATATATATATATGTGTGTGTATGTGTGTGTATGTGTGTACATACATACATACATTTACAGTATATATATATATATATATATGTATATATATATATATATATATATATATATATATATATATATATAGTATATTTATATATATAATTTTAAGGAACAACTGTGGAAATGTATCAGTTTATTTTTCAGAGGATTCGTCGTTACATTTAACATCTTTTTAGAATACTGTTTTTTAGAATATATATGAACTATATATATATATATAAAAATATATATATATATATATATATATTTCTGACTCACATCAGGATCGAACCCAGGTCTTTCAACTGAAAGACGAGACCGCTGCCAACCAAGCCTCGTATGTCATGTTCCTGATTCACATCAGGATCGAACCCAGGTCTTTCAACTGAAAGACGAGACCGCTGCCAACCAAGCCTCGTAAGTCATGTTTCCTGACTCACATCAGGACCGAACCCAGGTCTTTCAGTTGAAAGACGAGACTGCTGTCAACCAAGCCACACAAGTTCTGTTCCAGACGCGATTGTGTGTTGGTTATTTCTAATATGTACAGTACATACTGTAAATATATACAGACACCTATGTATATATATGTGTGTGTATGTATGCAGGTATGTATGTATGTGTGTGTGAAGTCTTTTTATATTTCTAAAAAACCCTAGGTTAAACAACGGACTACAAAATGTCTTAAAAGCAAAGGAAGGAATGATCCAGAAAATCGGAGCTGGCAACACCCACATATGGAAAGTATTAGAAGATACTACGCCCAAAACATACCAATAAAATAATGCATGAAAATCGAAATAAATTTTCAGATTATAATAAAAATACAAAGGTACAAGTGACCTACATCTTTAAACCATTTTTGATTAAGGAATTAAAAAAAAAGTGCATTTCAGACACATGTACAACTTTAAAAGTATTGGGAGTATATCTTAAAAAATACTAAGATTAACACCATAAAAGTATGTTTTTACACTTAAAAAAATTTGCATAAAATTAAACGATTTAAAGTCGTTGCTTACATGTTAAAAAAATATATTCAAATTAAAACATCCGAATTGAACCATTTTTTTAAAGCATGTAAAAAAATACACACATTAAAGTATCAGAATTTAAAATTTTTCAAAATGTTACAAAAATACCCTGAAAATGTTTTTCTGAAGCATGTTTAAAAAATACTCTCAAATTGAAGCATCAGAACTGAACAATTTTAAAACCGTCAAAAACACCCAAATTAAAGCACCAAAACTGAGCAATTTTTCCAAAACCAAATTACAATGAAAACATTAAAACCTAAAAACAGACCTCATAAACCACGGGCACGATGAAACCATCCGGAGTGAACCACACTTCGAAAACCAAACCACAAACCCCTCCTCCAGATGCTATACACACTACTGTATTTATAGTGTGGGGCAAGGTCTTCGTGGGCATTAGAACCCCATAAACAAACTCAACAGACCAAGCGGACGCTGTAAAACTCGGGTTTTATCTCTCTCAATTGTCGGTTAACTCTCTCTCTCTCTCTCTCTCTCTCTCTCTCTCTCTCTCTCTCTCTCTCTCTCTCTCTCTCTCTCTCTCTCTCTCTCTCTCTCATAGATTAGATTGCATTTTATTTTATTCGTTCTTAGCCAATTGAATAAAAATGGGAAATTCTCTCTCTCTCTCTCTCTCTCTCTCTCTCTCTCTCTCTCTCTCTCTCTCTCTCTCTCATGGATTGGGTTTTTTATGTTATTTGATCTTAAGCTACTCTGTTTCTGTTCTGATAAAAATGGAAATCTCTCTCTCTCTCTCTCTCTCTCTCTCTCTCTCTCTCTCTCTCTCTCTCTCTCTCTCTCTCTCTCCCAGACTGCTTTTACATATTCGATCTTAAGGTACTCCGTTTCTGTTTTAGTACTGATAAAAATGGAAATGCCTCTCTCTCTCTCTCCCTCTCTCTATCTCTCTCTCTCACACACAGACTGTTATTCGTTCATAAGCTACCCCATTTCTGTTTCTGTACTGATAAAATTGGAAACACCTCTCTCTCTCTCTCTCTCTCTCTCTCTCTCTCTCTCTCTCTCTCTCTCTCCCCCATGCCCTTAACTTCTCTCCAAACTAGATTCCTACATGGCAGGAAAGGGAAGTTTCTCCTCCCAAAACGAAATAAATCTTCCACGTCATCGGCAGCACTCAAGATTCTTTTCCATCGGATTCACACATCTACCCATGTACGTGTGTGTGTACATACGCAGGTGCCTGTATACTCATACGTCAGCAGAAATGTCTTGCCAGAAGATGTAGGTATCTATGTACATATAACGTCTACAAAACGGCCTTGCCAGAATGAGTAGGTATCTATACACACATACAAAACCGTCTTGCCAGAAGATGTAGGTATCTATATTCATATATACAAAACGTCTTGCCAGAAGATGTAGGTACCCACATACACATACGGTCTATATAGTCGCCTTGAAGGAATATGCAGGTACCATATATTCACACGTCAACTCTGGCTTCTTCCAGCAAGATGTAGGTACCTACATACGAGTATCAGTAGGTAAAGAAACTCGTCTTGCAGAAAAATGTAGGTACACATGCGTGCGTATACATACGTCACATACATCTACATAACAGTATTGCAGGACGACGTAGTTACCTACATATTCACAAGTTCACTCAAACATCTTACAGAAAAATGTAAGTACCGATATGCGAGTATTAGTACGTAAACATAAGCTCGTCTTGCAGAAAAATGTAGGTACCTACACATATGTATACATGCATATACATATGCATAATTCTTCAGCCCGTTTCTTCATTGATTGTTTGGTTAATATACACGAAAATACAACTCGATAGACCCATTTTAATTTATAAAAGCATGCATACATACATACATACATACATAGGTTCCTCTATACAATAAACATTTTGCCCCGATACTATTTGCGTTTTATGCATACTTACATACATACATACATAGTCTCTTGTTTTAAGAAAATATATTTCATTTTCAATTGAATATTTTGTAAGCAAACATATGTTGACACCTATACAAGCAAATATATACATACATACATATTTACATACATACATAATTTCTTGTATAAGAAAATACATGTCGATTTCAACAGTTTATTTTACGAACACACATACGCTGACACCTACACACGCAACCACATACATATATACGCACATACATACACAGATACCTACATACAAAAACGGTCTCTTGCATAAGAAAATACATCTCATTTTCAACAGTATATTTCATAAACACATACGCCTACATCTATACACAGAAATACGTACATACATTGACATCTATACAGGCAAATACATACATATATACACAGATACATACATGGATACATACAGTACATACCTACATACACAAACAGTTTCTTGCATAAGAAAATACATTTCATTTTCAATAGTATATTGACATCTATATACACGCAAGTACATACATACATATATACAGACATACACACAATTCCAACACAAAAGGAAGCGGGCGCGACTGTGCATCGCTAACTCGGTCTCGAAGACGTGAGTAAGGAGCCTCCGACACAGCAGTAGAGGAGAGGCTGTGGGCCTACCAGAAACTGTATAGCATCTATGCGTGTGCGTGGGTGTGTGTATGTGTGAGTGTGTGTGTGTGCGTGATTCTTAGACGTATGTTCCTATTTAATCTTAATCTGGAAGATGTCAAGGTGAGTGATCTCAGATCGTCTAGAGATCGCGAGCTTCGGCACAAACTGTAGCATCATCGTCGTCAGTCGATGTGCGTGTGCAACGCGAGAGTGAGAGAGTTTGTGCGTGTGTGTATGTGCGTGTGTGAGTGTGTGAGTGTGTGTGTGAGTGTGTATATGCGTGCGTGCAAGGTGTGCGCGGGGCGGGTGTTGGGTGTCGGTATTGACTGGGGAGGATCCACATTCGCGTCGCCGCCACCGCCGCACCAGTGTCCCTCGCGCGGCCCTGTGACCCAGCAGAGAGTGTGATGGCCACCAACGGCGCCCCCAACAACAGTTCCTCGTCCTCGGCCTCGTCGAACAACAGCGGACAGCAGCAGCCTTCTTCAGACCCCACCGGCCAGAGCATCAACTCCATCATGCAGGTCTTCCCGCCCATCGTCGAGCTGAACGTGGGCGGAGTGTTTTACACGACCGCCCTCACCACGCTCCAGAAGGAGCCCGACTCGCTGCTGGGGCAGATGTTCACGGGCAAGTCGAAGACGCCCGTCCTGCGGGACTCGAAGGGCAAGTTCTTCATCGACAGGGACGGCGTGCTCTTCCGCTACATCCTCGACTACCTGCGCAACCAGAAGCTGGTCCTGCCGGAGAACTTCAGCGAGCGCGAGCGCCTGAAGAAGGAGGCCGACTTCTTCCAGCTGCAGGAGATGATCGACTCGCTCACCCTGCCCAAGTCGCTCAGCCCCGTCGACCCCGCTTTTTTAGTGCGGACCTCCGTCGGGACCATCACCGTCTCGTACCGCGGGACGTTCGCCTTCGGCCGTGACGGGCTGGCCGACGTCAAGTTCCGGAAGATCAACCGCATCCTGGTGTGCGGCCGCGTGACCCTCTGCCGGGAGGTGTTCGGCGACACGCTCAACGAGTCCAGAGACCCGGACCGCGGCGCCACCGACCGCTACACCTCGCGCTTCTTCCTCAAGCACACCTTCCTCGAACAGGCCTTCGACATGCTGGTGCTAGCCGGGTACAAGTGCCAGGGGTCGTGCGCCAACGGCACCGCCGGGGGCATGATGGTGGACAAGAAGCCCGGCAGCGACTCGGAGGAGGACCGCTGGAACCACTACAACGAATTCGTGTGGGTCAGGGAATAATCGACGGACGGGGTCATCGAGGGGGCCCGGCCCTCGTCGTCCACGGCGGACGCGAGGTCGCCCTCGGATGTCAGCCGAAATATCTTCTGACCGACCCCAGGCGCCTAATCAAACCCCACTGCAGCTTTTGCCGACGCTACTAAAGTTTCCTGTCGATTCAAAACAGCTGGAAATTCCCCCCCAAAAGCTGATAATAATAAAATTATGAATCTAGTTCCAAACCACAATTTAAGAAATTGAAAATTGAAATTCCCCCTTGAAATCATATTGAAAACACCGTATACTGAACTTTCAAACTAAATTTGAAAAGACGTGAACTCTAACTGAAAATGCCATATGAAGTCAACTTTCAAATTAAATCTGAAAAAACCTCAAAATACCAAAAGACAAAAGCAATGGAAAGCGCATTGGCACCATGGCATCACGAGGGAATGGAAAATTTCTTTTGGCACTCTGGCAAAGTGTTTACGATGAGTGACGGAGTACCTGACGTTTTGTGATGATGTTGTCGGGAAAATAAATTAGCCTGCCAGTCACGACAGTTCGAAGTTTTCTCTTGGAAAGGTTGGAATGAGAGTATACGTGCGTCCGTATTAATTGCTCGCAAAGAGAGAGATCTGTTCTCTTTGGTCATGCCTGCCCATGACGTCAAGCCACTTCAAAAAGAAATAGAAATTACGCATTTGTTTGTTTGTTCAAGTTGGATATTGGCCAGATATCGGCTTGTGTGCGTTTTTTGTGCTTTTGATGTTGATGGGATCTCTCGATGTCGTGGTCCGTATGGTTGGTAAAATCACGAAAATAAGAAGATAAATATTAAATTAATTAACATGACGAAAATGTAAAAATGCTTTCCAAAATTTAGTTAAAGAAGAATTACCTTGACAAAAAGCGATAGGGGGTTAATTAAGAATGATCTACAGCGTGTTAAAATGGCAAAAGTCTGATAAGAGTGATTCTCTGTGGAAAAATGTTAAACCAACCGTCAATTATCCTCAAGGCCAAAAAAATAAAAAAATGTTTTGAAAGGCTGTCAAATTTTCCCTCGATTATAGAAATCGCTTTCAAGAGCTTCGTTTTCTTACAAACAAATAAAATAAAAAACGTTTGAAACGTTTCAATGGAACATTCTTTCGCCTTTTCTCGTAGCAGCTTCGCTAAATATATATTATATATATAAATATAAAAAAAACATTACCAAAGTGTTTCAACCGAACTGTCAATCAAAAGATTGCTGTCCATAAGAACATTTATATTTTGGCCGAATGGCTTTCATTAAAGTTACGCAACAAATATTCGCCTTGTTTTCCTGTTTACTTGTTTACCAAGATGTTTGACGTGACTAACCTTTCTTTTTTTTTTTCCTGTGATTGATTGCAAGTGCAGATTCACTGGGGAGACTACGGGAAGATTTTGTTTGAAACAAGAAATTGGGAAAACACGTACATTCTCATATAGAAAATGGGAAGACGGTTTCTGTTTCCGATTAAAGAAAACGGGAAGACGTCTTTTGTTTCTGATACAGAAAATGGGAAGTCGGTTTCTGTTTCTATAGAAAATGGGGAAACGCTTTTACTTATTATGAAGAAAATGGTAAGACATTTTCCATTCAGTATACTAACAACAAAATTGGGAAATAATTTTCCGGTCTAAAATGAAAAGTGATTTAACATTTCTGTTCTAAGTAAAAAAAAAAATGTTGATGCAAGGTCTTTTTCGACATAGAAAATAGGGGAAAAAATCTTCTGTTGGTATACAAAAAAAAAAAATGGGAAAACGTTACTTTTCTAAAAAGTGTGAAAACATTTTCTGTTCTGACAAAGAATGCAAGCTCCTAGTTCATCCGATCCAGACACAAAGCACATAAACAATATCAGGAACGAAGAACAAAAAATAGCACCAACTATTACGAGAAAATGAACGCAAGAATAATAAAAACAAAGACACTACATCTTAAACCTGATGAGGAAAAAAAACAAGCATAATATTACTGGAAAAAAAAACAGACAGAAAAATCAAACGAAGGAAAAGGAAGAAGGAGGTATTTTATTGAATAATATGTATGTAACAATTCATATTTGTGCCAAAACATGATATGCCTACGCTTTTAGTTGATGCGTTCGTTCGTCAGTTGTTTTTCTTATGAGTCAAATGTATTTTTACAATGTTGTTCAATTAGAATCTAAGCCAAAGCTGTTTTTATGTTGTGTGATCATCATGTCTTTGAGCTTCCAGGCAGCTACTAACTGTTTGTCCTGCAAAGCAGGTGTTGTACAAAATTTATGCAGTGCAAAGATATATATATATATACTATATATATATATATATATATATATATATATATATATATATATATATATATATATATATATATATATATATATATATAATATATATATATATATATATATATAACATATATAAATATATATATATATGTATATATTCATGTGTATATATATCTGTGTATGATATATACATATATATACACAAATATACAGTATATAATATATAAAAATATATATACATATGTGCATATATATATTCATATATATATATAAATATATATTATATATACATATATATACATTTATAAAATGTCTAAAGATAGAGTGCTGGTATACTTTTAGATTGAATGTTCATGTATTTTATGTTCATTACCGTATGATACGTGTCCCACACCATTTTGTAGGATGAGAGACAAAACTGAATTTTAGAGCAAACAGAAACAAGTACACACAGACAAACACACCATGTCGTGAACATGGAAACAATAATGGGAACAATGAAATTAGTGAAGAGGACCTGGTCCTGTGTTGATGCATTTTGTGGTGCATAAAAATATATATATATATATATATATATATATATATATATATATATATATATATATATATATATATATATATGTGCATACATATATAATACATATATAGATATAAATATATATACACACATATATTATATACAGAATTCAGTGAGTCTTAGGATGAATAGTAATTCGTGAAAGTCATCGGACTGAAGCACAATATCTTAATTAGCTAATTGCCATTACGTAACACTCATTAACATATTAACCCTCGTTAGCCTTCAGAGAGCTTCATATTTTCAGCTTTTAAAGTTATAGGTCTGACACGTGATATATTTCAAGCACGCACGCATTTGCATGCACGTTCCTCTACATAGACACTATACATTCATACATACATATATATACATGTATTTTTTTGGACGTATACACATAAACATATATAAAAAAAATATATGTATATGTATATATATACATATATATAACCATAAAAATACTTAGGAGCATACCAACACCCATGTATGTTTATACGAACGAATGTATACAGAATATGCATAAATATACATGTGCGTATATATACTGTATGTATACGCGCTTAAGTCATAACCATCTCATCATTCCGTACTTAACCGAATCTGTGTGTGTGTGTGTGTGTGTGTGTGTGTGTGTGTGTGTGTGTGTGTGTGTGTGTGTGTGTGTGTGTGTGTGTGTGGGCAGGCGACGGGGAATGAGATCCAAAATCCATTCCAGTAACGAATATAAGAGCACGACACATCATTTCATTTTTAATAATGTCGACGTAATTACAATCTTGCGGGAGGCGCCGTGACGCATATCTTCTTGGGTTACCTGTTCTTCTCACTCTACAAAACGAATATATAAAAAATTTTCCTTCCGTACTTTGAAAGTTCCGGTATCGTTTTCTACATCATAGCAATATTAACGAGCCTACTAAGATATCACACATTATAATTATATAATAACAATTACATAGGTATTAAATGTATCATTATTTTCTAAAAATGAGCACAAGTGTAATTCGGAAAAATCCTCAAATAAAATGCACTCAAATGACACCGACTGATTTGGAATTAATCTGTTATAGATGATAAATATTTATCAGTAATGACGAACTTCTCACACATTTTCTCTGAACTGTTATAATGCCGTCCTTGTTCAACTTTAAAACTGTCACTTACAATCCCCGATTAGCGTCAGTGATATTGCGGTAATTATACATTTAATATAATTACAGCAACATCACTGAGGCTAATCAGGGATTATACGTGATAATTTTCCAGTTTAACAAATGGATAAGTGTATTCAACTGCGAGAGAATTATAACAATTAAGAGAAAATGTGTGAGAAGTTTGGCATCGCTGATAAATATTTACCATTTATAACAGATTAATTCAAATCGAAATCGGTATAATCAATTTTCTTTATTTATTTGAACCCTGAGCGCTGATTTTCTTGTGCTTGTTTTTAGATAAGCAAAAGAAAAATCAGTGTCTTTGGAAAAATCCTCAAATAAAATGCGCTAAATTGACACCGACTGATTATGAATTAATCTGTTATAAATTAAAAATATATATCCGTATATTTTTAGATAGTAAGTCAGCCTACTGCAATAATTACTTTATAAAGGTAATAACTAAAAATCATACGAATAATTTATATAAATATGAACGCAAGAGAGGCTGAAGATTTGGATTATTGCACTGAATGACAAAAATACAAGTGGCAATTATCCATGTTAGACAAATTATCGGAAAATCTATTGCTATGACAGCTGACGATCTTACAAGTTGGACCTCTCTACGTAAGAGGGTGGAGATCCCCATTTGGGAAGGGGACTGGAAAAGCCCTCCCTCTCCCTCCACCTTTCCCCCAAGCTGACTACTCAGAGGGGTGAAACTGTCCATCTAAAGAAGTGGGGGAGGAATATTTTCTCCACCCCTAATCCCCTGCATATCAAAGTAATGGGGTGAAACATGCCCACGTAAAGGGTGTGGGGGGGGGAGAATATTTTCTCCGCTCCCCAGCCCCCTGCATATCAAAGTAAGGGGGTGAAACCTGTCCATCTAAAGGGCTGGGGGGAAGGGATATTTTCTAAAAATAAGCCGACGTGGAATCAATACACCTCTTTGAAATCACCTTCCCCCCCCTACGGTAAACATCGTAAGTCACCCCAGGTGATGCTTAAGTACCGGAAAAGGTGATGGCCGAAAGTAAGACGACTCCAAGATGTGTGTATGACAGTTTTGAGTGCTTTCGAGATATCTGGCTTATTATTATTATTATTATTATTATTATTATTATTATTATTATTATTGGAGGAGACAACAGGGTCTTTAAATTTCTCGATGTCGCGGTGATGATATTACTATTATTATTATTATGATGATTAATATTATTATTATTATTATCATTACACATTTCATATTGAAGGAACAACAGGGTCATTAAATGTATCAAAATAATAATTTTGATACGTGGTTATTATTATTATTATTATTATTATTATTATTATTATTATTATTATTATTATTATTATTATATCTCCTACTGAAGGGGACAACAGAGTCATTAAGTTCATCAATATGATTATTCTGATCTCTGGTTATTATTATTATTATTATTATTATTATTATTATTATTATTATTATTATTATTATTATTATTATTATTATTATTATTATTATTACTGAAGGAGGAAACAGAGTCATTAAATTTACCGATATGGTTATTACTGAACAAAGTTTCTTGAGGAATAGCCAATATGGCAGTAAAAATTGATTATCACTAATCACAACCACAAGCGTCTTTGTTACAAGATAAAAAAAAACCATAAGTTTTCTAAGCAGGCTCCGGAATCCATGACTTTTTACAATAGGAAGTTGAAGAATGTTCGAGAAACATTACTTTGGTAGTTAATTACGGTAAATTATAGTGACTGGTTCATTCATTTACGGTTACCGAAACTGGCGTCGCATAATTACAGTGACAGAAATAAAACCTAGAATATAGATTAAACTATAATGAGACAGAAAAATTTTTAATAAACAAACTATATATATATATATATATATATATATATATATATATATATATATATATATATATATATATATATATATATATATATATATATATATATATATATATATGTTATTCCAAATTCTCGTTCGATATAAATAGATACGTTCTCGTTTCACATCACTGGCAATCGATGGTAAATACTGAAATTATCCGACATGATTCGACGCGAAAAATAAAATGAAACAATTTACGAAGACTCGACCGAAAACATAATCGCCCACCGAAATTATCATCTGACGAAGGAAAGAAAAAATGAACTGAAATAAATACTACGAAGTAAAATGTGAGAATAAACTAAAAATCCGAAAAAATTAAGGAAGAATTAACTGAAATAAATATCAAGAAGTACATAACAATATGAAAATGAACTATATATATTAAGAAAATAACTATTTATATTCAGAAGAATAAAGAAAGTACTGAAAAGGAGAATATATTACAAAGAATGTGGCCCATTGTTTTAAGAATACATACAACGGACGACAGAATATAAACATCACAACATAATATTCAAAAGAATAGTGAAAGAATGTACCCCATTCGTTGTAAGAACAGATACAACGGAAAACAAAATAAACATCACAATATAATATTCAAAAGAATAATGAAAGAATGTAGACCATTGTTTTAAGAATACATGCAACGGACTACAGAATATAAACATCACATCATAATATTCAAAAGAATAGTGAAAGAATGTACCCCATTCGTTGTAAGAATGGAGACAAGGGACGACAGAATATAAATAGCACGATATCATGTTCAGAAGAATAATGAAAGAATGTACCCCATTCGTTGTAAGAATAGATACAACGGGCGACAGAAAATAAACATCACAAAATTCTGAAAAATGAGGTCCATCTATTCCAAGCAGAGTAAAAATGAACACAAAATTCTCAGGAATGCTAATAAGCTCATTAACACGTAAATAAAATCCCGTAATTGGCACACCGGGGAGGGAAGCATTAACACTGGCACTCAATTGTCATTCGCTGAATAAGAAAAAAATAAAAAAGGAAATAAATTGGTAGGAATCATCACCTCGGAAAAAAGAAAATCCCGAACTGGAAACTTTGAGTATTTAATCGTCATTCACTGAAGAAAAAAAGGAAATATATTGAAAAAAAGGGAAATAAATTGGTAGAACTTGTCTCCAAGAAAAAAAAAGTTCAGGAATTGTAAAGGCTATCCGAGTACTCAACTGTTATTCGTTAAAGAATATAAATTTGCAGAAATTATTTTCCCCGGGAACAAAAATGCGAATTGGAAACTTTGAGTACTCAATTGCCATTCGCTGCGGAAAAAAAATAAAGGAAATAAATTTGTAAGAATTATCTCCCAGAAATAAAGAAATACATTCAGGAACTGGAAAGTTTGAGTACTCAACTGTCATTCGTAAAAAATATAAATTGGTAGAAATTATTCTTTTCGAAAAAAAAGAAAAAATTCAGAAATTGGAAGGTTTACCAAGTAGTCAATTGTCATTCGCTCAAGAATACAATGGCAGAAATTATCCCCTTCAAAAAAAAGTTTTTTCAGGAATCGCAAGCTTTAGTTAAGTACTCAACTGTCATTCGCTAAGGGAAAAAAAGAAAAATAAATTAGAAAGTATTCCCCCCGAAAAAATAAAATTTCATGAAATGGAAACTTTGAGTATTTTATTTTCATTCGCTGAGGTAAAAAAATAAAAGGAAAATAAATTTTTGGGAATTAACCTTTCCGAAAAAAAAAGAATCAGGAATTGGAAACTTTATTTGAGTACTCAATTGTCATTCGGTAAAAATTAAAAGCAAAATAAATTGGCATAAACTGTTCCCTGAAAAAAACTACAGGTACTGGAAACTTTATTTGAATACTCATTCGCTACAGGTAAAAAAGGAAAGAAAATAATTGGTAGAAATTATTCCTTTCAAAAGAAAAATCAGGAATTGGAAACTTTATTTGAGCACTCAATTGTCATTCGGTAAAGAAAAAAAATATAAAGAAAATAAACTGGAGGAAACTGTTCCCCGCAAAAAAAAAAATTCATGCATTGGAAACGTTACTTGAATACTCAACTGTTATTCGCTACAGTAAAAAAAAAAGGAAAGAAAATAATTGGTAGAAATTATTCCCTTCAAACGAAAAAAAAAAATTTCAGGAATTGGAAACTTTATTTGGGTCGTCGGCGAATCTCTTTGATGGTGAAACAGATAGATGATTGGCTCGCCCTAAAACCAATCACGAATGACTGCAGGAGTGAATGGATAAAACGACTTTCTTCGGAAGTCGCCGGCGGCAGCGATAACCTGACCCTGTCAGTCGTGACGCCAGATAATTCCGGTTCAGTCAATCAATCACGGCAGGTTGAAGGAGGCTAGGAACGAGGGTTTGCGGAAAACACTTAGGATTATCCCATTATTATTATTATTATTATTATTATTATTATTATTATTATTATTATTATTATTATTATTATTATTATTATAAATCAAATCAATTCGGGACTGAAGTTGAAACAGATTGTAACAGACTATTTAAAAATCACTTAATGCAGTTAAGGCGGATATATATATCCATCTTTTTGTGATCTTGACACAAATAAAATAATGACACTGAGATATGACACTGTGCATCCTGGCATATATATATACATACATGCATGTGTATGTGTATATGTATGTATGTATATATATGTATATATATACAGTACATATATATATGTATATTATATATATATAAATATATATATATATATATATATATATATATATATATATATTTTTATATACGCAAACACACACACACACTACCTCAAGTCCCTAGTTCGAAAGTTATTACCTCATTCATCAGTATGAAACACTTGATACTGAATCACCTAGATAAATGACTCAAACATAATTATCAGCGCGATTCCAATGAAAATCTTGTGAAGTGTCACTTGAAGTTACAGAAAACTGTTTACCTAGAATACATTATTGTTCGAGAGTACAGTGGCGTCCCACGCGAATATCACTCGAAGTTCCTTTGAACTAACTCTCACGAAAGAGAACTCTGACGTCACGTCTGAACACTGGTAAAAATTACAAATAAATTCACGTGGCGGGAAATAAATACATCACGTACGATATTACTTAAGGTTACCTAAATTACTCACGGCAGATTCTTACTGAAAAGAGCACTACAATTCGCAACAAGTGAATATCTCGTGAAGATACTTGTCATGAATTGTCTGGAGAAGAGGAACATGGCACACAACTAATGAACAGAATACATTCTCGGAAACTGAATGGTATTTAAAATACCTGAAATCGGTTGGACGACATCACACGTGATTATATTATTGGAAGGCTACGCGAGCTGCTAAAAAGTAACTTTTAAAAATGGGTTAAGTAAATTTCTTCTAAGGATAGCAATCTCTTTAGCATTTCATGAGGTCTGAAATCTTTTTAGCACTTTATGAAGTCTGAAATCTTTTTAGCATTTCATGAAGTCTGAAATCTTTTTAGCATTTCATGAAGTCTGAAATCTCTTTAGATTTCATGAAGTCTGAAATCTTTTTAGCATTTCATGAAGTCTGAAACCACTGTAGATTTCATGGTCTGAAATCTTTTTAGATTTCATGAAGTCTGAAATCTTTTCAGATTTCATGGTCTGAAATCTTTTAGATTTCATGAAGTCTGAAATCTTTTTAGCATTTCATGAAGTCTGAAATATTTTTAGATTTCATGAAGTCTGAAATCTTTTTAGCAATTTATCAAGTCTGTAAGTATCTCATTTACTTCATAAGAGACTTAAAATTACTAAAAAAAAAAAAAAGGCAAAAATCTGCAAGTACAGCAACCGACAATCCTTCAAGTATTTCATAAATGTCTTAAAAATCACGGATCCACTCAACTCGGTCCCTTCCCCTTCGGAAGAACTCCCCCTTCCCTCCCCTCCCCTCCCCTCCCCCTCCAGAGGACCTTTCCATTCCCTTCCCCTCCCCCACCAAAGGACCTCTCCCTTCCCCTTCCTCCTAACCTCGCCCCTCCAGAGGACAATCCTCCCCTCGAGGGATTCTTGAAGGAGGTCCTTTAAGGCTCCTACCAAAGAGGGGAGTCCTTGTTGAGGGTCTTTTTCGGGAGGACATTATGATCGTAATCAAATTCAGGGAAGCTGGGTCGTCGAGATTCCCCTGCAGGTCTTCGCCCGCGCCTTTTGTGACAGCGAGAGAGTCTCTCTCTCTCTCTCTCTCTCTCTCTCTCTCTCTCTCTCTCTCTCTCTCTCTCTCTCTCTCTCTCTCTCTCTTGCCGCACACAAAGGAAAACTGCATGAATGTCATGTCATAAAGCAATAGAGGGAAAACGTCAGGTGAAAATTAGTCTTGAAAAATTGCGGTATTGTAATTCGTTTTACAAATGTCGTAAAAATATACAAAGAAAATGGCATAAAAATATTTTTAAAATGAAATATAATGTCATAGTTCAAATAAAATTTAAAATGTGTAAAACTGAACTTGAAATTCGTTTTACAAATGTCGTAAAAATATGAAAAGAAAATGGCATAAAAATATTTTTAAAATGACATATAATGTCATGGATTAAAATAAAATTTAAAATGTGTAAAACTGAACTTGAAATTCGTTTTCAAAAATGTCGTAAAAATATACAAAGAAAATGGCATAAAAATATTTTTTTAAATGACGTATAATGTCATAGGTTAAAGTAAAATTTTAAATGTCGTGTAAAATTTTAATTGAAACTCGCCATAAAAATGCCATGCAAATATCATGAAATGTCCTAAAATATCATAAAATCGTAAACTGTCATGATTTCAGATTTACAGCACGAATATTTATATTCATCGTGAAACTATACTTACCAGACTTCTAAGTAACTGAGAAAATACAATGTCATAAAATGTCGTAAAATGTCATAAAATGTCATAAAACCAAAGAACATTTTATTCAAAATACGATGCTTCCATATTTGTAATAATAAAATTTACAGTCCTCGTGAATGTAAAATGATTTCTTACCATATTTTTACGTCGGTAAAAAGTTTCTTGCGTCACGCAAGAAAAATAAAATACATAAAATTATTTTTTAAAATTACAGAATGTCATCAACCTAATTTGAAGCAACACGGAGTATCACGGTAAATATCGTTAATGTAATCAATATTTGCGTGATTACCTTCACAAAAAAATCCTCCGTTTTTTTATAAAAATATAATTAATATTTACCTGACTTTCGAAAGGCAATGTTTCTCTTTTTTCCAATAAAAAAGGCATTCAAATATCATAAAATGATAGAAAATGGGAAAAATGATTTAGTTTACATTCGTCATGAAATATGGAAAAGAACATAATGGTTAATTTTTTTTATAAAATTCATCCACCATGAAAGATAGAATACAATGGTGGTAAAAATTTATCATATAAAATGTAAAGTTATGTTACATTCCTTTATAAATGTAACTGTTTTTTTCGTCAGAGTCACTAACGGATCAGGGGGCACCTGGGCACGTGCCCCCATGAAAAATAATGATAAAGTAATAATATTGAAGATTTAGATAATAATAACATAAATATAAAAATGGGGAAAAAATTGATTGAAGATATATATATATATATATATATATATATATATATATATATATATATATATATACATGTGTGTATATGTATAATATGAAAATTGGTGGCCCCTCCCCAGGAAATTTTTCTGAATTCAACTACCTCTATGTGTCTCGTTAGCAACACAGAAAATACAGTATTATAAAAAATATCTTAATATGATAATTGAAAGTTACATTTGTTTACAAGCACCGCAAAAAATTCCACCACAAAATGTAATTTAGTCACTGAAAAATTTTTAATTAATGTTTGCATTCGTCGTGGTAATAAAATGAAATTAATGATTACATTCGTCATAAAAAAAATGTAGAATTGTAACGAAATGCGCCATAAACCAAAGTAATCATTGTTCACGTTCTTTTCCGGCCGTAAAAAAGCTCAATTATTATTTAATCTGTCATGAATAATTCCTTCTGCTTATTGTGGCTTGTTTGGGAGAAGAACTGGAACGCGTATTCGGTTCCTTAAATAAAACCAATCGCGCGCGCACCGTGAGAATTACGTTCGACGCAGCCATCGAGGAAAATCAATTAGTATTTTATGTATTTACAAATCACGGATTTAAAAGAATAGGGTGAGAGAATGACATTAAAAGAATAGGGTGACAAAATAACATTGAAAGAATATGGTAACAAAATAGCATTACAAGAATAGGGTGATTAACTTACATTAAAAGAATGGGGTGACAAAACAGCACTAAAAGAATAGGGTGACAAAATAGCATTAAAAGAATGCAGTGACAAGATAGCAATAAAAGAATAGGGTGATAAAATAGCATTAAAAGAATACGGTAACAAAATAGCATTAAAAGAATACGGTGACAAAATAGCAATAAAAGAATAGGGTTACAAAACAGCATTAAAAGAATTGGTTGACAAAATACCATTAAAAGAATAGTGTGACAAAATACCATTAAAAGAATTGGTTGACAAAATACCATTAAAAGAATTGGTTGACAAAATACCATTAAAAGAATAGGGTGACCAAACAGCATTAAAAGAATAGGGTGACAAAACAGCATTAAAAGAATATGGTGACTAACTAGCATTAAAAGAATATGGTGACTAACTAGCATTAAAAGAATAGGGTGACAAAACAGCATTAAAAGAATATGGTGACTAACTAGCATTAAAAGAATAGGGTGACAAAACAGCATTAAAAGAATAGGGTGACAAAACAGCATTAAAAGAATATGGTGACTAACTAGCATTAAAAGAATAGGGTGACAAAACAGCATTAAAAGAATAGGGTGACAAAACAGCATTAAAAGAATAGGGTGACAAAACAGCATTAAAAGAATAGGGTGACAAAACAGCATTAAAAGAATAGGGTGACAAAACGCATTAAAAGAATAGGGTGACAAAACAACAAGAAAAACAGATATTTTGAATTTTACTTTTCATGTGGTCGGTTGCAACGTAAAAAAAAAAAACTTCACGCGCAAAAATAACTTTTTTATGATTATCATCGAGGTTATTATAAATTGGAAAGTCAGAATTCGCGTTTTATCATTAAATCTTTTATATCCGGCGCTGTTGCTTAACTGTCACAAAAGAAATTAGTACTGATTGGTTGAATTGATTATACATGCAGTCTGGCCTCGTAATGACTATGTTGTTTAAAGTTTTGTCTTATGAATATTTTTAGTTATAAGTGACAAAATAATTAAACTTTCTCAAACACTACAAAAAAACAGGCGTAAAATGAAAGGTGAGAAGACTAAAGAATATTAGTACCGATGATTGGTCGAATTTCATTCAATCTTTTATCCACGGCGATGTTGTTCAAACTGTTCTAAAAGAACATTAGTATTAATTGGTTGAATTGTTTATTTATGTATTCTGGCATCGTGTGAATATTTTCTTTTTAAATGGCTAAACTCTTTTAACACTTTCACAAACAACTACAGAGAAAAACTTTCACAAACAGCTACAATAAAATAACTTTCACAAACAACTACAAAAATAGTAAGTACAGAAGTGGCGGCACGACCATTTTAACTCCTTTCTTAATCCCTTTCTTTATCTCCCTGACGCATCACCCAACGAAAATTATGTCCTTCGTTTATTCCCCCGTAGTTTTCTCGTTAATTTCGGCCCTGGACTAGATAAGGACACTAGTTTGACGACCCCAAACGACCCCTGCATTCTAAGGACAATCTCAGACGTGCCGAAGAGAAGTTTGAAAACCCTCTCGTAAACAAAGACGCCAGATCTTCTAGATCTTCTTCTTCTTCTTTTTTTTGAAGGAAGATTTCTATCACCCTGACGCGCAGCCCAATCGTTGCAACGGCACACCACCACCGCTCTCGACCTCTCTCTTTCTCTCTCACTCTACTTTACCATTACCGAGATCAGATATAACCGAGAGAGAGAGAGAGAGAAGAGAAAAAGTGTGAAAGTCTTAAGACACTCCAGAACAAAGGCCGCCGAAGGAACAACATCTAATGATCTCTTTCGTGTCCTTTCATCCACCCCAGCGTGAGAGAGAGAGAGAGAGAGAGAGAGAGAGAGAGAGAGAGAGAGAGAGAGAGAGAGAGAGATTCCTCCTCCAGAGTTGCGACACAGACGGAAAAAAAAAAACTTTAAATTGATATCGAGCGAGATTACTATGTAAACAAGAGGAGTATCGTCGAGTGGCGGGACTTTATATGCAAATAGACTTGAAATCCATGAATGGACGCCGATTCCACCGTCGGCGTCAGGTGTTCGCTTTTTTTTTATAGTAATGATTCTCATTTTTCACGGGTGCCGTGCCTCGGCAGACCGTATTTTGTTTTATTTCCAGGAGGTCCGTGCCTCAGCAGATCGTATTTATTTTTTTAGTGCTGTTGTTAAAGGAAGGAGCATTTTTTAGTGTTGCTCTTAAGGAAAGGGGAAATTTTTCAGTATTGTTTCTCAAGGTGGAAGGACTTTTTGGAGCGCTGTTACTGAAGTATAAGGTAATTTTTTTTAAGCGATGTTTCTAGAGTATAACATAAAAGAGTTCAGCTTTGTTTCTGGAGGGACGTAAACTTTTTTCCTACTGTTTGTTTCCTGGTAATAGCTTGTTTCTATAATAATTGTTTGTTTCCCGGTAATTGTTTGTTTCTATTGTTTGTTTCCCGGTAAGTTACCGAAAGAACTTAAGAGGGAAAAAGGGAGACGAAGTGGATTCTGAAAATTCCGTGATTTGTCTCATTTGAATGAATTTTTCACTATACAAGTCTCACACACACACATATATACACATATATATATATATAATAAATATGTATATAATATATATATATATATATATATATATACATTATATATATATATATTTTAAATACATATAATATATATATAATATATATATATAGATATATATATATATATATATATATAATAATATATATATATATATATATATATATATATATATATATATGTATATATATATATATATATATATATTATATTTGTATGTGTTCTGCTATTCATTCAGCCTCCCTGGAAACCACATCAATAATTAAAGCTACAACCTAATCTTTCCCCCTGGTCTATTTTCTCTCAATTTTGTCCATCTAACACCCAACCTTTTTTCAAGCAACCCCCTCCCTCCCTCCTCCCCTCCCCCTCCACTATACTCTTCCTCCCCACGACTACCCACCAACCCCCACCCCACCTATGGAACACCTCGCGTGGCTTGAGCAAGATTAAGAGGGGTTGCTTATAATCACTTTATGTCCAACATCGCTTGTATGTTCTTTTATCCTTCTTTTTTCTTTTGCCCATTCCGGCACTTCTGTTTTGGGATTTCCCCTTTGCTGGATGGCTGTTCAGTGATTCTGATTCGTGTGTGTGTTAATTTCAGACTGGCTATTTTATCCATAACGAAAAGACTGTGATTCAACACGTTTTATTGATGTTTTATTTGATTCATGTCTGATTCATGTGTGTGTGTGTGTGTGTGTGTGTGTGTGTGTGTGTATGTGTGTGTGTGTGTGTGTGTGTGTGTGTGTATTTCAGACGGGCTATTTTATCCATAACGAAAAGACTGTAATTCAACACGTTTTATTGATGTTTATTTACATGTCTGATTCGTGTACCTGATTTGTGTGTGTGTGTGTGTGTTTCAGACTGGCTATTTATCCATAACGAAAAGACTACATGTAATTCAACATGTTTTATTGCTGTTTATTTACATGTCTGATTCGTGAATCTGATTTGTGTGTTTGTGTGTGTGTATGTATTTCAGACTGGCTATTTTATCCATAACGGAAAGACTGTAATCCAACACGTTTTACTGATGTTTATTTACATGTCTGATTCGTGTATCTGATTTGTGTGTCTAAGTTTATTTGTGAATTTCAGACTGGCTTTTTATTCGTAACGTTAAGACTGGAATCCACCACGATTTATTGATCTCTATTTAGATGCCTGATTCGTGTATCTAATTTGTGCATGTTTGTATTACGCATGCGTTGTTGGGACTGGCCATTTATTCATAACGAAATGACTGAATCCAACACGACTTACTGATCTTAATTCACTGTTTCTTCTCTCGCATCTCAATCTCGATTATTCTGACTATCTTGGTAAAAACAATGACTCAAGTATGCGTCTGCATTTATTAAGCATTTGTGTGTGTGTGCGTGTGTACGTGTGTTCTGGATAAAAACATTCTAAGCTCAAACGCCATTCCTTTTCTTAACTGGCAGAATTCTCTCGTAACTGAATTCTCGATTTAAATTACCCTAAAATTCTCTCTAAGATAGCAGTAACCGGTCTGCCCAAACCTCTATTGCATATTTAATGTAAGCATAATTCATGATTCAGATTCTACACTCAAAACACAAACCATTTCTTATTTACAATTTATATTCCGTTTTCAGCTCCCAGCATCTCTCTCTCTCTCTCTCTCTCTCTCTCTCTCTCTCTCTCTCTCTCTCTCTCTCTCTCTCTCTCCACTCCTGAGTTAGGATCCAGGACGGAGCATCTTTTATAACTTACCACCCAGAAAAGAAATGTGTTCCCGCGCTGTACCAGGTTATTTCTAACAACTTTATTTGTTGGTATTTTCTTCCACTAACTTCTCACTTCTCTCCCTGAACCCTTCGCCTATCCTACCCCTAAACAGCATCACAGCACAACACAGCACAGCAGAAGCATCGTGGTTGCAGCCTGCTGCTGTGAGAATATTTTTTGGGGAGGAGGGAAAGTGTCAACTCGGGAGGCGCCCGAATTGTTTTTTGCAAGAGCGGGAATCTTGGTTTAAAATTTTGGAACCGCCTGATTTTTTTTAAGGGGTGAAAACTTAAGGCTTCTGAAATTTTCCTAAACAAGCCCGGGCTAAACTCAAGGACTGAATAGAGAAAAAAAGAACTGAATTTGCTGTAGGAATATGTCTTCGGACGAAAAGATAAAATAAGATTTTGAAAAAGAGGAAGAAAGGGAAATAATCTTCTGGAGTTTATCTGTGACCCACCTCTCGCAGCCGAGAGAGATTTATTCGCAAAGTTGAAAAATTAGGTCCCAAAGTTCTGCAATAAAGAAGGTAATAACACAAGAGCAGACACACACATACATTTATACATACATACATTTATACATACATACACATGCCCACATACAAAATCGGCAGCTATGTATATATGTAAAATCGGCAGCTATGTATATATGTGTGTGTATGTTTGTATATGTGCATATACATGTGTAAACGGTTAGGTCCCCAAATTTCTGCAAAAAGGAATATGACACAAGGGCAAACACAAGCACATACATACATGCACAACACACATGCAGAATCGGCAGCTATGCATACACGTGTGTATTTGTACATGTGCACATGCGTGTGTATACATATATATATATATATATATATATATATATATATATATATATATATATATATATATATATATATATAGCGTATAAACGCGCATGGATATTTCTGGCAATGAATATCCACAGTAACGGAATAAGCGTGAATGTGTATCTTTACATACGTGCAATTAGATATGTATAGAGTATATGATACAGCGAAACTTTTAAGCACCCATGCATAAGCTGAAGCATGTATTTTGTCTCTATGCATTTCCACACTGAGAACACACATGTATACTTGCGTACCTTCAAGTATGGGTCTACAAACGCTCATATCTATCAATCAGAATCTCAGAACAACACGAGACACCAAAATGCAGGAAGAAATCCACACGGGTTTCTTTGTAAAAACTGGCAAATATTCATAGGACCTCCAACTGAATATTTCTGCCGCTGAATAAACACATCCAGAATGTTGGGCTTCCAGCTATGCAGTTAAATGCATAAATATGCATACGTAGAGCCTATCCTAGCAGAGAGAGAGAGAGAGAGAGAGAGAGAGAGAGAGAGAGAGAGGTCATGCAAAGATCACAGAGCGTAAGCTTTTTACACAGCCGCAAACTCAGTGTCCATACACAAACAGAGATGGAATACACCCACGAACACCCTCGTCCGGAAAAGTGCACAAAAAATAAACAAAACGCGACGCCACAATTTACACTTTCCACCCCAGCGTCGGATTTCTCCAGCACGAGGTTCTTCGTAAATTCAGAAGTTGCCTAGGAAGCGAGGTTATGGTTCGGGGAGGGGGAGAGGGAGGAGGAGGAGGAGGAGGCCAAGGCTACGTGGTCGAAGATTTATGCGGAATACATAATAGGCCTAAAAATATTCACAAGGGGTATCTTCCGAAAAGCGACAAGATTTTAAAAGAATTTTCATTTTGGATTCGGGGACCTGCCTCCGTGGTCGCGGGCCCCGGTGCAAATTGAAGAAGAAGAAGAAGAAGAAGAAGAAGAAGAAGAAGAAGAAGAAAGAAGAAGAAGAAGAAAAGTGGGACAAGCTCCTAGGAAAATTGGCTTTTCTTGAAAATTGCAATTTATCCCTTTGGGGAATACGCGTATTCTTCGTGGGTTTTTAGTGGTCCCTAAATATCTAATTATAACTGCAAAGTTACCAGAGCGAAAATCCTAGCTTGGTCCTGGGTGTCTTCCCCAAGGACAAGTCCATAAACAGCTCATATCCGTCGTCTGATTACCAGAATAAGTGAGAACGCAAGACAGGCACCGTGTCGCCTGCCAGTGGACCAACTGAAGTGGCACACAGTTCATAAAAACGTGGACAGCTGAAAGACGCTCTCGCATGAACAAGATCACTCGATTTTTTCCCCAGAAACACGGACACGCGTTTCAGGGGACAAATTAAGACAGCCAATGGCTTTCGTGAGACATGAGACCCTGCCTAGAAGGTTGCCGAGATCGAGACTCGAATGGGAACACGGAGAAATTCCGATATTTTCAGGTCCAAAAATAAGAGCAGGTGGGGGCGATAATGTCCTTCAAGTTAGAGATACAGGTTCAGTACAGAAAAAATATATTTCTTTCGTAAAAATTGCTTGATTTAAAATTCTGGATACTAACGAAACGAAAGACTGTTCATTCTGGTGTTATATCCCTTGTAAATTGAACTGAATATAGAATTTAGGACAAAGGCCAAGCACTGGGACCAATGAGGTCATTCAGCGCTGAAACGGAAGTTGTCAATAAAAGTTTGAAAGGTGTAACAGGAGGGAAATCGCAGCTGCACAATGAATCAGTTGTTAGGAGAGGGTGGAAAGTAAGATGGAAGAGAGAGAATATGAAAGGAGGTACAGCAAAAGGAACGAAAGAGGTTGCAGCGAGGGCCGAAGGCAAGCTGCAAAGAACCTTAAGTAATGCCTACAGCGCACCGCATGAGGTGCACCGACGGTACTAACCCCCTACGGGATATATTCCTTGTAAACTCTGCTTGAATAAACGAAAGTCTGTTAATTCTGTTCTGTTAAAAGTAACGGGGAAAGGAGTGCTTTCATGCAATGCGTGCAAGAATGCAAGAATGTGCAAGTCCCACACATACGGCTGGAGGTGCGTTTAAATGTTCTCAATGTTCTTGAATGTTCGCGGCATTTTATTATTGTATTTTCTTATGATATCTCCTCACGTGCGTGGCCGCGAAATGAAAACCCTTACAATGCGAGACTATGTAACAAATACATATTACAAGCATTATTTGTATGTAACAAATATACATTACACACTGCGTGTATGTAACAAATACAAACTACACTCATTACGTGTACGTAACAAATACAAACTACACTCATTGCGTGTACGTAACAAATGCACATTACACTCATTACCTGTAAGTAACAAATGCAAACTGCACTCATTACGCATGCGTAATAAATACACATTACACTCATTACGTGTACGTAACAAATGCACATTATTGCACTCATTACGTGCACGTAACAAATACACATTACACTCACACGTAACAAATACAAATTACACTCATTACGTGTACGTAACAAATACACATTACACTCACACGTAACAAATACAAATTACACTCATTACGTGTACGTAACAAATACACATTACACTCATTACGTGTACGTAACAAATACACATTACACTCATTACGTGTACGTAACAAATACACATTACACTCACACGTAACAAATACAAATTACACTCATTACGTGTACGTAACAAATACACATTACACTCATTACGTGTACGTAACAAATACACATTACTGCACTCATTAGGTGTATGTAATAAATACACATTACAATCATTATGTGTATGTCACAAATACACATTACACTCATTACGTGTACGTAACAAATAGAAATTACGCTCATTACGTGTACGTCAAAAATAGACATTACACTCACACGTAACAAAATACAAATTGCACTCATTACGCCGTAAAACCTTGGACGCATTACCGCGAATAAACTCTCATCAAGTTTATCTAATGGATTTTAAACCATAAACAAACAGGAATTACCTCTCCATCTGCAATTACTCATTATTTATTATTCTCGTCAGCACGTAAATACGGATTCCAGTCAATACTTTTCCCGGAAACTCAATACTCACCGTTATTACAAATCAATGCTATTAATTATTTCTTCCACTCCCCCTCCTCTCCTCATTTCTCATTTTCCTTTCTTTCGTTCGTCATTGTTTTCTTTCATCGTTCACTTCTGAAGGAAAAGTATCATTGTAATTAAATGATCGGAAATTTTACGAATCGATTCAGCGCAGAAAAATGTTTACTCATTAAACGAATGGATAGATGGCTCTTCATTTCTCATTTACCTTTCTTTCGTTCGTATTGTTTCCTTTCATCGCGTATGTCTGGAAAAAAAATCACTGTAATTATTCAATCGGAAAATCTACGAATCGACTCGGTGCAGGAACACTTTATGATATGTTAAATGAATGGATTAAATAGCTCCGTCGAGGATTGTACTCATGATGTGCTCGCACAACTTGATCAGCGGGATCGAATGGCTGTCAGTGTCTCCCTTCCAAACCACAGACCATCACACTGCGGTCTTTAACGAGAAAGCCTCGGAAAGAATTGATGAGACTGACAGTTATTATCAATCATAAATAGAGGGGAGATTTAACTTCAGGCAAATCCTGACCATTCTAAGACAGTTAGGTGTACTGCTGACGCCCCTTCCCCATCACATCCACCCCCATACACCTAGCGGTCCTCCCCCTTTTCCCACCCCTCCATCCCCCCAGAAAACAAAATAAAGCAAAGATCTATGAAACAAGTAACTGAATGTCTTCATCTAGCCAAGCATATGTCAGTGAAACAAGCCACTAACTGTCCTTTTCTATCCATGAATGAGAGAGAGGACGACAAGAGGAACAAGGAAACAGAAAGAATAAAAACAGGAAGAAATTATTCGGGATAATGACTTTCCCACACACACACACACACACACACACACAGAATACCTTAAGAAGAAACCTCTGACGACCTTACCCATCCAGAAATGAGAGAGAGAGAGAGAGAGAGAGAAAACAGTAAAATACAAGAATAAATGCAGGAAGAGAATTAAGGATATTCTGAAGAACGACTTTCCCACAGACAGACAGAACCTTCAGAAGAAATCTCTGACGACTTCCCGCAAGACGAAATGGACTGTGATGACATTGCTTGTTAAGTGCCCGGTAATCGCTCCAGCAACTGATGACTGACAGATATGAGGGCATAAAGTGGTGACACAATGCGCAATTTGCTCATGAAGCTGGGGTTTAAAAATAAAAATTTATCTATTTATTTTCTACTTTTTGTCTTCGATACCAAAAAATGTCAAATGCCCTTGGCACATAACCGCCCCGTGGGATCATTACTGTCAATTTGCCAGAGCCCTCCTCAGGAGTCCGGCGGAATGGGCAATAGGTTAAAAAATGAGGCCTGGAAAGTCTTTAGCTTCGTCAATAGTAATGACTAGGTTTTTCATAAGTAAATTTGTTCTTCGGAAATTCAGCTGAAAAGAGAATGTAGAAAGTTGATGAAATAATAAGACAATAATGATATCATCTTCACATCACACATACTTTGTAAGCTGAATAAGTATTTTATACTTTGACTTCCTCCCAACTGACACCCCCCTGTATTTTTATATATATATATATATATATATATATATATATATATATATATATATATATATATATATATATCATACATTACCACAGGTGAAAAATAGAAGCAGGGTGTAGGTCCTGACCGGTTTTTCGACTTTATTTCCAAGCCATTGACAGAAGGACTGATACAGAGTGAGAAGAATCCAAATATATATACTACAAGAACAGTACTGCAGACATCCCAAGCGTTAGAGGCTCCATATCACTCAGGCCAGTGTCAGGTGGGGTGGCCTTTAAAACTTCATTTCCACTAAAAATACAATAGACTCTGGGGACATGCTGATAAACAGACCATACCCCTCAGATCCACACCTGACAGGTGTCGTGGAAGGGAGTTTGGAAACTCATTAACATTACTACCCTCGTGCTGTGTTTCAAATATGATAATCTGTTTTCATATATCTCTGCTGCCTACCTTAAAGTTTAAACAATTTACAAATTTCTTTTGATATTAAAAGGATCAAGTTTTGCATCCTTTGACTGATATTCATATTATGGTTGTAACTTTCTTTTATGAAGCTAGATTCAATGATGTTCCTTTCCAGTGTTATTAGAATATACAATCTTTGCCTTCCCAGATTGATAGGCTGATTGTTTCTCCTTCATGTACAAATATACCACTGTTCCCTTGGCCATATCTCACACATTTTCTTATGTTGTTCAATTCTTTTCCAGTGCTTTTCCCAGTTTGGTTAATATAAAGTTGTCACAGACTTACATGGAATTTTATATACACACCTTTGTATTGTCTAGTGGAGTTCTTGATAAGTACATTTTCATTGTTGTATTGTTCTTAAATGACATTAACAAAATTCTTAAGAAGATGAGGGATATCTCATACTATTGTAAGGCAGAACAAGCAAAATTTTTTGTGTTGTAAGGTTCTTTCTGGTTTTGATGCATAGTCTTTTGCACTTCAAATACACTGTATTAATACACTATCAGAGATATTTCAATTTTTGCCTGCATTCCTAATCTTATCTATTTCATCATCAATATATCTAGGCTACATACCCTGTAATGTTCTTTAAAAACATAGATAAAAACACTGACTTTTTAACCTTATTGCTTTGTCCAGAATAGAAATGCACATAGAAGAAATATTGAGTGGGTTTTCTATACACACTATATTTAAACCCTGCTATTTCTTCAGTGAGGACATCAGAAACAGTAAGCACGGTATCATTTGCATTATCGTGAATTTAATTGATGGTACTAATTGATTTAACTTAGGCAAAAAGTTTTTACATCTTGGTTCCCTGGGCCATACACTGGTTTTTATTTTCACCTGTGGTAGCCATGTGATAAATGAATCACGTACAAAAGTGATAATAATCATCATATATATATATATATATATATATATATATATATATATATATATATGGTATATATATATAAATTTCTGACATATCAGAATCAAAACCAGGTCTCAATTGAAAGACCTGGTTGATCCTGATGAGTCAGAATTTTCTTTTATTCCATACGTATTGTGTGGTTGAGGATTATAATATATATATATATATATATATATATATATATATATATATATATATATATATATATCTAATGTGTGTGTGTGTGTGTGAGTGTGTGTGTTTGTGTATACTGGAAAACTGAAATCAGGACTTATCAACTGACTGAAAAAGAATACACATTTTAAATCACCTCATTAAGATCCTTTCGACTCACATTGGGGAACTAAAAGCTTATCAAAACTCAGTACAGTATCGAAACGCGAAAAAACTCATTGTTTTGACACCACCGTCTGAGGACCTGTGTCTCTGAACTACTAGCAAGAAGAAGAAGAACCCAGTGACAATCGCCTGATCATTATAGATAACAGAATGGGAGACTATTTAATCATTTTAAAAGTATTTGTCGGAGAGTAATAGAGCATGTTTTGTACTTGACTCTTCCTTCTGAAGCTCGAATAAAACTTACTATGTAAATACTCGCTTACATCCTCGGAGGAATTTAAGGCTAAAATTCTAACCAAAGTCTGAGGACACCAAGGCCGTCCAAAAACAAGGGAACAAGAAAAAAATAATAAATAAACAAGAAAAAAATAATAAATGAAAACTCTGTGCCTTTCGCTACTCGTCCAAAGACTGACCGACAATCGGGCAGGACATATTCTACAGTGTCCACGAAGTGATCCCACAAACTCCTCAGCTTAGAAGAAACGGGTATGACCAATAACCTACGACCTATAATAATGACCTTGACGCATGCGTGTGAAGAACCTCTTAGTTCCCCCCCACCCTCCCAACCTCGGGATCCTTCAGGTGAACCTCACAGACAATAGAATGGTGAGGAGCGTGTCATTTATCAAACCAACCACCATGCTGATATGAAATGACTCGGGAGGGTAACTTTCAGAATGTTAACAAGTGACGGCATCTGCTGGGAGGAGGACTCGCGTTTCTCCCCCAACTTAAATCTAACTTGACAGATAACTTGAGATTGCGGTGAAGGGGGAAGAGGGGGAGGGGGACCAATTACCGAGACTACAATACTGGCTTCGGGAACTCTCCGGAGGCATGGTCCTTCTCATTCCTGCACAGGATCCGAGGTTTATGCTGTCGTTTATATCCAATAACTTACCTCTGAATGCGACGAACAGAACATGAGAGAAATGTATTACGACACGGACGGTTAGCTTAGCTGTTGTTACACGGCGACATATTCCTATGCAGCTAAATACAGTGGATCAACGAAAAGAATTATGTGCCGATATTCATTCTGCTTTTCAGCTGCAGTGCTGTTTGTTTAGGGGATTCGGGTGTGTCGTTTGAGTGGCTGATTCGCCAAATGTGTTATTTCAGTCTCATCAATAACTTGACTGAATCTTACCTTAATCTGTCGTTCATAAAATTTTGAAAGGTAAACGTCTTGTATTATAACTATTCGACTATATATATTTATATATATAATAATATTATATATATTATATATACTTGTATATATGTATATATATTTATATATATAATATATATGTATATATATGTATATGTATATATATGTATATATAGATATATATATATATATATATATATATATATATATATATATATAAAACTACATCTCTCCATTACATTACTTATCAAGATATGTATCCCAGTCACTGAGATATACGAGAGAATTACTTAGTCTACCAGGTGTTAAATTCAAGATTCAATTTAGTAAAGTACTTAAGCGTTGGCTTTTAATCTCACTAACACCTTTTGTAGGCCTAAATTCAATTAACAGGCAAAGAAAGAAAAAAAACTGTTCGAAGACATCACTGCTAGAACTGAGTTTCCAAGTACCACTAATGTCATTTTTAAAAAATGGTGGTATTGAAGAAATATAGCTCTCTTACAATGCTGACCTGAAAGTTATTTACATTTCCTTGAAAAAATGTGCTGCAGTGACGCAAACACTAGATTTTTAACTAAACTATACCGCTATGCCTCAAGAAATACCACTATTGTAATTTTTAAAACACTGTTTTACTGACTAAAACATCAACTTCCTTACAATACTTAAATAAAAGTTATTTGCATTTCCTTGAAAAAATATGCTGCAGTGACGCAAACACTAGATTTGTAACTAAACCATGCCGCTATACCGCAACACAAAATAAAAAATTCATTCCGTAATTGCGGGTCAGTTCCAGATAACCGTGTTACCTGTATTTCAAAACCACCATTCCGCGGGGATAAGTCGAAACAAATTTTCAATGCACTGTTCGCTTGTCAGTAGGCCCTATTACCTGCAATATCTAATAGAATAACGACACCACATCGACGCAAAACGACTTTCCATATACAGTTTCACCTGCCAGTACCGAGCGAATGAATATACGTCCTCGCCATTAAAAGCCTGAGTAGTTGGAGTAGTAGTAGTACAGATGGATATGCTGCTGGAATGGCTCCTGATGGGCCTTGGTATCTATGTGCAAAGTTCTTGCATAGTTTATTTTCTCTGCCTTAATCCATGTCTTTCTTCTTCTTATTCTTTCTTTCTTCTTCTTCTCTTCCTGGAATGCTCAGAGCTTGATCTCATTTCATATCTCTTTCATCTCTTGTAACGGCTCTCCCCCTCCCTCCCTCGCCCCATTCCTTCATTCTTCCGTTCCCTTCCCTTCAGTTCATCAGACATTTCAATCCGCCGCCACTTCATTCCCCCTTCCGTTTTTCACCCAGTCACTCCTCCCTAATAGTCTTTCTCTCTCTCTCTCTCTCTCTCTCTCTCTCTCTCTCTCTCTCTCTCTCTCTCTCTCTCTCTCTCTCTCTCTCTCTCTCCCCCCGCCCCTTTCTGTAATAAATGTCCAATCCAATCGTTTCTTTCATCTCCCTCTTTTTTTTTTTTTGAGTGGCGCTCTTTCTCCGCCAACTCTCTCTCTCTCTCTCTCTCTCTCTCTCTCTCTCTCTCTCTCTCTCTCTCTCTCTCTCTCTCTCTCTCTCTCTCTCGTTATTTACATTCGCAAACGCGTGCACCTGCCTTGGCTAGGCATGGGTTTTACATATGTTTATGTTTCAATTTTTATAAAGGAATTTTATATATATATATATATATATATATATATATATATATATGTGTGTGTGTGTGTGTGTGTGTGTGTATGGATATGTATGTAAAACCCATATGTCTGTTTCAGTTTTTACAAATGGATTTATATATATGTATGCATATATACACATATATATATGGATATATGTATGTATGTATGTATGTGGGTGTGTGTGTATGTATGTATGTGTGTATGTGCAGCATAGGTATTTTGTCTAATTCATGCGCAAAACAATTTATGACTAATACGTTCCAAAGCCCTTGACTGATTCCGCCACCAAATTTGGTATGACGGACAAAAAGATTACTTCTTACTATTGCATGAAATATCCCTTTGCGTGAAATACCACTTTACCGTTCATTGATGTTTTTACCAGCATAATATCACCATCCACCTGTTGTAATTTCAAAGGCTTTTTGCAACACCTTTATTAATAATGAACTGAAAAATATTTATGCATATCAAGCACACAAACACACACACACACACACCTTCATATACACTAAGTGTGTGTGTGTTTGTGTGTGTATTACGACAAATATTTACTGTACACCATCACAAACGTGACCTATTCACAGGAAACACATTACATCATCAAAAATTATCAAAACAGTCGTTTCAAGAAATCTCTCACAACAAATTACCATCAGGCACCCACAGGAAAATACTAGAACATCAAATGCTAGTCCTTGAGACGACAAATTCCCAAGAATTTACAACTCTTTAAGTACACGATCCCCGGATTTATTTTGGACAGACTTACTTTTTAAGCCAATGTTTCTCACAGTAATGGTTTCGTTTCCCTACTGGATAGTGATGTGCAATTAGTGAGAGGTTAACTGTATATTTACAAATACACATTACAGAAAAATTGAATATTTTGAAAAAATTTAATATTTTTGCATGTGTCCTCACTTTATGAAACTCCTATAGTCACCTTCATATTCTCACCTGTTCTAGAATTACATTTGATACATGTGCATTCGTTCATGTAAATATACATGTGACTATACTATATTATACTATACAACTATACATACAGCTGACATGTATGCACGTATGCGTGCCGTGTTTCATATTTATTTTTATGATTAGAACCTCATGGATGGCTAGACAAACATCATGTAGGGTTAGACTAACATCTTATAAGGTTAGACTAACCTTATATAAGGTTGGCAAACTTATATAAGGGCTAGTCTGGCCTCACGTAATATATGACCAACGTAATTTAAGTTAAAATAAGTTCATCTAAGGTTAGACCAAACTCCTTATGAGGTTAGACCAAACTCATATAAGGTTCGACTAGCTTCACGTAATACTTGACCAACACCACATGAGGTTAGACTAACCTCGTATAAGTTAGGCCCAAATCAAGTAAGGTTAGAACATCACACACACAGTATTAGATCAACACAAGGTTAGTCTAACCTCGTACATAATTAGACTCACTTCACGCGAGGTTAACTTACCCTAAGAAGGTTAACTTAAACCCATATATATATATAAAGATCAGACCAACCTCACATTCCAAGCTCCTTAGTATCAAAAAACAAAAGAAAATCATTTACATTTGAAGAATCACAGACGCCTCTCATAAAAGGGCAGACCTCAGCGACGAGAGATATAAATAAACAAACAAATAAAAACAAAGAGAGATAAATGAAAAAACAAAGCTATTTTAGTGTTACGGATGAACTTCTATATAAATATATACATATATAAATATACTTTGTGATCAGGTGATTAGTTGAAGATTTAATATAATAATATCCTTGGAAAGGCTTCATTAGTTTTACCGATATCTATCTATATATTTTTGTATTGATGTCACGATTATATTAAAACCAAGAATACGATTATGGCGAATAATCTTATGAAAGACGTTTTTAAGTGATGATTTTCTTACTGCTAGGTTCTCTGGTCTTTGGTGAGTTTCTTCTCAAATTAGGACTTAGAAAGAAGAAGATGATGTACTTGCTCCCCCTCCCCCCATAAACACCCATCCCCAACAACCCCCCCTTAGTCGTAATTCCCATAGAGAGTCACGTGTCTTCACGTACCACAGATACAGAGACACGCATTATTAAATATTATTTTTACATGACATGATTGTGAGAGAATTGACAGTGTTGTGGTGATAACCGTGGATTTATGTTCTGCTTGCGTGTCCACGCCTTTGCTGCTGAGGACATTAGTGTCCTGTTAAATGTTCTCTATGTGCAAAATTTGATCATGTGAAAAAAAAAATGTGAAATGATGTGAAGATAATGTGAATATTGAAACGAAGACTTTAGAACCCTCCTGTCCTATGTACCACGGGACGGAATCTGCTATGTACGCAACACCTTTCCCCGAGAGTGATGATAAACGTCTGATCTACGTAGAACATTGGCGCAAAAACGGTGATAACCCTGTACATAGAACTCGCAAGCGCATGCGCTAAGAAAAAGCAAAGGAGATGATGTTATAAACACGAAGAGACATCCTAACCGACGTGTTCACCATTTCGCAGTGGAAAGCGAAATAGGGCGTAGCTTACCCGCAGAGTTTAACGCCAGCAAAAATAATGAACGGGGGTAAATTACATTTGGGTCAATTTTGCTAAAGGTCCCATTTTGTGTGTGTGTGTGTTTGTGTGTGTAACTCCCCGACGTTGAGACTCATTTGGAAAATTGATCCAACCCCGCCCCACAACCCCTCGCCCACTGTACCACGCAACCCCCACACCCCAAAAGGTCAGGCCCCCAACCCCCAAACCCCCAAGGCCCTAGTGGTTTATGGCCTAGTATTTCCACACTCCGGTGGAAATGTAACGAGTTTGATTACGATGAGAGAAAAAAAAAACAGGTTAAAAATACTAAAAAAAAAAAAACGAAAGGAAAAAAGTTTAGAAAAATTGATGTATATAGTTTTGCTGTGGAAATGTTTGTCTTGTCCTGAATTATGTTTTTTTTTTAACGCTGTGAGGTTAAAAAAAAAATAAATCAACCGTCATATCATTTCCGAAATAGGTTTTTCTTTTTTTTTATTGTCGTGGGAAAATGATGTGGTTGTAAAAAAAGAAATACATTGCTATTTTGTAAGGTATTTTTAGATGTGGCATTATATTTTACTGCGGCAGTCAATGTTGGCCAGGTTGCACTTTTCATTATGGGTGTGATTTAAATTCCAACACTTGATTAGTGGCGTTTGTGTATGTATGTATGTATGTATGTATGTATGTATGTATGTATGTATGTATGTATGTATGTATGTATGTGTGTATTTAATATATATAAAATGTGTGTGTAATATACACGTGTGTATGTATGTATGTATGTATGTATGTATGTATGTATGTATGTATGTATGTATGTATGTACATGGATGAGAGAGAGAGAGAGAGAGTGTGGACATGCTTACCAGTTCAACTGAAAGGAACTAGTCCTAATTACTCAATCCTCAAAAAACACCGTACCAACGAATCTCTTTTTTTATTTTCCGGGTCAGGAATAAATTCCTCGATAATCAGGACCTCGCGTGCGTGTGCATGCGTGCTTTCATTCGTGCGTATAAACATCAATCCCCAATAATTACTGAAATGCCTTCGCTCACATTCACAACTAGACCTAATGCCGAGCCAACTCGACTCTAATTTGGCGAGGTGGAATTTTTCACCGTCATCTGGGAATAAGACCAACTCGCGAAACAAAATTACCAAGATTAACTCGATGCTAACTCTGTTGGTTAGTTAATCATTTCCCCCGTTTATTCAATTTTCCACTTAACGGATTATTTGCTAGCGCACATAGCACCTAATTGAGGTAGATGGCGGGCGGGAACGCTTGTCCGAACCGGACGAAGAAGCCGCTCTTCAAAATGGCAGCGAGTGCATTACTCCGAGCAAAAGAAAATACGCTCAAGATATTTATTTGCAAGAGACAGAGAGAGAGAGAGAGAGAGAGAGAGAGAGAGAGAGAGGCATTCGACAAATCAATATACCCACGCAGGTGGAGCCGCCGTCAATAAAACGGAAGAGAAAAAAAAAGACAGGGAAGCAAATATTTGTAGCAACAGGCAAATCAGCAGTCGAGCGGCGCCGTGAGAAATGAGTTGCGAAGATTCAATAACTCGAAACAGTCAGACGAAACTTTTCGAACCTTCGAAACTTCGCAGTCGGCTGACACTTACGAGATCATTTAACAAAGTACAAAACTTCTGCTAAAAAAAAAGAGAGAGAGGGGGAAAGGGAAAGGGAAAGAGAGAGACAAGTAAATCAGATACGATCCTTTGAGGCAGGTGCCCATATATATCTGTTGGCTTCCTTTAGACCTATAAAAAAGGGGGAAGAAGTAGTTCCCGCCTTCGCGTGCAAGTGACGTGCAATGGACGAATAATCAATGAGCGATACGTGATAATTTGCCTCCCCTTCCCCCTTCCCCCCTTCTCCTTCCAGGACGTCAAAAAGACACCGAAATTTGCTCCTCTTTTACGTCACCGCGAATAAATGCGGTGTGTTTTGGAAGCCGCAAATGAGAGAGATAAAGAGAGAGAAAGAGAATGTCAGTGGGTGTGCGAGCAATCTTGTATAGTTTAAGAAGGGAAAGGTTGATGTGTTAGTGCGTGCGCGTGTATACTCCGACCTCGTGAGAGAGAGAGAGAGAGAGAGAGAGAGAGAGAGAGAGGAGGAGGAGACCCACCCTTGACGAGTTTAAAGGGAATGCCTCCATCTGACCCTGCGAGTCGCAGGTCGGTTGCTTCATAGCTCGGCGCTAAGTACTGAATTGAATATAAAAACCTAAAAACAACCGTCTCCATAATACGCTTGATCAAGACAATTTGCATCGCTGAAAGGGAAGTCGAAATAGGTCGGCGTTGTTCATACGGTTCGCCGAAAATGATAGAACGAGTCCACGCTGTGCACTGATCAATGAAAAGGGTAGAGTGAGTCTACGCAGTGATCCCTGATAAGGATAAAATAGACCTAGGTTGTACGCTTGTGTCACCGAGATGGGTATATTAGGTAGAACTTGTACACGCAGATCGCTTGTAAAGGTTCAATGGGTCTACGCCGTTAGACTCATGGACCTGAAAGGCGTAAGATTCAAGACCCGGAGTCTAATCACTGTAAGGGACAGAATAGGTCTAGGCTGTCCTTACCGTCGACACAAAGGTAGAGAGAGTTAGGCAGAGTAGAGAAATTCTCCCGAATTATACGAGATTTCTTTCCTCCCAGACTTGATTGTTTACTTTCTGCCTCTTGCTACTTTCTTCCGGGAATTTAGAGACGAGAAAGAAAGAAAGGAAGACAGACAAGAGGGGGAAAATCTGGATGTTTTCGAATGTATTTTTAACCTCCTTTCTCGCGGTTGATTTCGTAACCAGATACCATTCTTTTGTACCTGCTCATGCAGACGCTCATATAATTTCACAGAGAGAGAGAGAGAGAGAGAGAGAGAGAGAGAGAGAGAGAGAGAAGAGAGAGAGAGAGGAAGGAAAGAGTGGGAGGAGGAGGAGGAGGAGGAGGAGGAGGAAAGGTAACTGAAGAGCCTTAAGCTTTGCTTCCGTGTTACGTTTTGGTGAAGTATCATTTGTGTACAGTGTGCGTCCGTTGACAACGAGAGAGAAAGAGCGAGAGAGAGGGAAAGGGAGGAAGGAAGGGAGCGAGAGAGAGAGAGAGAGAGAAAAGTTGTGGAGGTATATTTTCATCAGCCGAGAGAGCCCACCTACAAACCTTTCAAAAAGGGAGAAGTAGAAAAGAGGTTTTGTAATGCATGGCGATGATTGGACGGAAGGAAGGGACAGACCCGGTTTCTCTTTCTCCCTCTGATGCAAGAAGTCCTTTCCTCCAGCCTCCTCCTCCTCCTCCTCCTTCTTGCTACTCCACCCCTTACACACCCCTTCCCTCCCCTCCCCTTACCCCCAGGCTCTCTCCACTTTCAACCACCCTCGCCCCTTGCATTGGCCGCAAACGCAACACTTGAAATCATTTTAAGCTTGGCGGAAGCATAAGGCTCATTTGGGGAAGTTGCAAATTCTATAATGCGAGATACTCTCTCTCTCTCTCTCTCTCTCTCTCTCTCTCTCTCTCTCTCTCTCTCTCTCTGAGTCTTGGTTGCTTTTTCCGCATGGCTAGACGCAAGTTTTCCAAGTCGGACGATGATAAAATGGGAGAGGAAAAAAGTAAAAAGAAAAGGGTGTTAACGATATTTGCCGTTAAAGGAGCGGCTTCATTTTGGGAACGCGGTAATTTGCTCTGTGCTTGAGGATGAAAATTACACCTAATAGATACAGTATATATATTTATGTATGTACGCATGTATTCTGTGTGTGCATGTGTATAATTACACCGAATAGATACAGTATATACATTTATGTATGTACGCATGGATTGCGTGTGTGTGCATGTGTATGTGTGTGTATTTACGAGCGCACGCGCGCCCCTATATGAAGCTATCCACACACACGCACATGTGTTGTCCAACTAAAGGATTTGTTTTGCCTAAGAATATTTTCCCCCCCAGCAAGAGACTGTCAGAGAGAGAGAGAGAGAGAGAGAGAGAGAGAGAGAGAGAGAGAGCGTAGAAGGGTGTCGCTGGAAGGTGACAACATTCCGTTGATATGCACTCCATTAATTTTTCACAAAGAGTGAGGCTGAAAGGCCTTCGCTCTCTCCCCTCGCCCGTTTCTTTCCCCTGCACAAAAATGGTGACGTGGGATTTTCTTCTTTTTTTTCTTTTTCTTTATTTACTTCAGCCTTCGGACCTCGTGAATAACCCGATGATGCAAACACAGCAACCGCCGTGTTAACCTAGTTGACCGTGTTAATAATGATGTGACCTGGCCTTAGATTATGATGGCGGGTCTCATATATAGGATAGGCCTATATATATATATATATATATATATATATATATATATATATATATATATATATATATATATATATATATATATTCCATGGCTTATAATGCCAAGTGCACACACAGATGTTTCCCGCAGGTGTTCAATGTCTGCTGTCAAGGTCAGAGAGAGAATTAGAGTACTACAGAATCGACTTTAATTCAATTCATCTACCTCTCTTACTGATCTCCCGCCATCCTTTCCGAATTACGTTTACATAGTGATGCCTGTCAATGTTTCACCCGCTGTTGCTATTTTTCCTAGCAAATGAAAAGCTACATTACCGGTTACATAGTTACGGTTATTTGAAAAACTTTAACCTATATACCTATTATCGGTCTACATTCCCCCAATTACTCTGTCCCTATTCCAGTAATTACTTTTCAGTTTTCTGTTAAAGAAAACTATTGTTCCGGCTTTGTCTGCCCGTCCGCACTTTACTTTGTCCGCACTTTTTTCTGTCCGCACTTTTTCTGCCCGCCCTCAGATTTTAAAAACTACTGAGGCTAGATGGCTGCAAACTGGTGCGGTGATCATCCACCTTCCAATCATCAAACATGCCAAATTGCAGCCCTCTTGCCTCAGTAGTTTTTTTTAATTTTATTTAAGGTTAAAGTTAGCCATAACCGTGCTTCTGGCAACGCTATAGGATAGGCCACCACCGGGCCGTGGTTAAAGTTCCAAGGGCCGCAGCTCACACAGCTTTATACCGAGACCAGCGAAAGATAGACCTATTTCCGGTGGCCTTGATTATCCTGTACGCTGTAGCGGCTGTACAGAAAACTCGATTGCGCCGAGGAAACTTCGGCGCATATTTTACTTGTTATCTATTATCATTAATGATTACATCAAGCCCAAAAAGTTATATTTTACAAACACGACGCCTACGCCATCAGCACTTATACTTTTAAAACACGAGTATTTGAAATTCGTCACGAGAGCCTGGTACTGCCATGAACAGTCTTTCACCCTCCACATGGCAGCTTTACTATCAGCGCCGTCGTCACAGGTCAAAACTCAAAATTCAAGATCAAACCTTTTTTTTTTTTCCAAACTTTCGAACTTTTCGAACAACTTCGACCAGATAAGCGTTTTAGGTCGAGCAACCAAGTTCTCTTCACAATCGCCGAAATCGGATTTTGCCGTACGGAGTTCCCCGGTTTTTAATAATAATAAAAATAATAATAATAAAGCTCGTAGTATAAATGTGGGAGTTGGCGATTGAACTCGGAATAAACTGGGACAGGACCCATGTTCCGTCAAAGTCGGCCTAACGACCCGGATGCTCAACGCTTCGGTCAACGGTCACTCTACCGATCATTCTATCCCGGTTTTTTAATACTAATAATAGTAACAATAATTAAAATATAAAATACAAAACTGCTGACAACTGTGAGGCTACGCGACTAAACCGGGAATGGGTCTAGGCCCAAGTTTCGTTGATATCGGTCTATTGGTCAAGGTGCTCGATGCTTCAGTCTACCGGACACTCAACCAGTCAGTCTATCCCGGGATTTTTATACTAATAATAATATTTAACAATAATAAAATACAACCGTGAGACTAGGCGACTAAACCGGGAATAAACTGGAACTAGGCCCGACGGTGTCGGTGTGACAGTTAAGGCGTTCGACTCTTCAGTCAACCGGTCAGTCGCACCCGGCGACACACCAATAACAACAAAGCAAGAAACAAATCAAAAGCGATATACTATATGCCAGCTTGAAGGACACATCTACTTTACTTTTCCCTGCGCAACACCCCTCCCCTCCCCTCCCTTCTTTTCCACACCCTCCCGGCACCCCCCAAAAACAAACCAACATAACATTTGTCATCAATTGAACTTTATCACTCAGCTCCTCTCCCTTCTTCCATAGAGCTCTCCAGGTATCAAACGAACGCTTCGGCTCTCTCTCTCTCTCTCTCTCTCTCTCTCTCTCTCTCTCTCTCTCTCTCTCTCTCTGCTGACCTTGCACTTTGCCGTTTCGGTATATAGGAGCGCCCGTGCATAAAAATAAACACAGGCGATCATATATCCGTTCAGAGATACGACACTTCCTATCTATTGCGGTGTGCTTAAAATGTAATAGACGCAGGAATTCGAACGTAAAATGTTTTTCAAATGATCACTTTGTTTTCCTTTTTTCAACTCTGAATATTGAGAAATTTCGTCAGCTGTTACAGCACTGGTAAAAAGAAATTTTTTTGCGCAGGATGAAATATTATTCATAGGCCTATGTTTAAATAAACCGTATCTGAGAATCAAAAGTGGAAGTATGGTGTAAATGTATAAATATACTTAAGCACTTATAAGCATACACACATATATATATATATATATATATATATATATATATATATATATATATGTGTGTGTGTGTGTGTGTGTGTGTGTGTGTGTGTGTGTCTGTGGGCGCGTGGAGGTGCGCGCTGGTTTATCTGAAGACTCTCAAAAGTTTCGTCCCTTAAACTTGATCCTTTGACAGCTGTTCGGTGCAATCTGCGTTGTTCGTTATCTTGCTGCTCGCAAGTTATGGCCTGCTCTCTCTCTCTCTCTCTCTCTCTCTCTCTCTCTCTCTCTCTCTCTCTCTCTCTCTCTCTCTCTCTAACACACACACAATACTATATATATATTTAAATTTCTTCACTTATACACGCGTGACTTTCTAAGATCGCAAAACATTCAGCCAAAAATATCAACAAATTTCAAATTCAATAAACCTTGGGAATAACTTACACCAAAGGGGAATTGGTAAGAGCATCTACCCACCCAAGGTTCGAATCTGGGCCTTTGGTTTGGATACAGTGATAAACAGCCAACTTCACAATTCGGCTACCAAGATAAACATTAACTGATATCGACTCTGACGGACATATTTATGATCAAATTGTTATATATCGTATTTTGCTTACACATTCTCTGTCTTTCTCATCATGCAAGAGCTTATATAAATGATTTCATTGACAATCAACGGATTGAGAGTGCGGTTGCGAGCCATTCATAGTACTAACAAAACCTGAAGCCGTTATAAGTAGTATCTTCCACCAAAAGGCTTCAAGGAGAACGAAGTCAAATGGACAACAAAATTCTGAAAAGAAGAAGAACGAAAGAGAGATAAAGGGAATATATTCAGTGTCTGGCCTCTGATTTATTACAGTCAATATAACTCGAGCGTTTTTCCCGATAGCTTCGTCTCTCTCACGGAGAAGTGAACGATCGGGCTATGTAAATGATTCTAATCCCATCTTCTCCTCCATTTCAGTCCAAGGTCTTTTCTTCTTGACATTCCATCTCTCTCTCTCTCTCTCTCGTCAGGTCAACAGGCGAACGGGTGACCGAAAAGGAAAGCCCCGTGAATCTCTCCTGAGCGAGAGCATGAGTCTAGCTCAGGTAGCAACCTCATCTCTTAACATCATGTCTGAGAAATGGGAGAGAAAGAATCCTTTCAGTTGTCCTACTTTCAGCTCGCACGGTCTGACCTACCATACACCTGACTAACTTGGAGCAAAAACCTATGCTATACGATGCCTCACGGGCCCGTTCTATCTTCTATGAATCTATGTAGCATCTCTATAGCTCCCTGATAGCCGAGGACGATTCCGAACTCTAGCGAAACGATCAATAGACTCAGTCAGTGGCCACCGCTCGACTACACCGATGGTACATTTTTTCCTTCAGCTGGAATTCCTAATAGGACGAGAGAGAGAGAGAGAGAGAGAGAGAGAGAGAGAGAGAGAGAGAGAGAGAGAGAGAGAGAGAGAGTTTTTCTCCATCAACTGAGACAGAGATGGATTCATCTTAAATTTTTCCATCAACTGAGAGGATTCTCATTTCCACTTGCTTCTGAGTGTGTGTGTGTGTGTGTGTGTGTGTGTGTGTGTGTGTGTGTGTGTGTGTGTGTGTGTGTGTGTGTGAGAGAGAGAGAGAGAGAGAGAGAGAGAGAGAGAGAGATTCATCCTTGATTTTCTCCATCAAGTTAGACAGAGATGGATTTCATCTTTAATTTATTCCATCAACTGAGAAGATTCTCATTTCCACTTGATTTTCCGTGTGTGTATGATAGAGAGAGAGAGAGAGAGAGAGAGAGAGAGAGAGAGAGAGAGAGAGAGAGAGAGAGATCGCACTTTTGTTGGCGTACTCTTACACTGCTTTTCCCCCCTTTTCCACTCTGTATCGCTAGTGTGTCCTCAAGAAAGACTTTTACCGCCTCCTTAGTACCTGCCCTTTTTTTTTTCTTGTGGTCAGGTTCTATGAAGATAAATTTAAGAGGCACTTCCCTCAGTCTTTAAATCTTTCTAATACGCAGTTCTTGTCATTTTCTAGTTTATGGGAGAACATAGTTTAGAAAATGTTGCGGGAAGCTGGAACGAGAGAGAGAGAGAGAGAGGAACTGAAAAATAATGAATGTAATATTAGGCCTACGCGAATCGACTGACACAGCCATCCAAACAGGACATGTTCCAACTGACAGACACAAAAAATAACAAAAAAAATTTTCTTCTGCTTAAACGCAACCAAAAAAAACAAAGCGTTTTCTAAAACAACGCGTTTTCCAAAACAGAGCGTTTTCCCGCCCACGAAATAGAAACAAAGAACGCGCCCACCGAGCCAGGGAGGACGAACCATCTCGCGTCACAAGGAGACAGTCGCTCAGCGGACTGCCAACTGCCAACTCGGTTAACGTAATTACTGATGTTGTCACGTCGACGACGGCCAGCGAATATTGCTCGGCGATGTTGATTTGATGTTGCCCAAATTGCTGGCAGCAGCAATTACGGGTGATTGCTTTTCCCGCGCTTTCTTATAAATAACAGGAATTGCCCGATTCGACCATGGATCCTTTCTTGCCGTCTGGTAGCTTTGTCGTTTTCTTATTGCTCTCTCCCTCCCCCACCCACTCCCCTAACCCCCACCCTTTTCCCCATGACTCCTACTCCCTCGCAAACCTCCTTCAAGCCTGGGCCAAATAAGGGTAATTAGACGGTCGTAATTTCGCCTTTGAGATTCAGTGTTTCAATAATGTTCCATTTCTCTTTAATGTTCCTTGTTATCAACGATGTGCTTTCATCGCTATGTTTAAGAAACTATAGTAAAAAAAAAAAACAATCTACTAACACTATATAGTCTATTATCACTAAAATAAAACTAATATAACCTATTATCACTCCAACACAATAATATTATCGCCATGCAAATTAAGATCATAAGAAATTAGCGTCATGATACGATATCTCTACAACGAACTAATATTCCTAAAATGTCTTCAAATTACAACGCATCAACATAAAACAAACTACTAATTATAAGATCCCCAAGACCTACATCCACAGAAAGACTGTTCTTTAGACCTAAGCAAAAAAAAAATTTTTTTTTAAACGCCATCCTAAAGTTATGGAGAAGATAAAAAGTAGATTAAACTTTTTAAGACCAACGAATGGAACATAGACTCTCGCTTCTGGTGGGCTTATGAACACATTAAAATGTCGAACGAGATAGCAATCTCTCTCTCTCTCTCTCTCTCTCTCTCTCTCTCTCTCTCTCTCTCTCTCTCTCTCTCTCTCTCTCTCTCTCATATTTGGCGCTAGGGTAGGTGTCTTTTTCGTGTGTTATTACCAGTTTAAAATATCTTAAGCCTATTCATCAGCATTCCATTATAATAATAAATAATAATAATAAATTCTTAGCGTATTCATTTGCGATGCATTATAGTACTATAATAATCCCCTCTTGATGAGTAAGCATAATACTAATAAGTAATTTAAGCGTATACATATAAAACTTTGTATATATATAATGTATAATTCCGTATTGCATAATATTCATGGACATAATCCACCTCATAGTATCGTCTTTAGTCATTATAGCTACTTAGAAGGAGTAATCCATATTTACTGATCCAATTCTCATTGGAGCTAATCCTCTTCCGCCTCTCTTCTCAAATTTCGCTTTTCCTTCGTATTTTCGCAATCTATGACCATGGGCGTAGCCAGGGTGGGACGCTTACTCCTCCCTCCCACCTTTATAAATTTCGGCGAAATGTGGGCAGTTTCCCCGCCCCTTATAAATTTTGGCAAGTGAAAGCGATCATACTTTAAAATTGAAGGTGATAAAAGTGAAGAAATTGATCTGATATAATATATAGTCCACTTCAAAGTCACGGTACATATTCTGTATCTGTAAGCCAGTGAAAAGTTATCAGCGATGTTTGATGATTTGCCTACAATGTGAAGGTGAATTTTCGCCTATCACCTCCCCCGGCCCCACCCCCTCCCCAAACCGACTGTAATCCTGGCTACGCCCTCACGAAGGCCGCGTTCACCAACAAATCTTTCGCACATCCACATGTGGGTAAGTTTAGCCACGTATGAGCCCTTGTCGAAGCTGCTTTCTGCACCAGTAAGCTAAACTGACTCTCGGCTATGTTGTGAAATCAGTAATCGTAGATCGTTTTCAGTAGATATGCGTCTCTCCAGGCATTCGGCGAGAGACCAGTGTACATAATTTTCCAATCGTTTTCTTTGTGGCGTCGATTCTCTTCTTATATCTTTGGAGTGCTTGCGTGATTCTGAGGTTTTGCTTGATTGACGTGTTAATGGATATTGCGACTACGGTCTAGTCCACGCGACTATGTCTAGAGTCTCTAGACCATGCGATAAGTCTCGACCATGCGACTAATATCTAGGCTAAATTAATAGACGGATACTAAAGTCTAGACCAATTAATTACAGTCTAGGCCGAACGACTAAACCTGCTTAAGCGACCAAGTCTACACCAAGACACTACAATCTGGACCAGGTGACTAAGTATAGACTAAGATTTCCAGTCTAGATCAGACGACTAAGTATAGGCTGAGGCTATAAAGTCTAGACCAGGCGACTAAGACTGTATCAATCGTCTAGAATAAATTACTAAACGCTAGACCAAGAAAGTCAAGTCTTGACCAAGCAACAATCTAATGTGACAAACCAAGCGACAAAGTCTAGACCCATAAACTAAAGCCTTACCAAGCAAATGAGCCTTGACAGACAAAGTGTCTCAAGTCTTTACCAAACTGCTCTCGAAGGAAAACATCTCCCTTTCCTGAAATGGATCCTGGTAACGGCCACAGCTGGCTACCTTTCCATTTCCAATTGCCAAAAATCGACTTTTGAAAATCCGGCAACACTTGAAATCTGTTTAGAATTACTCCCGTTATCTGCGTGGAAAACTGTTTGGCAATCAGAGCTAAATCATTTTGTGTGACGACAGCGAGAAAGAAAAATGGCTGTCAGTATCTGAATCTTGAATTAACGGGACATGTGGCGCAAATTTCTTTAAGAGTGACTTCGTAAGACGTGGCAACGCTGACAAAAGAGGCGGGAAATTCAATCTGGCAACGCTGACTTCCAGGCAAGGAAATTTAATCTAAAAAATTCACATCATATCATTAATGACGTTCTCCTTTTATGCAACCCCGCTACGTCGGCTCTGGATCATCAATCACTTCTCTTTTTTTAAGAAAAAAGGAAGGAAAAAAATTAGACGAAGGGTTTTAACACCCCATTTTCCTCCCTAGGAAAATAAATAAATACCAAGAAGCGATGGCCCCAACATTTTCAAGGCAAAACAGGTTCCCTAAAAAAATCAGAAAAAAAATTCTCCCGTTAGTTAAGGGGGCGAAAGTAACCGTATTTTGTGTTTAACGGACCGATCAGACCCTGGACTGGAAAGGAAGCGAGAGAGAGAGAGAGAGAGAGAGAGAGAGAGAGAGAGAGAGAGAGAGAGAGAGAATTAAGTCTCCTAGAACCACTGCTACTTTTTCTTCGTTAGTGTCGTAACTTGACTCTGCAGTCTTCGATCGAAGCCATTTTTAACATTTCACGATCGTTTTAACTGACGTAAGAGGTACAAAAAAGCTAATGAATAACTGAATAAATCAATAAATAAATAAAATAATAAACAAATAAACCTCGTGCTCCGTCCTTCTCACGAGAATATTGGCCTAATCTCTCGCATCCCACCAACCGTCTTGGCACAGAGTGGGCGACTTGAACTCGAACCACCGCACCAAAGAAAATTGAAAAACCGCTCAACAAGTATAAATGATGGACGGCCGGTATGTAACTTTTCCTCCTAAGGAAACCGGCAAAAGAGAATAGGAAGGAAGAACATTAAATCTGGAATAGATAAAAGAAGAAAAACAGGAGGAAAACCGGTTTATTCACCGTTCGGGTAAAAGACGCGGGAAACGTTCAAATCCACCGGAATCCCAACGAAGCCTTCTGTTTGTTTACATTATTCATTCAGACGAGATTAGATACACACGCGTACACATACATTCACACACACACACACGCATACACACACGTACGCACGAGATGGGAAGGCATTCGTGCATGTCACGTGTGTCTCGCCATTGTTTACAGCGTAATACTTGGATGAATATTCTATTAGGAACGAAGTCGTCCGCGGGGCAGATTTAGCCGGACTGATACATTTCCAACGGGGGATTTTAACAGGCATCTAAATCATTTTACACATTACACCAACCAGAAGCTGTGCTAAATTAAGATTACTGTATTCTATCACTCTCAAAATGATTTTCAACTCAGCTACGCTGAATAAATGAGATTAAATTCCACTGAAACCAGATTATGCGTTTGCCTCAACAAGATTCTCTCCCCTTAAGCTGATGATAACATCATTAGACCCATAGATTTATGTTAACACCGTTAGACCTACATTGGATTCTAAGGTTGGTAAAATAAGATCAAAGGAAACTTTGAATCGAAAGATATATTTTACAAACTGAAAGAGTATGTTATATATATATATATATATATATATATATATATATATATATATATATATATATATATATATATATATATATATATATATATATATATATATATACTATATATATATATATACTAACACCACTGATATTCAAATATATACACAAAGGCAGCTTCCTTCTTAACAGAAACCTAATATCGCCAGACATTAATTTAACGGCTCTGCTATTCGTGTCTTACAAAGACGAGTATCGATTCTTCTCTCTCTCTCTCTCTCTCTCTCTCTCTCTCTCTCTCTCTCTCTCTCTCTCTTGGACACGGAATTTCAAAATAGCAGATAACAAGTTATTGGAAGCCTTCCAACTCCGGTCGAAAGTGGCTGCGTTATTTTCCTTGTTATGTAACTAACAGCTATACACAAAAACACACACACACACAAGAATGAGGTCTTTTGGAACAAAATTATTATTATTATTATTATTATTATTATTATTATTATTATTATTATGTAATACAAAACGCACCACAAAAACAATCCTATCGTTCGCCGAAGCCAATACCAAGAAAACGAACAATTTTGTCCGTTACTAACCCGCGTAAAATTCCCCCCCCCCAACACCAAAAACAATTGAAGATAATAAAAAAAATATTGATTTCATTTATTTTCCATTTCACACTTCATTAATCCCTCCGTTTATCACTTTAACATTTTTCCCTGGTCTTAATTGTCGCATCAGAAAGGATGGAGCGGTGGAAATAGGGGGCGTTCGCAATGGATGAATTATTGGAATAACGGGGAAAAAAAAAAAAAACAAAATGCGATGATAAGACGCTTCTGCAATTTTCGGGCGAGTGCTGACTTGCTTTCCGTTGAATGATGGGGAATTTTACGGTGTGTGTGCGTATGTGTGTGTATATATACATGCATACATATGTATACAAAGATATATACATACATATATGTGTAATTGCACTTTACAGAAAATTAACGTATACATTATACATATATATATATATATATATATATATATACTTATAAATTATATATATAATATATATATATATATATATATATATATATATATATATATATATATATATATATATATATATATATATATATAATATAAAACAATATATATATATAACCGCATCAAAGACAAAGACAATGAAAATGACGAAAATGATAATGACGTTGACGATAATGAATAAATAACCCATGTCCTTCCGGCTCGGAATCCTCCCCGTCTTGCCGAGTTCCTGCCCAAAGAGACGGGAGGAAGTCCTAAAACTCACTTTTACACCAGTCTCTTTCACAGCTAGTTCCCTCTTTCTCTCTCTCTCTCTCTCTCTCTCTCTCTCTCTCTCTCTCTCTCTCTCTCTCACGCTTCTATTATTGCGAGAGAACCGAGGCAGAAGTTATTCAAAATTTTGGATGCATTCCCAACTCTTGGCTGAGTTGCTACAGTAGGCCTTTATGCCCTAGGCCTCTCGTTTAAGAAATTATGTATGTGTATGTTTGTATATATGTATGTATATATATATATATATATATATATATATATATATATATATATATATATTTCTTTATTTTTATATAACTAATTAGCCTTTAATCTTTTTTTTACTTTTTACAATGTTTTAGATCTACTGACTCTGTTTCTTATGTTAATACACATACACACACACCTGTGTATGTATATATGCATACATATATATATATATATACACACATACACATGTATGTATAGATTATATATATATATATGTATATTATATAATACATATATACATACACATATATATAACATACAATAAAACTCCAGCCATTTTTCAACCCTTCATCCCTCCCTCTATACGAATCTTCTCGTAGCTCTCTCAAGATTCTCTTTATTTTATTTTTAGAAACAAGTTGTCTAGTACAGCTCAGTCAAGGCCAAAAAAAAAAAAAAAAAAAAAAGGGCCGTCAGGGGGAGGAATACATGCAACCTGTGAATCTTTGCAACCGCGCTCTCTCTCTCTCTCTCTCTCTCTCTCTCTGTGTGTGTTGAAAATGCAATTCCTTTCGTTGAATATGCATGGGTGTGTCTGCGTGTAGTGTTTGTGTTTGCTTGTGTACGTGTATGTGTGTGTGTGTGGATGTATGTGTGTATGTGTGGACGTGTGTGTGTGTGTTGTGCCTATCTCTAGACTGTTTGTAAAAACAATAAAGGGAACACGCAGGGATTTCCCATTTCCATTTTATTTCAGAAGTTTATTTATTTACGTATCACAAGACTTACAGTCTCGAAAGTCACTTTTGAAAGGGTTTGGTGCAGTAATTTCCCCTCATCGTAACAACCAGTAAATTATTTAGTATGTAAAACATAATGCCACATCTGGGACATACTGTGAGTGAGTTGTACTAATTTCTCTGAATTACTCCAAAGATTACCCAGTTTTAATCTGCGTGTACTGAACAAATTTGGACGGAAGGGCGTGTGTGTGTATATATATATGTATATATATACATACATACATATAAACATTATGTATGTATATATACATATATAATACATAAATATAAAACATGTGTATACATATATACATACATGCATATAAACATTATGTATATATACATATACATATATAATACATAAATATAAAACATGTATGCATATATATGTGTGTGTATATATATATATATATATATATATATATATATATATATATATATATATATATATATATATATATATATATATATATATATAGGACTCTGCCTACCAGGGTACCTAATACCTGGGATCAATAAGGAGAAATCAGGAGTGCTAAAGGTAACTGTGTCATTAGAGAAAGCGTTGTTTGTGCTTTCCTTTCTCGCTTTCTTTTCGCTTTCTTTCTTCGCCTTTAGGTTAAAGGTACAAGGAGCGCATTGTGATATAACGGGGAAATAGAAAAGAAAAATAAACATCCCATGTATAAATACTGCAATCCTTTCTCTCACTGTGTCTAACCTATTTTCCCCCTCGCCTCTCCCTGACAAGTCTTTTATCGATTATTAAGTCGCACCAATCCACTTTAAAAAGAAAAATGTAAAAAAAAATAATAATAATAATAATACTAATAATACTACTACTAATAATAATATAAACACGCCATAATGTTGTCTGAAAGTAGAGAGAGATATTTACCGGTTCCATAGCTTCCAGGATTCTAGTGGCATGTCCAATTTGTCATTTAGGAAAACTTTAAAATAAATAAAATATATATAGCTTGTTGGTATGTAGTTTCGAAGAATAAAAATAAAAAAGATTAAAAAAAGGGGCTTCCCCCCCCGCAGTTCCTCACGAAGGCCCTTCCGGGCGAAGGGACGGAAGGGGGAAGAAGATAATATCTATCAATATTAGACCCTGCTGCTGCTGCTGCTGCTGCCGCTGCTGCTGCCGCCGCCGCTGCTGCTGCTGCTGCAGATTACAGCCAAATGCAATACATGTTACCAACATGTTCCAAGCATGTTTTCAACATGTTACCAGCATGTTATCAACATGTCACAAACATGTTTTCAACATGTCCCGAGCATGTTTTCAACACGTTACTGGCATGTTATCAACATGTTTTCAACGTGTTGGCAAGATGTTTTCAACATGTCCCCAACATGTTTTCAACATTTCCCTCACATGTCTTCAGCCTGTTTTCAACTTGTTTTCCCAACGTGTCTCCGACATGTTATTTTTTCCCATATGCATTTCCATAGATAAGAATCGTTCTTTCTCACGTTCCACCAAAGAATTAATTCATTCAGTCAGAGAATAATCAATAAAAGGTCTGTGACTTTATTCAATTTATATCAATTGTAATATATTGAAGAATAGGAAAGGTCTCCCGTTCTCCGCCAGGCCCTGACCCGCCCTAACCTCTCTGTCTCTCGTTTTTTGTGTGTGGTGTAATATGACAGGCAGTAGTACTCGCACGATGACGCGGCAGTACACTACTGCCACATAGATAGTTCACCGATGACGCCCAATTGCAATATTTGCAGTGTTTTCCTTTCGCCCTGTGTTCGAGAAACGATTTATTTTAACGCTACCGAGGGCGGCCTCGGAGCCTGGCGGAGAAGATCGAATATCGGGCTTTCTCTATACATTATAATATATTCTTTTGTAGTACATATATATCAGTATAGGCGCACATATATACGAATGTATAGAGATGTGTGTGCGCACGTAAGCGCCGCATGCGTCTACATACGTGAGTATATATGAGCGTGTATATAGTATTTTTTCTCATCATGTATATTGGAAAGGGTCCAAATGTTTTATTATATTTAAAGTATATTATGTATCATATTTGTGATACCCATATACATAATGTTAAAGATTACTTACCGTATTCATGTAAAAAGACAATAAATGGCTAATATGAAGGCTCTCCTCATTTCTCTAACCCTTCCCGAGTTTACAGGATAGAACAGAATGTAGAATTTAGGCCAAAGGCCAAGTGCTGGGACCTATGAGGTCATTCGGCGCTGAAACGGAAACTGACAGTAAAAAGGTTTGAAAGGTGTAACAGGAGGAAAACCTCGCAGTTACACTAAGAGTCAATTGTCGGGAGAGAGTGGATAGCAAGATGGAAGAAAGAGAATATGAACGGAGGTACAGTAAAAGGAATGAAAGGGGTTGCATCTAGGGACCTAAGGATTGGACGCTGCAAAGAACTTTAAGTAATGTCTGCAGTGCACCGCACGAGTTGTGCTGACGGCACCACACTATGGAGTTCTCAAGTTTATAAATCAATAGACAAAAAGAGATAGATAAATTGACAGATATACGTAAATAGATAGACAGACAGATAGATAGGTAGGTAGATAGATAGATAGATAGAGGTCATCACTTAACCTCACCAGTAAAAGTGACAAGGTTCCAGTTCTGCTGAATCGCTGATACCCCATACTGACCTAAAAACCGAATTCTGAACCTGGTGGTCAGCTGACTGTGGTGGGTAGTAGCCATGGTCAAAAGGAGCATGGGACTAGCGAACCCATCTCATAATGCTAGCCAAAATGAGAAAGGTTAATGACTTTTAGTTGCGAACTAAAAAACACTATTAAACACTAAAGTACTACTGACCTAAGGCACTGATTTAAGTACCTGGTGATCAGCTGACTGTCAGTGGGTAGCAGCCATGGTTAAAAAGAGCATGAGTCTAGCAACCGCATCTCAAAATACTCGCTGGAAGGGAAAAAAGGCAGATGCCTTTTAGTTATAAACTAAAAATGGTTTTAAATACTCAAGTTCATCCTCTTTTACACAGACCCCCTACACACCAACTATATATAACTTCGACCACAAAGAGAATAATTACGAAAACGCTCGGCCACAGACGATAACATCATTCGAATGAAAAGAGTGATAAAAAAGTGGACCAACGAGGCCGCCAGCGCTACGAAGTTACAGGGACACCGAATGACCACGGAATGAAAATGCAAATGTCCTCCTCTGCTACACATTCGAGCTGACAGCTGTAATACAGCTGTCATAACAGCTGTCATACACAAGTGGTCTTGGTGTCCTGTTTAATCTTTATACTATAAAATGAACTACAGTTTATCTCATATACTCTTCCTCCTTGTGACAATGGTAGTCTACGGGTGATGAACTTCACTTTTTTACTTATTGTCGTCATCCAGCCCGTGGACTTTCTCTGTCACTAGTAGCCCTTATATAGAATAAAATACGGTAGTCTACGGGTGATGAATTCCACTTTTTTACTTATTGTCGTCATCCAGCCCGTGGACTTTCTCTGTCACTAGTGGCCGTCAGAATAAAATGCACAACTTAGGCCGAAGGCCAATCGCTGAGACTGATGTGGTTATCCAGCGCTGAAAGGGAAACTGAAAATAAAAGGAGGAAAACCTCGCAGTTGCACTAAGAAAACTGTCAGGAGAGGCTGGAGTCAGATGGAAGAAAGAGAATATGAACGGGGATACAGTAAAAGGAACGAAAGGGGTTGCACCAAGGGGCCGAAGGGACGCCGCAAAGAACCTTAAGCAATGGGCGTCAGGTGCGCTGACGGCAGTGCCTCTCTATGGGAGGGGTCCAATGTGAGTATGAAGAATGCTTGGTAGAAAATATGGGACACCAGTACGTAACGTCCATCAAGTGGGAATTTGATATCCCGACCCCCTCCTACATGACCGTCGCTAGTGATTGATAATAATATAGAAGAGACACTCTAAACAACAATAACAACAACAAATAATAATAATAATAATAATAATAATAATAATAATAATAACAGACCAGACGTAACGTTGATTGACAAAATCAAGAAGAAAGTATCAATCACTGATGTGGCAATACCACGGGACACCAGAGTAGATGAGAAAGAAAGAGAAAAAATTGACAAGTATCAAGACCTGAAAATCGAAATATGAAGGATATGGAATATGGCAGTGGAAATTGTACCCAAAATCACAGGAACACTAGGCACGATCCCAAGATCCCTGAAAAAGAATCTGGAAAAACTAAATGCCGAAATAGCTCCAAGACTCATGCAGAAGAGTGTGCTACTAGAAACAGCGCACATAGTGAGAAAAGTGATGGACTCCTGGGGAGGCAGGACGCAACCCGGAACCCCACACTAAAAACCACCCAGTCGAATAGGATGACTGTGATAAAAAAAAAAATAATAATAATATTTTTCTCTCGGAGAATGAAAACTCCACGGAGAATGATCTCCACATTTCAGTTACCATCTCTGTTACTCTGGAACTCAAGCCCAAAAGAGAGGGGACCTGCTAACTTCCCCCAAAATCCCCCATGAAGGCGGAGCTTTGTCTACCTCCTTATTGCGTCAGCAGGTGAATTGCCGTAACGAGCAGGTACCTCTAAGATACGTCATCGCCTACGTAGTTACCCCAGGTGGGAGGGTAGACCTTGTCTCTCTCGGCCTTGCTGTAACTGGTATGATGTCTTTCGTTATTCGTCCGAAATAAAACTACACATGCCTGCAATTGCTTTCCTCTCCAAGAGTGACAAACATCGGCGTGTTACTGGCAGAATGCAGTAACCCTGAAAAATTAGCTACCCAAAAGATAGAGAAAACTCTATACATCAACTGAATGCAGCTGATGTGCCTAACGCCTTCAATGCTACATGCCCGAACTTGAAAGAAGGTCTACTATATATATATATATATATATATATATATATATATATATATATATATATATATATATCAAGAGGTAATCCCAATAAGGACTCAAGAGGTAATAATACAGTAAGTATATAAATGTGTGCTGGAAAAATTTAAGTGACGTTGATATTATTATTATTATTATTATTATTATTATTATTATTATTATTATTATTATTATTAGCAGCAGCAGTAGTAGTAGCAGCAACGGAAATAGGAAAGGTAAGAGCAAATAAGATAAAAAAAAAAAAGGTAAAAATGTAAAAATGAATAAAAAAAAATATTTTAACCCACAATCAACCCTAGAAATAGTTGACGTCCTTGCTGTCAGATCAAGCTGGCCTTGGTCCAGCACGGGCTCTTGCTCTTAAAAAGTATCACCGAGTCCAAAAACGCCAAAACTGTGTATGCGTGAATAACAAACATATACTTAGTCATTATCTGCTACCTAAATGAATAAACAGAAGCAAAATAACCTAAGAAATGAGGGAGTGACTGATAACATCGTCAGCTAACGAATACTACCATGACAATTTTATCCAAGCGACGGAACAGAACGGAACAGAACCAGTCACAACACCGAAAATACGACAGATCTTGAGCAAAAACTTACAGATGAGAAGGGGAAAGGGAAAACTAATTATATCAGCCCACCTCAGAGGTTTTGGGAAGATTTCTAGGAAGTCAAGGTAAGGACGGGGTAAGTGAGGAAGGGGAGAGAGAGAGAGAGAGAGAGAGAGAGAGAGAGAGAGAGAGAGAGAGAGAGAGAGAGAGAGAGAGAGAGAGTTATAAGAAGTCAGGTAAGGAGGAAGGTGGAAATTAATCAGAGAGAAAGGGTGAGTCCAGAGAAGTCCCAAGAGTTAGTATGAGAGATAATTGAATAGACTTGCAGAGAGAAATGGAAGATGAGAGAAAATTAGGCAGGACATCTCTGAAGAGACGGGGGCTATTCCCCTGAGGAGAATAAAACATGTCAAAAGAAAGTTACTTGGATACTAATAGTGAAAATTATACACTACGAGGGGAACGGAGTTTAGGTCAAAGGGCAAGCGCTGGGACCTATGAGATCATTCAGCGCTGGAAGGGAAATTGAGCGTAAGAGGTTTGAAAGGTGTAACAGGAGGAAAACCTCGCAGCTGCACTATGAAACGATTGTTAGGAGAGGGTGGATAGCAAGATGGAAGAATTATGATAATATGATGGAGGTACAGTAAAAGGAATACAATACGATGGGGGAACAGACTTTGCTTGGCTGATTAACAAAATTTAGGATGTCAAGCCAAGCACTGGGGCACTTTCCGGCCATTCAGCGCTCAAGACAAGAGAAAACATGGAGTTGGAGGGGTTGGACAGCAAGATAAAGAGGTCCAGAAAATAAATGATATGACGTACAAGGATCTAAAGGTGGAATTAGGAGAAAACCCCACAGTGGCACCAAGAGGTAACAGTCAGAGAGGATGGACAGCAAGACTGAAGAAAGGAAGCAGGAACGGAGGTAAAGTAAAAGGTTAAAAACTGAGCGCAGCTAGGGTCCCAGGGACACTGCACACACCTTCTTGTAATGCTTACATTGCACCATGTGAGGCGCACTGACGACACTAGGCCTACCCCCAACGACAAAGAGGTAGGAATTGGAACTGGAAAATAAAATTTAAGCCAGAGGCCAAGCGCTGGGACCTATGAGGTCATTCAGGGCTGAAAGGGAAATTGAAAGGAAGGTAGGTTTCAAAGGTGTAACAGGAGGAAGACCTCGCAGTTGCACTACGAAACAATTGTTGGGAGAGAGTGGAAGGTAAGATGAAAGAAAGAGAATATGAATGGAGGTGCAGTAAAAGAAATGAAAGGGGTTGCAACTAGAGGCAGAAGGGCCGCTGCAAACTCCATTTAATAATGCCTGTATTGCGCCACGTGAGGTGCACTGACGGCACTAGGCCTAACTCCAACGAGCAAGAGGCGGAACAGAAAGGTAGGCCTATGTGTTTATTTGTTACTTCTCTGCTCTGAAGAGAGCCGAGAAGCTCTAAAATAAATAGAATTCCGCGTCAGTGTAGGATTCTTTTTTCTTTTTTATGCCGTAAATCATAGACAGGAAATTAAAAGAAACCTACCTCACATTCTTCGTGTCAAAAATAAATAAAAAAAAAGTGGAAAAATGTTCCCGAGGTGTTTGTGTTTTTTCACCGTCATTTCCTAACTACCGGGGAAATAAAGGGAGCCTATTCGTTTCACGTTATGTCCGAGAATATTAAGTTACTGAAATGTGTTGTTTTCGCTGGTTTTCTACTTGAGGTCGTTAGGGGAGGAAAATGAAATGGAAGACTGAATTCATTAATATATACATACACAGATATGTGTGTATGTGTGTGCACGTATATATATATATATATATATATATATATATATATATATATATATATATATATATATATATATATATATATATATATATATATATATATATATATATATATATATACATACATACATACATACATGCATATATTATACATATATATATTTATATTATATACAGTATATAATATTCATCTATTATATATATATTTATCATTTATATGTTATATATATATATATATATATATATATATATATATATATATATATATATATATATATATATATTATATACACACATAATGCATATAAGCACGTATATAAAAAAATCTTTTAATACACAATGCATGCGAAAATGCAGACGCTCTCAAACCATCTTCTAAAAACTGTACAAAAAAAACAAACAAAATAAAAAAAAAAAAAAAACACGCCAAAAAAAAAAGTTACGCCCCGCTATTTCCCCTCCACCCAAACAAAAAAAAAAAAAAAAAAAAAAATAACAAGGGGGAAAAGGAAAGCCTTACATCACGGCAGTCATAAAAAACACTTTTATGTGCTGTATGGCGAGCAGAGAATAACACTATTTTTCTTTTAATTTATATGTTACCTATAGGCTGTTTTTTTTTTTCGGCGCGGGGTGGGGTGGGGTGGGAGGGGAGGGATCCGCGCACGCGCACTAAATAGTCCTAATCGAGTCGAGACCAGAACTCGCCTAGGAAAGAGAAGAAGAGTTGTTATTAAAGGTTAAACCAGAAAAGGGAAACTTTAAAAAATGGTTAAAAATTAGGTTAAAAAAAAAAGAAAATTAAAAGAGGGGACGGGAGGGGGTGTTTACCGAAGGTTGGGGGAGGGGGCGAATTGGTTAGCTGGTCAGGGATCCGCGCACGCGCACTAAATAGCCCTAATCGAGTCGAGACCAGAACTCGCCTAGGAAAGAGAAGAATTATTATATTAAAGGTTAAACCAGAAAAAGGAAACTAAAAAAATTAAAAAATGAGGTAAAAAAAAAAGAAAATTAAAAGAGGGGGCGAATGGGGGAGTGTTTACCGAAAGTCTGAGGGGGGGTAATTGGTTACTGGTCAGGAATCCGCGCACGCGCACTAAATAGCCCTAATCGAGTCGAGACCAGGACTCGCCAAGGAAAGAAGAAGAATAAACGAATAAACCAGAAGAAAGGAAACTTTAGAAAAAAAATAGTTAAAAAAGGGGTAAAACGAAAAAAGAAAAAGCAAAAAATTAAAAGAGGGAATGGGGGTGTTTACAGAAGGTTGGGCAGCTCTTCGTTGGGCGAGTCAGTAGAGCTGTGGACTGGCACTCGCTAGGCCCGAGTTTGAGTCTCCGGCCGACTGATGAAGAGTTAAAGGAATTTATTTCTGGTGATAGAAATTCATTTCTCGCTATAATGTGGTTCGGATTCGACAATAAGCTGTAGGTCCCGTTGCTAAGTAACCAATTGGTTCTTAGCCGCGTAAAATAAGTCTAATCCTTCGGGCCAGCCCTAGGAGAGCTGTTAATCAGCTCAGTGGTCTGGTAAAACTAAGGTATACTTAACTTTTAACAGAAGGTTGGGGGGTTGGTTGATTGGTTAGCGATCAGCGCACGCGCACTAAACAGCCCCAATCGAGCTGAAACCTAGACGCACCCAGGAAAAGAATAAACGATGAAAGCTGGAGGAGGAAGCAAATAAAAGTTATAAAAAAGGAGATGAAACAAAAAAGGAAACTTAAAGTAAAAACATGTAAAAAATGCGCCCAAGTTTCTTCGGCGCAATCGAGTTTTCTGTACAGCCGCTACAGCGTATAATCAAGGCGACCGAAAATAGATGTATTTTTCGGTGGTCTCGGTGTAATGCTGTATGAGCCGCGGCCCTTGAAACTTTAACCACTGCCCGGTGGTGGCCTATGTTGTTGCGTCGCCAGAAGCACGATTATGGGTAGATTCAACCTTAAATAGAATAAAAACTACTGAGGCTAGAGGGCTGCGATTTGGTATGTATGATGACTGGAGGGTTGATGATCAACTTACCAATTTGCAGCCCTCTAGCCTCAGGAGTTTTTAAGATCTGAAGGCGGACAGAAAAAGTGCAGACAGAAAAAGTGCGGACAGAAAAAGTGCGGACAATAAAAAGTGCAGACAGAAAAAAGTGCGGACAGAAAAAAGTACAAACAGAAAAAGTGCAGACAGAAAAAAGTGCGGACAGAAAAAAGTACAAACAGAAAAAGTGCAGACAGAAAAAAATGCGGACAAAAATGTGCGGAAAGAAAAAAGTGCGGACAGAAAAAAGTACAAACAGAAAAAGTGCAGACAGAAAAAAGTGCGGACAGAAAAAAGTACAAACAGAAAAAGTGCAGACAGAAAAAAGTACAAACAGAAAAAGTGCAGACAGAAAAAGTGTGACAGAAAAAGTGCGGACAATAAAAAGTGCAGACAGAAAAAGTGGGACAGAAAAAGTACAAACAGAAAAAGTGCATACAGAAAAAATGCGGACAAAAAGTGCGGACAGAAAAAGTGCGGACAGAAAAAGTACAAACAGAAAAAGTGCAGACAGAAAAAAGTGCGGACAGAAAAAAGTACAAACAGAAAAAGTGCAGACAGAAAAAAGTGCGGACAGAAAAAAGTACAAACAGAAAAAGTGCACAGAAAAAAAAAATGAGGACAAAAATGTGCAGGCAGAAAAAGCGCGGACGGACAGACAAGGCCGGCACAACAGTTATCTTTTACAGAAAACTAAAAGGAAACTTAAAATAAAAAAGGGAAGGTTAAAAGGGAAGAAGAAGAGGAAGCATCAGCAGCAGCAGGAGGAACGGAACGGAACCTGACCTCCTGAAGGAAAGTTTATGACTAAATTATACGTCAGCAACTGGTCCCCGCCACACGGGTGTACAAGACTCCTCCTCTACTTCTTCTTCTCTCTAAGTTTCCAGAGTCCCCTTGGTCCTGTGATTCCGGGAATGAAATGAAACTTTTTAGTTTTCTGTAAAAGAAAACTATTGTCCGTCCGTCCGCACTTTTTTCTGTCCGCGCTTTATTTTGTCCACACTATTTCTGTCTACACTTTTTTCTGTCCGCACTTTTTCTGTCCGCACTTTTTGTCCGCACTTTTTGTGTGAGTTTTCTGTGCAGCCGCTACTGCGTATAATCAAGGCCACCGAAAATAGATCTATCTTTCGGTGGTCTCGGTAAAATGCTGTATGAGCCGCGGCCCATGAAACTCTCAGCCGGCCGTGGTGGCCTGTGTTGTTGCGTTGCCAGAAGCAAGATTACGACTAACTTTAACCTTAAATAAAATAAAAACTACTGAGGCTAGAGGGCTGCAATTTAGTATGTGTGATGATTGGAGGGTGGATGATCAACATATCAATTTGCAGCCCTCTAGCTTCAGTAGTTTTTAAGTTCTGAGGGAGGACAGAAAAAGTGCGGACGGACAGACAAAGCCGGCACAATAGTCTTCTTTTCAGAAAACTAAAAATAATACCGCAAAATTGTAATTATTGGCGATGTAGACCAATAATTACAATTTTGCGACAGAACTCTTCTATTTATGATATTACATTGTTTTTACTTCGTAGTTTATGAGGGAATAAATATCTTCATTCGGTAATATACGATAAAGTTAGTATTTTCTAGGTTATTAGTAATAATAAGGTTATTAGTAATAATAACAAAAAATGCTTTTATGATTTGTACTAATAGTTTTATGTTCGCCACTGAATTTCAATCTTGTTCAAGTAATTAGCGAAAAATAAATCATAAATATTTCTTTTTTTATTAAAACACCATAAATCTATTATCCATCAAAAAACTCTGACAAACCTAAAAGTGGAGAATTTTCTAAATTATCCCCATATGTCAGAACTGTATACACTTAACTTAAAATTCGTGCCTCGTGGAGTGCTTGCAGGCATAAATAAGTGGAGACATGTCTTAAATTTTCTGCAAAAATAATTGAAGTCTTAAATTTTCTTCAAATATACGAGGAGATATGTCTTAAATTTTCTGCAAAAATGATTGGAGATGTCTTAAATTTTCTTCAAATATAAGAGGAGATATGTCTTAAATTTTCTGCAAAAATAAGTGGAGATATCTCTTAAATATTCTGCAAAAATAAGTGGAGATGTCTTAAATTTTCTGCAAAAATAAGTGGAGATATGTTTTAAATTTTCTGCAAAAATAAGTGGAGATATCTCTTAAATATTCTGCAAAAATAAATGGAGATAGGTCTTAAAATTTTGCAAAAACAAATGGAGATATGTCTTAAATATTCTGCAAAAATAAATGGAGATGTCTTAAATTTTCTGCTAAAATAAGTGATGTCTTAAATATTCTGCAAAAATAAGTGGGGATGTCTTAAATTTTCTGCAAAAATAAGTGGAGATGTCTTAAATTTTCTGCAAAAATAAGTGGGGATTGTCTTAAATTTTCTGCTAAAATAAGTGGGGATGTCTTAAATATTCTGCGAAAATAAGTGTTGATATGTCTTAAATTTTCTGCAAAAATATGTGGGGATGTCTTAAGTTTTCTGCAAATATAAGTGGGGATGTCTTAACTTTTCTGCAAAAATAAGTGGAGATATCTCTTAAATATTCTGCAAAAATAAGTGGAGATATGTCTTAAATTTTCTGCCAAAATAAGTGGAGATATGTCTTCAATTTTCTGCAAAAATAAGTGGAGATATGTCTTCCATTTTCTGCAAAAATAAGTGGGGATGTCTTAAATTTTCTGCAAAAATAAGTGGGGATGTCTTAAATTTTCTGCTAAAATAAGTGGGGATATGTCTTAAATTTTCTGCAAAAATAAGTGTTGATATGTCTTAAATTTTCTGCAAAAATATGTGGGGATGTCTTAAGTTTTCTGCAAATATAAGTGGAGATATGTCTTAAATTTTCTGCATAAATAAGTGCTGATATGTCTTAAATTTTCAGCAAAAATAAGTGGAGATGTCTTACATTTTCTGCAAAAATAAGTGTTGATATGTCTTAAATTTTCTGCAAAAATATGTGGGGATACGTCTTAAATTTCCTGCAAAACTATGTGGGGATATGTCTTAAATATTCTGCAAAAATAAGTGGAGATATGTCTTAAATTTTCTGAAGTCTAGACTTCAGACAAAATATCCCAAGGCATTCAATACAAAATCCAATCCATATTCAAAGTACCAAGCTCATGAACGGCCAAATTTTCTGAACAAAAGCAGCGGGAATGTTCAGTACCATTGTCTCCGTTCTACGTAATCTCTTGTAATCTCTTGTAATCTCTTACGTAAGCAGCTCAGTACAAGACAATGAAAATCCGTCGCCTTTGAAATCTCGGGAGTGTGGGGGGGAGGGGGAAGACCACTAATCCTGTCCTAGCCAGGATATGAGAGAAGGGATAAGGTCCCGCCTCGCGACAAAACGAAGCGTTATATACATACACTTGCAGCAAGCCTTAGCGGTCTCATGCAAGCATCGAAAATTTGTGGAATATAAATATATATAATATATATATATACATAATATATATACTGTACGAGTATATATATATATATATGCATAAAATATATACATATATAGATATATATACTATATATATAGATAGATAGATATAATACAATATATATGTAATATATACATTACATATATATATATATATATATATATATATATATATATATATATATATATATATATATATATATATATATATAATACAATATATATGTAACATATAAATACACATATATATACTGTATATATATATATATATATATATATATATATATATATATATATATATATATATATATATATATATATATATATATGCGTAAACTTCATTCTTTTCTTCAAAGACGTGGTTCAGCATTACACTCCTACAATTGCCAGCCATCACGTGGAAGCAGTACATTACAACCTACTACTTAGGATGAGATTGTCAGTAATAACTGTATTCACCTGCCCGTGGAAGGAAGGACTCAGGCAATTTCTCTCCACAAAAGCAAAGTCGTGACAGATAGCTTTCGCATGACGGAAACCATTTGTCATCATGTTTGCAGACTGATGACCAACCCTCGCCCGGCTGGAAATTACAGAGAATAACGTTGACTTTGGAAGCATTGATCTACTGGTACACCAAGAGAGAGAGAGGGCTAGTCCTTTGAATAATGACTCCCGTAGGAGGTGGTGCTGTCAGTGCACCTCACGCAGTGCGCTGTAAGCGTTAATTAAGGTTCTTTGCAGCGTCCCTTCGGTCCCTAGCTGCAACCCCTTTCATTTCTTTTATTATACCTCTGTGCGTATTCTCTTTCTTTCATCTTACTTTCCATCCTCTTCTAATAATTGTTTCATGGTGCAAGTGAGTTTTTCCTCCTGTTACACCTTTCAAAACTTTTTGTTCTCAATTTCCATTTCAGCGTTGAATGACCCAATAGGTCTCAGCGCTTGGCCTTTGGCCTAAATTTTATAGTCCATGCCATTCCGTTAAAAAATTATTAAACGGTCTAGGGAATTTTAAAAGAATGCTTAGCATGAACAAAAACAGCGAGAAAGGAAAAAGGACTATAAATGAAAACGTTTAGGAAATTTAAAAATCAATGTTCAACATGAACAAGTACAGCAAGAAAAGAAAAAGAACTATAAATTTAAACGGTCTAGGAAGCAAAAAAAAAAAAAAGCTTTAGCACGAACATAAACTGCAAGAAAAATGGACTAAACATGAAGACGAAATAAAAAAAAAAAAAAGAGAGAGAGAGAGAGAGAAAGGACTTGATTATTCAAAGTGCGCACTTCTTGCACGGGTTGCATAGCAGCCGTCTCTAACTTTTTCGGGAGGTCATGAACCGCGACTTCCCCTTTTGAAGTTCATTCCAGAGCCCTTTCCCAGAATGCTATGAAGGACCTCTCGGCGAAGCTGAGTGGTATTGTATCGATCATTCTTCCAAGTAAAAAAAAAAAAAAAAATCATAAAAAGAAACTTGCGTTGGAGTATAGAGGCCGAAACTGGCAAGTTTAAGAAGGCACGTGGGGGGAGTTTTACGAAGTTACGTAGGTGTTTTACGAAGCTTTGTAGAGTGAGAGAGAGAGAGAGAGAGACATGTCGTTTTATAAGGGGTGTAGTAGGTTCCCCTGGGGGAGTCACTCGGGCGTCTTACGAAGGGGCGAAGATATCTCGAGGAGGGAGGTCGACGTCTCAGGGAAGGCTGTATTGTGAAGTGGTTGGTGTGTGTGTGTGTGTGTGTGTGCGTGTTCCATTTTAAAGGGACCACTGTATTTCATGGAAGGAATAATTGATTACAATTACGCTTCTTCACAAGACACCTTCGCCCCTTTCTTAGACGTCTAAGCCCTACATAAGATAACATCAAGCCCCCTATTGTCTCTCAGCCCTTTACTACGGGTCTGCCTTCATTAGATACCCTTTACGATGTCTATAATCATTTCTTAGACGTCTCAGATCCTTTGAGATAACATCATCCCTTCACGACCCTTTATGTTGTCTATAACCATTTCATTGTCTACGAGACTCAGCCCTTTCAGAAGAATCGCAGTTCTCCGATTTATATGTCTCGGGTCTACGATACTTCGAGACTTCAACGTGCGCATAAGATTTTACGATCCTTTACGAGACGTCAACGACCCTGCATAAGATTCCACGATCCTTCGTCAGTTGTCTAAGACCCTTTACGATGTCTATAATCATTTCTTAGACGTCTCAGATCCTTTACGAGACGTTTACGACCCTGCATAAGACTCTACGATCCTTCGTAAGTTGTCTATGACCCTTTATGTTGTCTATAACCATTTCTTAGACGTCTCAGATCCTTTACGAGACGTCCACGACCCTGCATAAGATTCTACGATCCTTCGTCATAAGATTCTACGATCCTTACGAGACGTTGATGCGCCAAGATTCTCGATCCTTTACGAGATACGACCTAAGACGTCCTACGACCCTTAAGATTCTATGATTAACGACCCTGCATAAGACCGATCCTTTTTATTAGATGTCTCACGATCCCGAGACGTCTACGACCCGCATAAGACGATCCTTCGAGACGTCAACGTTGCCTAAGACCCTTTACGATGTCTATAACCATTTATTAGATGTCTCAGATCCTTTACGAGACGTCCACGACCCTGCATAAGATTCTACGATCCTTTACGAGACGTCTACGACCCTGCATAAGATTTTACGATCCTTTACGATCCTTTACGAGACGTGTCTACGATCCTTTACCCTGCATAAGATTCACGATCCTTCGTAAGATGTCTATAAGACCCTTTACGATGTCTAAGATCATTTACGATCCTTTAGACGTCTACGACCCTGCGTAAGATTCTACGATCCTTTACGAGACGTCTACGACCCTGCATAAGATTCTACGATCCTTTACGAGACGTCTACGACCCTGCATAAGATTCTACGATCCTTTACGAGACGTCTACGACCCTGCATAAGATTCTACGATCCTTTACGAGACGTCTACGACCCTGCATAAGATGTCTACGAACCCTGCCTAAGTTATTTATGATCCTTCACAAAAAAATCTACAAGTCCTCGTCAGTCGTCTATGACCCATCACAAGTTGTCTATGACAAGTTGTCTATGACTTTTACCTAAGTTGTCTTTGCAGGATACTGTCGACCACTAATAAGCTCTCTAAAACTCTTCATGAAATGTCTACAATCCTTTGCAGGATATTGTCGACCATTAATAAGTTGTCTACGACCCTTCATAAAATGTCTACGATCCTTCGCAGGGTACTGTCGACCATTAATAAGTTGTCTAAAACCCTTCATGAAATGTCTACGACCCTTCACAAGATGTTGCCGACCATTCACATGCTGTCCACAGCCTCCATAAATGTCTACTACCTCCACAAAACGTATGTGACCTTACATATCTTTCTCACTTCAAAACACATTGCATCTCCCTCCGCGCAAACGCCTCCACCTCTTTATAATATTCGTATGTCCTTTTACAGTAGTCGTGGGCGCCTTGTGAGGGGGCGTGGGTACGTACCATTCCCCTGACGGGAGGTGGGTGTCAGATAACAAATGAAAGGGGCACGAGCCTTTAATTCTCTTGCTGCGTCAATCAGCCATGTGGCACGCTTTAAACCAACACATGTATATAGCAGCTGTGATTATTCAAATCATATTCATAGCCGTATGTAACAGTTAAATGACTAGAGTGGGCAATTTCGTGTCGCTCATACGCGCATGCAAGAAAAGAACGATTTGTGTGTAACGGTGAAATGAAAACAGTGCTTGCACTGTGTCCCTCATACAAGCATACACAAAAAGAATGATCTGCATGTCGCATACACAAAAAGAGTGATTTGTATGTAATAGTAAAATTAAAACAATGCTTGCATTCTGTCCGTCATTCACGCATGAACAAAAAGAATGACTGTGCGGAACAATAAAATGAAAACAAATCTTATACCCTGTCTTTCTGACATGCATACACAAAAAAAAACCATTGTTTGTAATAGTAAAATAAAAACAGTTTTTGTATTGTGTCCCCACACAAGCATACACAAAAAGAATGATTTGTATGTAACATTTGAATAAAAACAATGCTTTTACTATGTCCCTTATACAAGCATACGCAAAAAGAATGATTTGTATGCAACAGTTAAATGAAAACAATTCTTGTGTTGTGTCCCTATACAAGCATACACAAAAAGAATTACTTGTATTTGACAGTAATTTGATTACATATGGCAACGTTATCTCCCTCATACACGCATAAACAAAAGGAATGATAGGGTATGCCCTCATACACGCATATACGAAAAGGATTTTGTATGTAACAGTTCAACTAGTACAAGAGGCATAATTCTGTTTCTGTATGCGTGCGTGATTGACTTAGAATTGCTCTTTGTATTCATTTTTCAGCTATATACAATTTTTTTATTTTTGTGTATGCGTGCATTATATACCTCATACACGCATATATAAAAAAGAACGATTGTATGTACCAGTGAAACGTGCAGAGGGAACAATTCTATTTCCCTTATGGACGCATACACAAACAGAATTATTGTACTTAGCATAAAAATTAATACATGGGGCAACTATATGTCCCTAATACCCGCATACCCAAAAAAAGAACGACTGTACGCAACAGAAAAATGAATAAAAGGGGTAATTATATGTCCCTCGTACACGCATACACACCAATACACACAAAAAAATGGTGAAATTAACCCACGCTACACTTAGGCCGACCGAAAATCAAGAAGAATTATGTAAAGTTTTTGCCCACAGCAAGGGCTAATTTCCCTGGGGTCTCGTCTCGAACGTAACCTCAGACTCAGAAGATTATAATTACCGAATTTCTCAGCTTCTCCGAGCCGCATGAATACTGAAATGGGTACGGAAACCCAATGCATTTTTCAGTCGTGAATGTTATTGAAAAATTCTGAGAACTTCCGAGATTCTTCTTCTCTCCAAACTTTATCAATCTGTAATGAGTGGCTAATGGTGGTTCGGGGGCGTCTGTGTGTATGTGTGTGTGTGTTTGTGTATGTGTATATATATCTATATATATGTGTGTATGTATATATATAATATATATATATATATTTATATATATATATATATATATATATATATATATATATATATATATATATATATATTTATATATATATATATATATATATATATATATATATATATATATATATATATATATATATATATATCCTTCTTCTTCGTTTAACGTGCTTTTTCCCATTTTTATATGGGGTAAGCACGATGCCTTCTTTTGAAGGAATACGTATATGTATTGTACATATATTTATATGTATACACATACATACATACATACATAATATATACTGTATATATATATGGTTATACATTGTATTTTACTATACAAAGAAGAAGATATTTTCGTAAAAACTAGTGTAATGATTCCTAATTTCTAGAGCAATACCAAAGACGGTGGCTCTTTAAAGAAAACTACAAAAGCCTCGACTACATTTTTTTAAGATTCAAAGACCAAAAGGACGACGGTCACCCTAATACCCTTTTCCAGCCCAGGCCCGGAGCAAACAAGAAGAAAGGGAAAGGAATAAAGAAGGATTGGATTCTTTTAACCAAGACAAACAAAGACAGAAAAAGAATTCCAGAGCTTGGCAGGAAGAGAAATTACACAGTTGCTCTGTCTATCCTTTTCTTGATATGAGACTCTCTCTCTCTCTCTCTCTCTCTCTCTCTCTCTCTCTCTCTCTCTCTCTCTCTCTCTCTCTCTCTCTCCTTTCACCACTGCGAGGTCTTCCGAAATCTCCATTGTGAGGTACACCAGAATCCTCTTTCCCCGTCTTTAGGCATGATGTATCGTCTCTCTCTCTCTCTCTCTCTCTCTCTCTCTCTCTCTCTCTCTCTCTCTCTCTCTCTCTCTCTCTGGAGCGCCAAGTCAAACGACCCACTATGACATATAGGCGGAAAAGGCAGTCTCAGATAATACTGCTATTATATAAAAGTATAACTGTCAACGAAATGCTTCGTAAAATAGGGCTGCCATCTCTCAGGAAGAGAGAGAGAGAGAGAGAGAGAGAGAGAGAGAGAGAGAGAGAGAGAGAGAGAGAGAGAGAGAGAGAGAGATTCCAGTAGACACATCTTACTGGAGAGAGAGAGAGGGAGAGAATTCCGAAAATCAGTGTCATGCCTTGAATACAGAGAGAGAGAGAGAGAGAGAGAGAGAGAGAGAGAGAGAGAGAGAGAGAGAGAGAGAGAGAGAGTTCGAGAATCATTGTCATATCTAGACAAGGAGAGAGAGAGAGAGAGAGAGAGAGAGTCCAGCAGACATCCTATTGGAAAGAGAGAGAGGAAGAGTTCTGAGAATCAGTGTCATATCTTGACAAGGAGAGAGAGAGAGAGAGAGAGAGAGAGAGAGAGAGAGAGAGAGAGAGAGAGAGAGAGAGAGAGAGAGAGAGAGCTCTACAATATATGCCACACAACAGACTACAAGGCCCTTTTGTTAGTCTTAAGAGGCCTTGATAGCTGTAAGAATGGGACCTTTTCATTGTATACGGTAAAAAAGTTGTTGTTCAGTTATATGAAGAATCCTTTAAATATAAAATAAGTGAGCTTATCTTCTAGAGAGGTGTAACAAGTTTTGAAATATTTAAAAAAATGTCAAAAAGGTAAATAAACAAAGCAAATGACGATAGTAAATAATAAACTTACAAACAAAATAAACACGAAGGCATATATGAAATAAAACTTGCAAGCAAGATAAATAAACAAACCTGGTAAACAACATGAATTAAGGAAACCACGTAGGCAAACAGCCATAAACAAAGCAAGTTTAACAAACTACAATAAACAACAAACAAAAACACTAACAAACTATATCATCTAAACCCACAAACAAAGTCAAAACAGCCCACAACTGACGAAAGAAAATGGTAAACACACAAAGCTAGTAAACATGATAATCAAAATCAGAAGTAAGTTAAGCAGCCACAGGCAAGACAAACACACAAACACAGAGCCACAAACAGGTAAACACACACAAAAGACACAGACAGGCAAACAAACACACACAAAGCCCCTAACAGGTAAACACACAAAGACACAAACAGGCAGCAAACACACACACAAAGCCACAAACTGGCAAACAAACACAAAGCCACAAACATGTAAACACAGTTACAAAAATGTAAACACACAAAGCCACAAACATGTAAACACACACAAAAGCCACAAATACAAAGCCGCAAACATGTTACCACACACAGTTACAAACATGTAAACACAATGTTACAAACATGTACACACACAAAGCCACACACATGTGAACACAGACAAAAGCCACAAACAGGCAAACAAACACAAAGCCACAAACATGTTACCACACACAGTTACAAACATGTAAACACACAAAGTCACAAACATGTACACACACAAAGCCACAAACACATAAACACACAAAAGCCACAAACATGTACACACACAAAGCCACAAACGGGTAAACACACACACACACAGAGCCACAAAGGTAAACACACACAAAGCCACAAACAAGTAAACACACACTTACACACAAAAGGCCACAAGCAGGTAAGCACACAAAAAGCCACAAACAAGTGAACATACACACAAAGCCACAAACGGGTAAACACACAAACAAAGCAGCCAGCAGGAGAGGCTAATATTCCACAGGCAAATGGTAACCGTCGACCACCTGGCGCGGATACCCGGCTCAATATTAAGAGTACCCTCCATTAAGGATTATTGGAACACACACAAACACACACACACACACACACAAACACACACACACACAGCAAACCAATGTGTGACTACCAGAGCTATTGCAACTCGGGAGGAGCTCTCTCTCTCTCTCTCTCTCTCTCTCTCTCTCTCTCTCTCTCTCGTTTACCAGATATGACTCTCTCTCTCCCTCTCGTTTACTAGACATGTCTCTCTCTCTCTCTCTCTCTCTCTCTCTCTCTCTCTCTCTCTCTCTCTCTCGTTTACTTGATATGACTCTCTCTCTCTCTTTCTCATTATGTGTCTCTATCTTTCTCTCTCTCTCGTTTTCTAGATCTCTCTCTCAATATGACACTGACTTTCAAACTCTCTCCCTCTCACTCAAATATGAGTCTGCCAAAAACTCTCTCTCTCTCTCTCTCTCTCTCTCTCTCTCTCTCTCTCTCTCTCTCTCTCTCTCTCTCTCTCTCTCTCTTCTCTCTCTCTCTCTCTCTTGAATTTTGCTGGCAACTTTAATATGATTACTGACATGAACGTTGTTCGGACAACCAAAACTCAAAATATGACATCCTCGAATTTCGAAATGGAATCACAATATGAACCGAATTCCATTCAGCTTTTGGTCATGTTTTAAATTATCATTTATTTATTTTTTTTGGTAACTGAAATTCCAGTTCCTATTGCCTAATTTCCAAAATACGATGGGTATGTAAAAGTAGCCATGATTGCAATCAGATTTTTAATTATCATTAAGAGCCAAATCTTAATTATACCAATTTCGAAACGCTATAACAGTGTGAACGGAAAATGTAATTAAGTTTTTCGATTATCAAAATTCTATTATCACAGAGAAAGACAGAACTCTAGTTTGTCCATTATTACAAATCTATCATCATACAGAATAATAGAATTCTCGTTTGTCTATTATCAAAATTATATTATCACATGGGAAGACAGAACTAGTTTATCTATTATCACAAGTCTATTATCCCATAGAAAGAGAACTCCAGCTTGTCTATTATTACAAATCTATTATCATACATAATAAGAGAACTCTCGTTTGTCTATCAACATTCTATTATCACACAAAAAGATAAAACTACTTTATCTATCACCAAAAATCTATTATCACATAGAAAGAGACTCTAGCTTGTCTATTACCAAAAATCTATTATTACATGGAAAGACAGAACTCTAGTTTGTCTATTACCAAAAATCTATTATCACATGGAAAGATATAACTCCAGTTTGTCTATTATCAATAATCTATTATCACATAGAAAGACAGAACTCTAGCTCGTCTATTATCACAAATCTATCATCACATAGAGAGACAGAACTCTAGCTTGTCTATTACCAAAATCTATTATCCCATAGAAAGATAGAAACTGAAGTAATGGAGAGAGAGTATGCACAAGGGATGAAATAACATCAGATGGAAAAAGGATTAATGAGGTCGAGTCTTTTAAATATTTAAAGAACTATCCATTACAGGTTCTCTCGAGTTGGAATTCAGTGAAAAGACTAAAAATGGCTAAACATACAACGGGCATGGTGAGTGGCATTTGGAAATCAGATTGAAATTGCAGACGACACTGAAATTTTAACATTTTACAGTCTAGTAAGATTTGTATTGCTACATGTCTACATGAATTATGATACAGCATTAAAGCTATATCTAAAAGGTTTTTGTAAATTTCAGAATAAAACATTAAAGTAAAAAATGCGCTGAAGTTTCTTCGGCGCAATAGAGTTTTCTGTACAACATATAATCAACGCCACCGAAAATAGATCTATCTTTCCGTGATCTCGGTATAATGCTGTATGAGCCGCGGCCTGGTGGTGGCCTGGCTTATATCGTTGCCAGACGCACGATTATGGCTAACTTTAACCTCAAATAAAATAAAAACTACTGAGGCTAGAGGGCTGCAATTTGGTATGTTTGATGATTGAAGAGTGGATGATTTACATACCAGTTTGCAGCCCTCTAACCTCAGCAGTTTTTAAGATCTGAGGGCGGACAGAAAAAGTGCGGACGGACAGACAAAGCTGGCACAATAGTTTTCTTTTCAGAAAACTGAAAAGGATATTATGAGTCAGATCACAAGATAGTTATAAATAATACCATAAGGGAAGTTGCGGAAGTTCCAAACTGAGATCAGATAATGATGACATAGAGACAGAGATGGCTTGGACATGTCCACCACACAACCTCTGGGAGACTAGTACGCGATTGTATCAGCTGGGCTCCTGTGAGCACCAGAGGTTGGAAGACCCAGACGTACTTGGATGAGAGCTATGAAGGGAGGCTGGAGACGAGTGGAGATTTGTAGAAGATAAAGAACATGAAAGGTGAGTGGTGGAATTTGGCTGAGGCGATGATGATGATGATGATGATAAAAATAATAATGTAATTAAACCTTATTTCGAAATGATTCATAAAAAGAAGCAGGCCTAAATCAATTTTTTTATATTATTAAATATCTACATTTGATCACCCAAACGTCAAATTCTGATACGAAAATACATTATGAAAAAAGCTAATAACATTTGACAAAATCAGGGCACTATGTCATAGTATTAAAATATGACATTTATATGTAAATTGTAAATATTCTTTTGAAATTTATATGTAAATTGCAAATATTCTTTTGACATTTGTATGTCAATTTTAAATATCCTTTTGACATTCATATGTAAATTATAAATATTTTTTTGGAGTTCATATGTAAACTGCAAATATTCTTTTGACATTATATGTAAATTTTAAATATTCTTTTGACATATGTAAATTGTAAATATTCTTTTGACATTATATGTAAATTGTAAATATTCTTTTGACATATGTAAATAGTAAATATTCTTTTGACATTAATATGTAAATTATAAATATTCTTTTCACATTCACATGTAAAGTGTAAATGTTATTTTGACATTTGTAAATATTCTTTTGACACTCATATGTACACTGAAAATATTCTTTTGACATTTCTATATAAATTGTAAATATTCTTTTGACATTTATATGTAAACTGAAAATATCTTTTGACATTTCTATATAAATTTTAAATATTCTTTTGACATTTATATGTAAACTGAAAATATCTTTTGACATTTCTATATAAACTGTAAATATTCTTTTGACATTTATATGTAAATTGAAAATATCCTTTTGACATTTCTATATAAATTGTAAATATTCTTTTGACATTTATATGTAAATTGAAAATATCCTTTTGACATTTCTATATAAATTGTAAACATTCTTGCACTAAATTACGACTGAACAAAAGACTTTTAAACTCGCAAACCCTTTAAAATAGTGCAAGGTAATTTGGGGACACGTAATTCAAAGGCTTCGTGGGTATTTGCACTTCACAGTGTCTCAGATTCCACAGAAGCAATAAGCACGCACAGGAGTTTTAAGAACCTTACTTTTCATCCTGGTTTTTCAACCAAAAGTTGATGATGAGGAGGAAAAATGTGCCAGCGAATGGCTCTGAGAGAGAGAGAGAGAGAGAGAGAGAGAGAGAGAGAGAGAGAGAGAGAGAGAGAGAGAGGAGTGTTTGAAAGAGGTGCTTGCAAGTTCGATTTCTGTTGTAGAGAGAGAGAGAGAGAGAGAGAGA
>NC_089741.1:42736037-42748537 GCF_040412425.1 Macrobrachium rosenbergii
TAACACCCAGGGTCCCTTCAGTCATTCAGCGCGTAAGACAGTGAAAAGAGGGAGTTAGAGTGGTTGGACAGTAAGGTAACGAGATCCGGAAAATAAATTAAATGAAGTACGAGGATCTGGGTGTGAAATTAGGAAATAAGAAGTAACAGTCAGAGAAGCTGAACAGCAAGATGGAAGACAGGAAAAAGGTTAAAAATCAGGTGCAGTTAAGGGCCGAGAGAGGAATCTGCAGCAGACACCCTTCACTAACGCCTACAGTGCACCGTTTGAGCTGCACTGACAGTGCCAACCCGCTACGCGGTCTCAGATTTACGGAATTCTTTAGAAACAAGTTTTTTTTTCATACCACCAGTAACTTCTCCTTTATTATCCATAACTTACGTCCAGAAGTTTTTCCCAGCTTTGCCGAAACACTCAAAACTTGGAGCTGAAGTCTATCCTGAATATAAAAGGGCAGCTCTTCATACTTTTTATGGCATTCGGAGCCAAAAGACGAACGCGTTGCTTAGCTTCAGTGTTACAGCTTTCGAAAATCCTCAACAAAATTATATTTGTTAAATTTTAAGTATCCACGAATTACCAGTGTAAATCTTCTGTCAAGGTATCAACATAACATTTCTTATGCAGATTATTCAGCGCTGTTTCTCTATACTGAAACTAGGATCTGAAAATATAATTAATAAAAGGGGAGGATTTCAGGATTTATGAAAAGTAAAGCTTGAAATTATTTATTAATGACACCAGGCTCCTAACATCCGATGAAAAATGAACCTGATAATACTTCGGGCATAAAATTCAGAGCGTCTGATCACCGCTACGTACATTGTTTGTAATCCTAAGTAAAAACAAGTAAAAAATGAGCCGAAGTTTCTTCAGCGCAGCCGAGTTATCTGTACAGCGTATAATCAAAGCCACCGAAAACAGATCTATCTTTCGGTGGTCTCGGTATAATGCTGTATGAGCCGCGGCCCATGAAACTTTAACCACGGCCCGGTGGTGACCTGTCCTATATCGTTGCCAGACGCACGATTATGGCTAACTTTAACCTTATATATAATAAATACTAGTGAGGGTAGAAGGCTGCAATTTGGTATGTTTGATGATTGGAGGGTGGATGATCAACATACCAATTTGCAGCCCTCTGGCCTCAGTAGTTTTTATGATCTGAGGGCGGACAGAAAAAGTGCGGACGGATAGACAAAGCCGGCACAATAGTTTTCTTTTGCAGAAAACTAAAATTAAGTCAAACAAATGTGACCTATTCTCACATACATATCACAAACATGTTGCAAACAAGTCAACGGCCGCCAGTTGAGAAAGAATCTATGGCAATGCCAGATAATCATTTGAAGCACTGGTTTGAACTGTTAACAAGGCGCTGACTTGTATTCATCCTGTTTGTGGTATGTGTGAGGTGATATAGTGCCAACGTGTGTATGACATGTTTATAATGTGTTTATGACATGTCTATAACGTGTTTATGATAAGCTTTATGACGTGTGGAAGCACCTGAGATATTATCTTAAGGTGCGTCTGCACATGTCGTAACCATATAATAAATATGTCGTAAACATGTAATAAACATGTTCTAAACACGTTGTGAAAGTGTCGGCAACTTGAGGCGAATTGTGACCAAATTACGACTTTGGAAGTTAATTTAACAAGTAAAAAAAAGTACCTTTCTTCGGCGCAATCAAGTTTTCGGTACAGCATATAATCAAGGCTACCGAAAATAGATCTATCTTTCGGTGGTCTCGGTATATTGCTGTATGAGCCGCGGCCCATGAAACTTTAACCACGGCCCGATGGTGGCCTGGCCTATATCGTTGCCAGACGCACCATTATGGCTAATTTTAACCTTAAACAAAATCAAAACCACCGAGGCTAGAGGGCTGCAATTTGGTATATTTGATGATTGGAGGGTCGATGATCAACATGCCAACTTGCGGCCCTCTAGCCTCGGTAGTTTTTAAGATCTGAGGGCGTACAGAAAAGTGCGGACAGAAAAAGTGCGAACGGACATACAAAGCCAGCACAATAGTTTTCGTTTCAGAAAACTAATAAAACCCATCAAACATGAAGCAAATAAAAAAAAACGACAAATTTACTCAAGAGAACTAAACGACACAACAAAAACCCGACAAAACAAAAAGGAAAAACAAAAAACTCTCCTTCAAGAACGCCCGCGACACTGCCTAGGAGCGGAAGGAGCGGCGATTAAGCGACGGGAAGTGTTCGTTTCAGAAACGAGACGACGAGAGAGTTTTCGTTCGCGCTTCCTGCCAGCCACTGATGGACTCCGGAAGCAGACACGTCCGATCTCCTTCTACCGCCGAGGACTCTCTCTATAAAAGCTCTCACTCGGAAGCTGCTGCCACCACTGCACTTGTGGGAGGAGGAGGAGGAGGAGGAGGAGGAGGAGGAGCGACGTCAAAAGAAGGAATTGTCGTTCGTCGTCGGATGAATCTTTTTAATTCTTCTCGTCCGTCATTTTTATATTTGAGATATCATCTTTTATTTTTTTTCTTTCCATTTTAAATTATTTTCCTCGTTCGCTTTCTTTTTTCCTTTTCGTGTGGCGTGAGCTGATCTTAGAGAATGTTTCATTCTAAATATATCCTGGTTTTTTAATGCATTTGAAACTGAACAGGAAGTGGGAATATGGGTATGCAAGTCTTATATTAACTTTTTTCTCTAAAAATGATTAATTTAAATAGGTTAATATTTAGTGATATATATGTGTATGTATATGTGTGTGTATATATATATATATATATATATATATATATATATATATATATATATATATATATATATATATATATATATATATAATTTATAATATATATACAGTATATATATAAATATATATTATATATATAATTGTGTATGTACAGTCTCTCGCACAATATTCTTTATTGTGTCAAGATTAAACAGACAAATATCTATGACACAATTATATTTTATCTACTGAATCGGCGACCGATATTCTCACTGGGAATATTTACATGCGAAAATTCTCGTTGGGAATAGTTACATTTGAAAATTCTCATCAGGAATATTTACATAAGCGTCGTAACACCTGCAAGCGTCAACACTGTTTTTCTGAGTTAGGTCATTTTCCACAATTGCCGTATCATTTGCTGACGTAATTTTCAAACGCATTATCGGATATTAATTCTAAACGGAGTTACAGGAAGAGCTTTGGAAAACTTTTATTTAATATCGGAACAGATTATTCTTCGTGAGCGGAAATTGTCGACGATGATTTTAGCTATTATCAAAATACGTAGGTCATCAATGGGGGAGGATCTCTATCTCTCTCTCTCTCTCTCTCTCTCTCTCTCTCTCTCTCTCTCTCTCTCTCTCTCTCTCTCTCATTTCAAAAAAAGGACTTTGGAGCTCTCTCTCTCTCTCTCTCTCTCTCTCTCTCTCTCTCTCTCTCTCTCTCTTTAACATCAATCATTTTAGGGAAGGACTTTGAAGCTCTCTCTCTCTCTCTCTCTCTCTCTCTCTCTCTCTCTCTCTCTCTCTCTCTCTCTCTTTTCAATCATTTAATACGAGGACTTTGAAGGTCATTCTCTCTTTCTCAATCATTTTAGAAGAAGAGTTTGGAAGGAATCTCTCTCTCTCTCTCTCTCTCTCTCTCTCTCTCTCTCTCTCTCTCTCTCTCTCTCTCTCTCTCTCTCTCTCTCTCTCAGTCATTTAATACGAGGACTTTGGAGGTCATTCTCTCTTTCTCAATCATTTAGAAGAAGAATTTGGAAGTCTCTCTCTCTCTCTCTCTCTCTCTCTCTCTCTCTCTCTCTCTCTCTCTCTCTCTCTCCCTTCAATCATTTAAGAGGGACACTTCAGAGGGGGCGCGAGATGAACTAAAATGATGAAATGGGGTGTATGGAAAAACCGACGAGGGAAAGAAAATATTACCCGAAAATAAATTGGAACGGGGGAAGATGAAACATAAGCAGAACGGATGAAAGGGTTAAAAAAGAGGGGAAAGGGAAGGAAAGGAAAGGAAAGGAAAGGAGGAGGGGAAAGGGATGGGGGGGAACAGCACCAACAACAACTTTTATCCCTCAGGGGATGAAGAAACTTTAATTATAAATAGTTTTTTTCTGGTTCTTTATAATAAAGATCCGATACAGGTTTACAAAATAGCCTTTCAGGAGGGAGTGCAGCCAGCAAGCGCTTTGAAGGTGGAAGCAATTTGGGGTTATTATTTCGGGTATGGGCTACAGAGAGAGAGAGAGAGAGAGAGAGAGAGAGAGAGAGAGAGAGAGAGAGAGAGGATATTTCATACACCATCGAACAGGTGAAGTATAAACATGGTACTGACTATTGTGTGGTTTGATTGAAACAGAGAGAGAGAGAGAGAGAGAGAGAGAGAGAGAGAGAGAGAGAGAGAGAGAGAGAGAGAGAGAGAGAGAGTGTTTCATCCACTACTGGACAGTTGAAGCACAAATATGGTACTGGATGCTGTGATGTTTGGGAGAGAGAGAGAGAGAGAGAGAGAGAGAGAGAGAGAGAGAGAGAGAGAGAGAGTGTTTCATCCACTACTGGACAGTTGAAGCACAAATATGGTACTGGATGCTGTGATGTTTGGGGGAGAGAGAGAGAGAGAGAGAGAGAGAGAGAGAGAGAGAGAGAGAGAGAGAGAGGATATTTCATATAGGCTACCACTTAACAGGTGAAGTATAAACGTGGTACTGACTATTGTGTGGTTTGATTAAAACAGAGAGAGAGAGAGAGAGAGAGAGAGAGAGTGTTTCATCAACTACTGGGCAGTTGAAGCATAAATATGGCACTGAATGCTGTGATGTTTGAGAGAGAGAGAGAGAGAGAGAGAGAGAGAGAGAGAGAGGATATGTCATACACAATTGAACAGGTGAAGTATAAATATGGTACTGACTGCTGTGGTTTGAGAGAGAGAGAGAGAGAGAGAGAGAGAGAGAGAGAGAGAGAGAGAGAGAGAGAGAGAGAGAGAGAGAGAGAGAGGTAGTTTCATCCACGATTGAACAGTTGAAGTATAAATACTGTACAGAATGCTGTTGTTTATTGAGAGAGAGAGAGAGAGAGAGAGAGAGAGAGAGAGAGAGAGAGAGAGAGAGAGAGAGGGGGGTTCTTTCATCCAAAACTGAACATTCGAAGCATGAATATTGTACCCACTACTGTATTATTTGTATTGTTTCTTTGCAACAACTTCCTGTTAGGGGGAAACGCCCTTACATACTATATATCCTTACCCATCAACAGTACACATAACGTAATTATTAAACATGAGATCAACATCATCCCTATATAAATACATCACAGACCGATGAATCACAAAAACAGGAATACAAGAAATAAAATTAAGGAAACCAAACCATTTTTTTTAAATCAGGTGAATCGTCATTCAGAAAATTACCAGAAGTTCACTCAGCAAGAAGAATTAATAGTAGGCTATTCAATATGCATTACGGAGGCTGATTATGTGAATGAAAATGATTATATACTACAGTTGGTGTAATAGTAATATTAAAAGTGACATCACTGGAATTATAACAGGAATTGGCTCCAGTCCGTATTTGTTTACATAAACAATACCAGTTTCGCCTTATCATTGTATTTGCACTACAAAAGCTACGCAATCTAAAACATGAATGAAAATGGTCCTTTACTACAGTCGTTGTAATAGTAGTAATAGTGACATTAATGGAACCATACCAAGAATGGGCTCCGGCCTATATTGGTTTACATCGACATTATCAATTCCATCTGACTATTATATTTGTATTGCACACATTACGCAACCAATTCTCAATAACAAGAAAGTACCGTAGATATCAGACGCATAATATACGCACGTTACGCAATCCGAATTCAATAATACGACGACACTAGCGATATTAGATGTATGTTATATTCAAAGATCAACGGCTTATCATGGCTGCCTTCCCAAACCATACAAGATTCATTCCGGGAATATAATAATAGAGGCTTTGTCCAATGGCAGCCGTAATCTGCCTTCCCTTGTGGATTCTCAGACGGATGCCAATGGGTGAATCAAATCACGTTTTGTTTACGTACGGATATTGAGTTACTGACGAATACCGCCCTAAAATGGAAAACTGCAGTATCTGCAGAATTTTCGAAATTGAGATATGCCACCTATTGGGCTCGTGAAACACTAATACACAAGTTACTGCAGTTTCAGAATGATTCGTCAACGCTTTCCACGAGTATTTAGGGGGTCCCATTTGCAGTATCTGCAAAATCAGTAGTAAGGCAAGGGAGTAGCTACCATTTTTCTCAGTTTTGTATTTTTGTTGATACTGCAGTCTTCCATTTTAGGGCAGAATAGACGAGCCAGCGTTGCTTATAGATGGCTAAATACAACCAAGGTAAGAAAAACCAATTGAGGTAAAAATAAAAAATTTTGGCTGAGATATCTTTGACCAAAATGTGGCCTTACTGAAACCTTGATCAAAAGAGATATTCAAGGCGATCTATAAAACACGGTTATAGTAATGAGCTCGAAGGAGCTTTCCATATTCTAGATATTACAAGGTCAAATCAGCATGGTGAAAACAGACTTCCATTAAATGAATCTCAAAGCTACAGTGATCCAGAAATGAAATAGGCTAGTAAAGGTGAAAAAGTTATGAGGTTTGTAACGACTTAACTGCACTGATCTGAAGATCAACGATTAACATACATACATACATACATACATATATATATAATATATATATATATATATATATATATATATATATATATATATATATATATATATATATATATATATATATATATATATATATATATATATATATATTTTATATATATTATATATATATACATATATAAATATATATATATATATATATATATATATATATATATGTATTATATATATATACACTATACATGCATGCATGCATACATACATCTACAGTACATACAGTATATATACAGACATATGTAAATATATATATATATACATATACATATACATACATACACACAAACACAAAATGAAAAAGAAGACATATACAACGGGGAGGGGGAGGGGGGGCAGTAGCTAACGCAGCAGCTCAAAGCTAACTGACGCGTGGGCCTCGGTAACACGGTGTCAAAAACCCAGTCGACACAGGAGCGATGATTTGCAAGCCGACGCTTTGAACGTCAGTCAGCGAGCCACTCAAATGAAGTGAACCCTGAAACGGCTACTGCTGTCCAGGATTCAGGTTTCGTGACTGTTTTTCGCTGACACACACGCACGCAGAGAGAGAGAGAGAGAGAGAGAGAGAGAGAGAGAGAGAGAGAGAGAGAGAGAGAGAGAGAGAGAGAGAATATATATATATTCAAATGAGTGGAAAATTCTTATTACTGTAAGAGGGAGAGAGAGAGAGAGAGAGAGAGAGAGATAGGTATCCAAATGAGTGGAAAATTCGTACGAGAGAGATAAGTGAGTGGAAAATTCTTACCACTGTGTCTGAGAGAGAGAGAGAGAGAGAGAGAGAGAGAGAGAGAGAGAGAGAGAGAGAGAGAGAGAGAATATATATCCAAATGAGTGGAAAATTCGTACGAGAGAAATCAGGGAGTGGAAAATTCTTACCGCTAAAGAGAGAGAGAGAGAGAGAGAGAGAATATTTATTCAAATGAGTGGAAAATTCATACGACAGAGTATATTCATTGAGTAGCAAATTCGTTACACTGAGAGAGAGAGAGAGAGAGAGAGAGAGAGAGAGAGAGAGAGAGAGAGAGAGAGAGAGAACATTTATTTAAATGAGTGGAAAATTCATACGACAGAGTATATTCATTGAGTGGCAAATTCGTACCACTGTGAGAGAGAGAGAGAGAGAGAGAGAGAGAGAGAGAGAGAGAGAGAGAGAGAGAGAGAGAGAGAGAAGAATTTAAATCCTTTCATTTTTGAAGATCTGAATGCTTTTGTATTAGCGGATTTAAATACTTTCATATTGGAGGATTTAAAACCTTTCATATTAGATTTAAATCCGTTCATATTCGAAGACTTAAATCCGTTTATACCACAAGATTTACATCCTTTCATATTAACAGATTTAAATAATTTCTTATAAGAATATTTAAATCCCCTTATATTAGTAAGATTTAAATCCGTTCATACCAGATGATTTAAATCCTTTCATTTTAGGAGATTTAAATCCTCTTATACGAATATTTAAATCCTGTTATATTAGTGGATTCCAATCCTTTCACATCAGAAGATTTAATTAGTTTCATTTTAGAAGATTTAATTTTAAAACCTTTCATTTTAGAAGATTTAAATCCTTTCATTTGAGAGGATTTAAATCACTTAATATTAGAAGATTTAAATCCCTGAATATCAGAAGACTTAAACACTCTTTATATTAATGCTACGAAAAGTTCCAAAAATTTGTCCAGGTTTAGGGAAGGTATTCTATTCGGCTCAAAATTATGAAATCTCTCTCTCTCTCTCTCTCTCTCTCTCTCTCTCTCTCTCTCTCTCTCTCTCTCTCTCTCTCTCTCTCTCTCCTTAAGCCTAGGATCTTATCTTTCTCCCACTCTTTTATTCATTCGCCCCCTTCTCTCTCTCTCTCTCTCTCTCTCTCTCTCTCTCTCTCTCTCTCTCTCTCTCTCTCTCTTAGTCTTTTATATCAACTTCTCGCCCTCTCTTACTTAAGCCTAGGATCTTATCTTTCTGCCCCTCTTCTTCTTCTTCTTCTTCTTCTTCTTCTTCTTCTTCTTCTTCTTCTTCTCTCTCTGATTTTTTACGGAAAGTTATCCCCGTAACTTCTCGGGGCAAAAAGATGTCAAACTTTTAACTTTCATTTCCTCGGTACTAACAAACGGTCAATTTCCCCGAAGGGAGTCGCGTTTGGGAAAATCTTAGAAATTTAATGGCACTGAATGAAAAACTTTTTTTTTTCCTTTAAAATGGAGAATGATAGTTTTTTTTCTTTGGAGAGTTAACTTTCCATGAGAGATCTTGATCGTGGTTTCTGGGGGGGAGAAATAGGTGCCTTTTTTTTAAGTTCTTTCTTTTGGGAATGAATTAGAATTAAGTTTTACTCAAGTTTATTCTTTCAAAAATTATAAAAGGAGGAAATTAGATATTTCTAGAGTTCACTGTTATAAATTAAAATCATGAAAATCTCATTTTTGTACGTGCCAATTTTGAAAAATATATTACATTCAATATATGCTAGATCTTGAAGACTAAATCTTTTTCCCCCAAATAATCTATTTGAAAGGACGATCATATCACATTAAAAGGACAAAGTTAAATCCTGCAGGAAGATAAAAATCTTGGTGTACCACATATAGCCTATTCTATTGAGTGCTTTTCACTATTTGACAAAGACAACTTATCAGCTAAGGTTATCGGAGCCTACGTTCCAAAGGGAGTTATCACCCATCCAAATTCAACAAAAACAAAAGAGGCATTCAGCATTAGAAGGGCATCTAGCCACAAAAAAAACTTTGATTTATAAGCCATGAAAGTTTTGGAAATTCAACCTGCTCTAATTTCTTTATTTTTCAAGACACAAATAACGCATTAGGATTTCAGCAAATGTCCTAATCCTTCTAATTCAATGACAAGATCTGATTAACGATGAATGCCCAGAAGCCGTTGGCCTTTCATTTCTCGTAACCATCTTTTCTGGGCATCGGTATTGGGTTAGCAACAGGCTTAACGAGTTTGGTGTGCAACAGCAACTGAGAGAGAGAGAGAGAGAGAGAGAGAGAGAGAGAGAGAGAGAGAGAGAGAGACTCATTCGAAATAACAATAATCAACTGTAATAAAGCCTGTTAAATGTATGCCTAAGTTAACTTCATATAACTGCTGACAAACCTAACAGTTGCAAACGCAAACTTCAACTCAATCACCCAATTAACATGTCCGTTTCATTTAATTAAACAACAGTAAAAAAAAAACGCTAAATTAAAACCTGACGAAATAAAAACAAACAAAACTCATTGCAGCAAAACACCGCCGCACCTCGAGACGTAAAACTTCCTCCGTCTTCTGTTGAAGAACCAATCACCAAGAGTCTATAATTGCAAGCCACTCACCTGGATAGGCGAGTCTTCAGAAAGACGTAACCTCAGGTGAAAAAGGTGCCAATTTTCTTAATTAGCCTACCTCCTGCTGCTAAGATAGTTAGATAAGACAGAATATAGAATATAGATACTGTACATAGTTAGATAGAATGTAGAATTTAGGCCAAAGGCCAAGCGCTGGGACCTATGAGACCATTTGGCGCTGAAACGGAAATTGACGGTAAAAAGGACTGAAAGATGAAATAGGACGAAAATTTCGCAGTTTCAATATGAATTAAATTGTTAGGAGAAGGTTAACGAAAGTAAGATTGAAGAAAGAGAATACGAACGAAGGTACAGTAAAAGGAATGAAAGGGGCTGCAGCTAGGGGCCGAAGGGACGCTGCAAAGAACCTTAAGTAATTTGCACCGCATGAGGTACACTGACGGCGCTACCCCCCTACGGGAACTCCCGCAGCGAAGTAAGACGGGGGGTTGTGTATGGATGTCGCGCAGTTGGAACTTCAGAAGTTCAAGCAAAGATGCAATGCATTACTATCCTAATACAATTCAACTTGTATTTTAATATTTTACTTAAATCTTTTATTTGTTTATTTATTTATTTGTTAACTTATCTGTTTTTCTAATAACTGATCTCCTCTTTCTGTATTCCCCATTACCTTCTGTTACTTCTTTCGATTGAACACCGTATTCTTTTGGAAGCAGGAATTTCACGTCAATGGTCATTGTGGGCCTGTTCCATATGAAGTGTTCATCTTCTGAATAATAATAATAATAATAATAATAATAATAATAATAATAATAATAATAATAATAATAATAATAATGAACCAAGGAACCACTGTAACGAGGCTATGATATTTTGAATTAAAAGCCACAGCGGTGTTAAAAATATTTATGTACAGAATTTCGAATTCTGTACATAAATATTTTTAACACTACTGTGGCTTTTACTTCTCAATAATAATATTAATAATAATACTTGTTTTAGTTTTGCTCGACTGTCCAAAATTACATTTCAAAACCATTAATGCATTTCAATTTAATCTTGTGCATGAAGTGGAATGGAATATAAAATTTTGGCCAAAGGCCAAGCGCTGGGACCTATGAGGTCACTTAGTGCTGAAAGGGAAATTGAGAATAAAAAAAAGGTTTAAAAGGTGCAACAAGAGGAAGACCTCGCAGTCGCACTATGAAACAATTGTTAGGAGAGGGTGGAGAGTAAGATGGAAGAAAGAGAATGTGAACGGGGTTACAGTAAAAGGAATGAAAAGGGTTGCAGCTAGAGGACGAAGGGGCGTTGCAAAGAACCTTAAGTAATGCCTACAGTGCACCGCTGGGTACACTTCTATTTCCTACAGCCTTGCTGCTGGAAGTAGCATCACCGCACTTCCTCCGGCAGGAAGTATGACAGGTGCCCTTTGCAAATGGCAAAACGCCGCGGCTGGTTAGCTGAGGACGACAGGAAATAAGGACAGAAAGGGCGCGAGATCTGGAGGATGTCTGCGAGATTAAAGAGAAAGTGGAAGAGAGCCGAGGGTGAAAGCGAACAGTTACTTTCCCTTTATTTTGGCCTCTCGGGCCTTATTGTGTCTCTTTGCTCCTCACGCTAAACTTTTAAGGATCTGTTGTGATTCATTTTCTTAAGGTTACTTTTTTACTTAAGTACTATAGGAATAAGCATATGAAATTTTGTCCAAAGGCTAAGCGCTGAGGCCTATGAGGTCACTCAGCGCTGAAAATAATGTTGAAACAAGTGATCGGAGAGCGTGGAAAGTAAGATGAAAGAGAGAATATGAACGGAGGTATAGTAAAATGAATGAAATGGGTTGCAGCTAGGGGCCGATGGGACGCTGCAAAGACCCTTAAATAACGCCTACAATGCACCTCGTGAGGTGCACTGATACCACAACCCCCACGGAGCCCTAAGTTCTATAAACCGCAAAAATATGGGGAAAATCAAACGGGAAAATAATAATAACAATAATAATAATAATATTCTTTGTTTCAGCTCAGGGCCATATACATGAAATATACAAAGCAGAGACAATACAATACACACACTCTAGAAACAGGAGATAAAATTATAAAAATTATATAATAGGCAATATCCAGACAGTTGCTGAAATGGTGGTAAAAACAGAATTATAATCAGACACAGTAACACAAAACCATTGCATCTTAATACAGCAAAGCTTTGCAAACTTGCAAACTTGCAAACAGACCCAAGTCGGAACGGATTCGGAAGCCAGCTGATCAGTCTGCTCAAATAAAAAAAAATATACATATAAATAAACAAATAAATAAAAAATCACGGCGCCTAAACATTCGGCCGAAGCGGCAATGGCGGACGTGCCCCTGGAGATCAAAGGCTTACTTGTGCATCGGCTCATCATATTGCATCTCCTCCAGGAGCGTCTTGTTTGTTTAGGACATCTGCGAGGGGAGGAG
>NC_089741.1:42753537-42816037 GCF_040412425.1 Macrobrachium rosenbergii
AAGTGAACTGTGATTTATACGTTTTTATCCAGGAATGGGAAAGTTTAGCGGCGGGATTAACGCATCACTATTTATTTGAAATATCTACGACATTCGCCATAACTGATATTCAATAACGCGTGTGTGGGTTTCAGATATATCTTTTTTTTTATCTTTTTTTCTGATACCGCTCTTAACATGGGATGTGTGGGCTTTTCGCAAAAATGCAGGAACCGGGGGCGGGGGAGAATCCTAGGGGAGGGTGGGGTGGGAGAGAGAGGGGGAGGAAAAATGTTATTACGTCAGGGTGAAAATAGAACAATTTTTTACGTTTTATATATATATATATATATATATATATATATATATATATATATATATATATATATATACATATGTGTAGGCCTATATAGCCTATATGTATACATCTACATATATACCGGGTATGTATGTATATATAACATGTATATATATATATATACATATATGCATACATATATAGATAGAAAAATCACCCAAGTCAAAAACAAAAACATAAGGAGATTCCCTTAGAATTCAATCAGAACTAGTGTTATTGCTTTGCGCATTTTAGAAATCGGATAAAGGTAACAACTTCACGCCAAATTGACGATGGAAGTGCGAGATATCTGAATCACTGTGTGATACAAAAACAAAACACACACACACACACACACACAAACAAATATGCTTAACTGGAACTCAAAAAGTTAAGATTAGGCCTATGCAGACTTGCATTTTAAATTCCCCGAACGTATGAGCAAGGGAAATGAGCAACGGCCCTAATGTATTTTACATGAATTTCGGATAAAAGTAATTGTATCTTTGCAAGACACTCCAGAGATACGAGAGCACGGTTTTAATTAGAATATATGGACCATTGCCAACCTTAAACGAGTCCTGGAATTCCTGCTTTGTCCCGATTCCTAATTTGCCCAAAACATTAGCCTAATGGAATCCGCCAAAAATGCACCGTTATCTGACCCCACTCACACAGTCAAACATTAATATATATATATATATATATATATATATATATATATATATAGAGAGAGAGAGAGAGAGAGAGAGAGAGAGAGAGAGAGAGAGAGAGAGAATAATAGTGGTAAAAAAACAACTGCTGTAGATGAAAGCATGGAAAGATAAACTAGAGAAGTTTGAGACGATATTGTCATAAGGAAAGAATGGAGGGCGATTGGTTGGCACAAAACAAACAAATAAATAAATTTATTTATACGTATTATATATAAATTCAGTAATAACAGGAGCGAGAAGGAAAGGATAGCTAGCCTAGAGCGTGCAGGGTAGTTAGACTGTAAGAGACACTAAAAAAATTAAAAACCCGTCTCGAGAAAGACAAGTGACTGGCTTAATGTGTACAGGAATGTTAGACAAGCTGACCATAAGCTTCTGTGTAGATTAAGTAACAGCTAATTTTCTAGTTTTCTGCACTTATGAATTATCCCCGATTCACCAGTTGAATTGTAAATATGTCAGTGATCATTCTGTGGTTATATACATACAAACATACATACATGAGTCTAAGGTTATGCAACTGTTTTTCATTGACTTTTAGACCCTATACGGAACTCTTAAAGGAATCGTGTTAATTAAACAATTAAACAAACAAAATAAAAAGGGGTTATGCAGTACAAAGGTGAACAGTAGCAGAATAAAGCCTCAGCAATAAAAAACATGATCATCTGACTTTGACGCTTCATCCTTTAGTAAACCTCTCTTAAAGCACTGCCGGCTACAAATTTGAAACAATAGGCGTCAATATTTTACGTGGTGTAATTGCACAATGATTCTGCCCAATGAAAACTGTACTTTGTATTATATTCGCCATGAAAAGAGAGAAGACCTCTTTAATAACCCTTTGCATCAAAGTATATACCAGTAAAGTCTATTTATACTTCGGCATCACCAACGAAATAGGTTAAATCAATGACAGCTCTTCCAAGAAGGATGGAAATATTTCAAGTTTTCCTTTACACACTAGTTTTGGAATTGTGTTTACATGATGTCAACACTATATAAAAATTTAGCACTCGCGCTTGGGAAAGTATCAGACACTATTACAATGTTTATCTGTGACAATAAAAAAAATAATGCCCGTTGCTGCTATTACTGAGCCTATGCCAGTCGCTCCTAAACTACAACTTAGCCTTCTACGATGCTGATTTAACCTAGTGCCATTTCTTGCTATAAAATAGGCTAGCTGCGTACCAAATACCTTGCTTCTCTCACATCCAACTCATTTTTACTATATTTCTCTTTTAGGTACGGCGAGATACAGGCATATCCTGTTCCACTAAGGGTAAACGACTAGACTGACAGCAAGCGGTATACTAACGGCCTACAGTGGCATGTACAGAAGAATTGCAATATGCCTAGCTCTAGCTTGCAGACCTATTTTGCGTTAGATAGGTTAATGCTATCACACTTATCAAGTATCTTAGCATGACTTATAACAGGGGATACATTACAGTTGGGAAATTTATACAGATAGGATATTGCATACGAAAACAAAACAGTAGGCTACTGGAAAAAGTTTGGAAACACTCACGTCAAGCTTCACTTCTGAAGACATGTTTGCTCCACATAGCTAACGATCTCATTATTTTTAACTCATTCGCCACCATGTCAGTGATTAATTCAATGATCGATTGGCCAGTATATAATGAACATAATACTGCTTGACATTCGACGGCGATTACACAGCAAAGTATAGTTTAAGTTCACTGATAGAAGAGCACATTATAATTTTTATCGTCCTAGTTTTGGTACCTGGCCCGTTAAAAATACTGTTCTGCCACACACGCATTGGATTCACTTTTCTTGCTAAGAGCTAAGCGTGTACTCTTCATTAGCGCAGCTATAAACTGTTCAGTAGCATAATTACCGTAAAAATTACAATAAACACTTATAATATCCAAACTTTCACCACTAATTTCATATGTTACGGCCACGCTCCCACTGTCTGTTTTTTCGCTATGTAAACAATAATAAGAGAGCTTCTAATAAACCTTTTTCGCTATAAAATAAGCTAATTTGTCAAAATACCTATAAAATATATATAATTAATATTTATTTATCCTAAATATGCTTTTCTATAATTTGAAATCTATTTATCTTTGAGACCCATTCCAAGCTTTAATAACGGTCTTCATTTGACTAAAGCTGCAGTCGCTCAACCTACACAAGTGGCGAAGCAAATTTTAACACTTAAGAACTTAACTGAATTAAACATGATTAATCTTGTACAAAATAGGTAGTTCACGAGCCTAGATACAAGGAAAAACCGTACTGGCATAAGGCCACCTAAATCCAGAAGACGAAAGGGTGATAAAAGTAATCTTTTGAAAGGAAATTGTTGAGAGATGGGCAAAAAACGAAACCTCTACTGCCTAGTGGTAAATAAATGTGTTTGCAGGAGAGAGAGAGAGAGAGAGAGAGAGAGAGAGAGAGAGAGAGAGAGAGAGAGAGAGAGAGAGAGAGAGATCGTTGCTCCAACTCCAGTCTTCATAATCTAAACCTTGAAAAGAAGATAATGCATATGATCGTTCTGCAATAGCACAATGCTGCATTTCATAATTGGTAATTCGTCTTCAGAGAGGTTCCATTAACCAAAACCACTCGAGAGAGAGAGAGAGAGAGAGAGAGAGAGAGAGAGAGAGAGAGAGAGAGAGAGAAGTCAGTGCAAGTAAAGCGCAATACGCTTTAGAATACGCTGAAACCCATCAACCTCTCATTTAACTTGACGAAGAAATAAAGCCAAACTCAACATTTTTTTTATCCTTTTCAAAGGACAAGGTTCATTAACGGTCGCTTTCAATTCATCGGACTTTAAATGGCTTCGTTTGAGCGATTATAAAGAATATGATTATATTCCTAAATAAAATAAACACTATTCACATTTGCTTTATCCTTACATCACATTGTATCTAAAGGAGACTATTTCTTCCATTTCTCTTACGTTATTCATAGAGGAAATGTTTCGCTGTCATTATATTAGACCTAGTTTCTTTTTTCTAGCTAATTGCATAAGTGAGCTTGCCATGACGGATTTGTATCAATAGTCTTAGGTTATACAACATGGAACATGCGCAGAAAGAAAGAAGAGAAATCATCACAATTTAAGCGTGTCGTTCACTAAAAAAGCATTTCAGAGAAACGTTCTGCCTCACCTGTGAACCAAGCAGCACATGTACAGACATACCCCTGCTTCCAGCACAGCTGAAACTGGCGTATCAAACGTTCGCCTAACAAAGACAAGAAAGAAATGGAAATGGGCTTAAAATGAAAACGTGAGAAGAAATAAATGATTTCACGGGAGTAACTGTTACTATGCAATTAAGAGGATTCACCCCGGACAAGGGAGGGAAAGAGAGAGAGGTTATTTTTAGACCGATGTTACCACCAGCATTTTCTCACTGTGCTGCCTTGACCTGCGAAATCCAGAGAATAAGAAGAGGAAAATGGAATTTTCACATTTCGTGCAGGGTGAGATATTCCAGGACACTCTTAATGAAAGAGGAAGCCGAAAACTAGGCTTTTGTGAAGGGGCTGGATCAAATGCAGAAGGGTGGAGAGGAACGGTGTTCGGACATGGAAAAGAATGAACAGGGAATTTACACGCTAATAATATAATCGCGGGTGATTAGAGCTCTCTCTCTCTCTCTCTCTCTCTCTCTCTCTCTCTCTCTCTCTCTCTCTCTCTCTCTCTCTCTCTCTGCTTCCGTTATGTGGTGAAATATAATTGCCCTCACAATAGCGTTAAGTATTTTCACACAGGGGACTCTTCATTAATATTCATTAGGACTAACTCCACTGTCATTTACATATGAAACACAGGGAGCACGTGCGAGTCTCCCAAAGTTAAACAATGTGAATTGAGATAAGAGCGAATTTCCATCCGACCATAAATTTGCCTCATTATGTTACCATACACACGAACACGTCTCTCTCTCTCTCTCTCTCTCTCTCTCTCTCTCTCTCTCTCTCTCTCTCTCTCTCTCTCTCTCTCACTGTATTTAAGTAATGACGCTATGACACTTCATTACACCGGCAAGGAAGGCTCAGAAGCAGTACATCAACCCCACCTTCTAGATAGGCCTATTCTGCACCACTCGCTTTTTGTTTCACTGTGTACCTCTTACCACGTCTAAATTATGAAGCCCTTTTAATCAGTAAGTCCCACAGCAACCAACTTTCTCCAGAACCCCTTACTAACTTACTTTTCAACTCATTAGTACCAGATTCCGCATCCAGAGACTCAGTAATTTATTTATCCGTGTTTCTGTCACAGCAGCACAGTGTACAGCATTATTGTTATAATTAAATGTTGACCTGTTGTCGAATGCTTTCTCTGAACGGAACAACTTGTAACAAAACCCTACTAACAATTTATGTACTTTCAAAAGACTAAAATTCAACAGATGCTATCTTAAAGCTCATTTAGACGACAACATCATGATAGTCTAGGGCGCACTGTAGACGGTACTATAGATTCACTACAGCACCCTGTCAGCACCAATTTCATTGGTTTCTACCCTTCAACTGGTATCTGTTAAGATATATGGCAGTGATGAAATAATCTCATGACTTCGAAATCACTTAGACTCATCCTATACAACTGTATGATAACGATGTAATGTTTTCATTTTAAGAAACTATTTGATTCCTGATGACAGGGGTCAGTATAGTCAAGGAAAAGTTATGGTAAGAATTTGTCATGTCACCCACGTTACAGTTACATTACAAAGAAACGACAATTGTCATATTGACATCTCACCAAGTAAATAAAACCAGTGGCATCCCACATGATAGAACAACTGTATAAGTATCACACAAAAACGGGTTTTATCATGTATTTGCTGATGTTCAGAAGGAATTCAAGTCTACGAGACAATTACATGACCATTCCAAAATCTGTGGGGTACTGAAAACTCAATGTTGGGTTATCATTGTAATGGAGGAAGCTCGTACTGGAGTTGCAATGAAAAAAATATAACAAACAAAACCAAACGCAAAGAGAAAGCTGATTTACTAGTAAATGAGTATCCGGTTAGCAAGCAGAGCAACTACAAATCGCGAAGTGGCCCGTACATATCCAACAGATTCTGTATTTACTTGCATTTTTTCCTTTTTATATTCCATCTTGACTTATGAATCTCCAGTTTTTATATTTTCATTCCGCAGGCTGCCTCTCTCTCTCCATCTTTCATTACCTTACTTTCTACTTATGGAATAGCAATCTATGCCTCGCCTGTTATAACATTTTTATGTCTTCTAAACTTTTAATCATGATAAAATTGATGTTTCAACTAACCTCTTTTAAATATGTTATCAATCTATCAAAAATGTCATATGCTGTGTTCGGCATTTTAATCTGGCCCAGGCACAATTCTAGTACTATCTACCTCACGAGGTCTCTGTCTGAATTATACGCTCCCATTTGACATTTTAAAGTGACTTCCAAAATGTTATTTTTATAAATGTGATGTTCTATCATCAAATCTTAATATTAATTAATAACTGGTTTATATTATTAAGATGCCAACATTACCATCAAAAGTTTGGAGATTTGAAGAGGCATAAAAACTTTTAAATATAACTAACATTTTTTTTCACAAATACCATATAGTCATTCTAGGAAAATAAGAATGAATCAATATTCTGAGCTGACAGGAGAATGAGAAAAGTTTCATTAAGAATAAATTTATTTCATTCAAAACATCTAAAAATCATACATTCAAAGAAAGCAATAATTACACCTTGTACAAAACCGAGCATCTTGGCTTCCACGGACTGCTGTCTTTATGCAATTCTATGGTGAACGTTTACTACAACTCCAATGCAGAGCACAGTATAAAAGAGATCACATTCAGTGACCAAGTAATACAGAAAGTTTGTTAAAAGTTGTATTCTCAATACAGTATCTACTAAGTGAGGAAAAAAGAAAATGCATGGCTTTCTCAAAGTTCAAATAGTTATTCACCTGTCCAAAGCAATGAATTCAAATAGCCTACAGCAAACTTTTACAATGGTATTTCCTGGTCTAAAATTTGTGCAAATAAATGAAAGGAACCTTATACACAAGACGCAGAAGTCTATTCACAGCAATTTAATTACTTCTTCATATTTACAGGCCCCTAGATAATTACTAGTCAGAACAAGAAATCCTGAGTAAACTGTACAAGTTTTTGTATTTATCAAATGAAAACCTTTACATAACCTACCAACTACATTTTCCTGACTTAAATCTCCTTAAATCTTAAGGGTTTTGCTTTGAAAAACATGGCAATCAGATCTTACTATTAAGGCATAAAGAGACTTCTTTGAAGCACTGTAGTTTGAAAAATAGATTGTCACTGTTTCCAACATGCTAATACAATAAATGAAGTTTTCCTTTATGACCTAGTAACACATTAACTACAGAAGACACGAGTAACAAGCATTACCATATTAAACACAAACTGGCTGAAGAAATAAAACAGACATCTGAATAAAATGGAATACCTTGAGCCACGGCATAAACAACAAATTACACAAATACTATGTGGTAAGAAACCAGTACCAGATATAAGAGACAAAACCTCAACATAATGATAATACTAATACCATCATTAGAAGAACAATTTGAAGATGAAGAAACACCTTAATAACTATGGTCTTTTATGTACAGTACACAAGGTGTTCATATCTCATAAAACTTTTAATATTCTAGACCTGTTCACATGCGTAACAAGACGATGCTGCAATATAAATCTAATGCAAGCAAACAAAAACAAAAATAATACAAAGAAATAACATTTTCATACCATGATGACTGAACATCCAGAGTAAAACTAAAACGAAATGCAGTACAGTTCAATTTCTTGCAATTTCTCAACAATTCAGTAGCACTCGCACATAGAACCAATCTTGGTTTAATTAAAGATTTAGTCAAATGGAAAATAAAAAATATAATTTACTGATTTATATCACAATTAGACTAGTTTCTTGGCTTCAAAGAAGCTCTTCAGGTGACGCATCTGCCAGAAACCCATTATCACCAAGATGCAAACCTGACCGATGGACCACCACAAAACACGCTGATTTGTACTCTCGGATGTCTGGCGGAAACGCTCTTCACGGTACTGCAAAGGTAATAACAGCTGATCATAATGTGTTCAGATTTCTGTGAGTTAACTGCAACATTAAATTAAAATATATGTACTGATAACATGTTATGCAGTAGACCAACAACAATACAACACTTATCATCAACATTTTCACACGAGAAAAATGAGTTCCCTTTACTTTTCTCTTGAATGCTTTTTATGCCAAAATTCCCACAAGACTAAGTCTCCATCTATGCCTTCCTGATGGTTTTCAACAGACTACTCCCACAGCAGCTTCAGTCTTGTCAACTAATGCTCTTCCCTTTCCAAGACATCTCCAAACCATTTTAGTCTTTGAGATCTCAACCTATTTTGCAGATACTACCCCAAAAAAATAGTGAAATTATGCTCTTCTGTAATATGACCTTCCTAATTTAATCACACATGAATCTCAGTCTTTTGTAGTTAAGCATCTTTAAACAATATCCTAGCAATCTCATTCCGACATAGCAATCTTATTCCTTTCTTTCATAGCAGTGCAACTTTTCCCTTACTGCCCTCTAAGTACCTGATTCTGAGTCCAGTAACAGAAATGTTCTGCTATTTCCTAGGGCAGCCCTTTCACTTGACACGGTCTTCTCTTCCCTATTTTCTCTTCTTATACTCCTTAGCTATGAAAATCTCTTATTCAATTTATATCTTATGAGCCCTCGTCAGTATCTCATACACCACCGGCTATTACATTCAAAACACATTTCAGTATTCAGGGCACTCATATACTTCTGTAGCAGCCACACAGCGCCCCCTCCCCTATCTGTAAATTTCCTTTGCTTACTTTTCAAGCACCATAAGCATTTTTCATCTTGATTTGCCACCCTCTCTTCTCCATTCCACGCTTGTTTTTAACCATTTCCATGTACCAAATGGCACACTGTAGACGTTACTATAGTTTCAAAGCAGTATCCCTTCAGCAATACGTGCATTCCTCTCTGTCTTTTACTTTTCATTCATGAACTCTGATCTCTTTCCACCTACAAAAAGTCCCTTCACAAGAAGTGTAACTGTGGTCTCTTTTAAACTACTTTATATCTAATAAACATTTCTTTGACCTCTTCTGTAAAATGATTGAAATACTGTACATTTTTAAAAAATTGTTACTGGCATCCCAACATCCAACCAAGTAACTGCTTTCACAATCATGGTAATACTGTATTGTATGTTCTCTCCTGAGCATTCTGTAAAAGCTTGATTGTAAGCATTAAGCAGTTCCCACTAACCTCCCTTCCTTCACTCCTTTTTTAGTTTCCTTAATTAATGTGATAATACAGGACTCAGTGAGAGATATGAAACATGACTCACCCACTCTCTTAAAGACTGCCCAACATTCACTCTTATTTTATGTATTCTCATTCCTTATGACCAAGCAATATTCATATACTGCAAAGTTTACAAATACCCGCTTTTCACATTAAGTCTGCAAATATCAGCATGCCACAGCACATAAATGTTCATGACATCCAAATGAATAAATTTAAAACTACTATAATATGTAATAATAAAGTGGAAAAAAAAGCAGAATAAGGTATCACATAATTGTTAATCATTAACCATAACCTAATGTCTTGGGATGTGTCAAAAAAAAGGATTAGAAAATAATATTGTACAAGTTTTCTTTACACTGCAATATACAATACAAAATACTGGACATAAACAACCACCATCTGTTTACAATCTAATGTCATCTTACAAAACATTGTTGGATTTAAGAGAAAAAAAAAGTTGTCTTGGAGGTTAAAATGTTAAACATGAACTCTACTCATGAAGACTTTGGGCAAAATGAACTTCAACAGAGGTCCTGAAGCCTACTTTCATGTTAAAAATCTCCACTTTGAATGGTAAACCCTATAAAACAAGCCACTTACCCTTTGGTAATTCTGTTCCTTGGCTATCTGGTCAACCTGATCCAGCAACTGACGAACACGCAACTGTAGTTCACTCAACTTTTCCTTCTGGGCAACATTAGCATAGTCAATGGCATGCTCTCCAACTTGAATGTCGAAGTGAACTCTCTGAAAGAAAAAATTTCCAGTTTAACTGAATCCTCTTACACTGTACTGTACGTACGAACACTTGCCATACCTTGTTCAATTTGAAGATGAAAATGTCAATTACAGCAGCCAAGTATAATTAAAAGCATCACATGTATTAGACAAGGAGAAGTGAAGGAATTTTTACAACCTGTTTAATATTCTATCTTTATGCTTAGCACAGATCATCACTGAAATCTGTCTACTTTCTGCTAATTTAAAATGGCTCATATAAACTATAAAGCCCATAACATATGGCCCTGAATCTAAGAAAATTTATCCATGAAAAACAACAAAGAATGATTTTAACTGATTTTAGGGTGAATCTTAAAAGACAACTCAATATAAATATCTCCTTACCAACTGAGAACCAGAGAACCATTTGGTAGAATTGGAATAAAGACATATGACATGTTCTCCTGGCGTGTGAGACGTGAATGTGAAACGGCCCTCGCTGCTGTAAACCTGCAAAGGAACACAAAATTAATATAAATAAAAGCTAAATACCCTGAATGCTGTATACTCATAAAGGATATAAAGAAAATTCAGATACAGTACTTGCTATTGAGGACAAGAATATACCCCAAAATTTTATAAATTCCCATTATTGTGGCATTTGTAGACAAGGGTATAATCACTCCTGTAGTTGTCACTACCTCTTTGGTAAGAAAAAAGTGGCAACAAATTACTGCAAGACTTACTCGTGACAATATAGGCTTATCATCTGGGTCTCTGACTTCAACATGCATGCCTAACCCAGGAGACGATGGCATAAACCCTCCAGTCCGAGGATCAAACAGCTGAAGCTTGTAATTACCTGTCGAGTAAGAGATAATAAAATCAATAATAAACCGTGATGAAATACCAACACAATTACAACTTGAAATATATGCTATCATTTACAGTAATTTTTAAAGCAGAAACCCCAAATTGATGTAGCCAGACTTTCTTGAAGCCTGAGGTATCCAAGGATTGCTCATTTCCACCGTAACAAAAATGAGCATTGCCACACATGTCGAAACAGGCCTTCAGTTCAACAGATAGATAGAGAGACAGACAGACAGAAAGAGAGGAGACTTGGCTGCAATAAGAGATCTTATAGAGAGATGGATTACATAAAATCTTTTTTACTCGAACCCTGCCAAAAAAGGAAACACACAAGAAATCATACCAAAAATGAGTGCATACCAAAAGAGAAAAACTGGATATAGAGATAAGCAGAGGGTTTGATTAATGATTACAAAAATAAACTTTGATTTAATGCTGTTGAAAATGGAAAAAAAGAGCTATGACTCAAACTAAAGCTTGTACTTCAAAAATGAGCCAAACATTGCCATGCAAAGTTACAGTGGGTACTGTACATCAAAAGTTTCATAAATAAAGAGCTCCATTCTGTGGATAAGAACAAAGAACACTCATTATGAAGAAAGAAATGAAGTATAGTACACTGAATATCATGAATGGCTAAAGGAAAGAATAGCAGCAGATGGGATAATACTTACAACTTAGACATAGGGAAGTATCTCTACATAAGGCACAGTAGGCAAATACATATATACTCCAATTTAAAATGGCAATGTGAATAAAGATTTTGGTAAGACATCTGGAAATAACTGAGTGTGACATAAGCTTTTATACATGAAGAAATAACAGGATTGGGTAGTGGCTAGTTGTTCCATGCAGGGAAGATTAGTATCAAGGCCCAGAATATTTGTGAAGTCTATCATGAGCACTGTTAGATGGGTTCACACTCTTATCAAAAGTACTGTCACTAAAGTAATCATGAATTCACACAACCAATGAAAGCATACTGTGGGTGTGTGTACTCTGAGATCAACAAATGAGTTAATAGGTTCCAAGATAAATGCAGGGTCCTGTGAATATTACAATGAATATATGTCAAATAGAAATTTTGTTTCTCTGAACCTGAATATACTAACTTGGCAACCATGTGATAGTCGTACCTGCTAAATCACAATTTTGACATATACTTAGAACAGAAGCAAGGTAGTCCCTGCATTTGATGAGGTCACAGTTTGTGGGCTAAAGGTTAAATGGTTAGCAAACTCTCAATGAAATTTTAATAATAAAACATAAATCTTTGAAGAAATAAAATATATCAAAATCATACTATATGCTCAAGAAATATTGCAGGGCACAGGCATAGGTTATTTTCTCAACAGAAAGCAGCACTGAACATTTTTTCCAAGTAGCATTTTTGAATATTGAACAGCAGCCTCTCATGAGACTATATATTCCATGGAGCAATGTCAACCTAACCCATCCCAGGGTGCCTTGTTCTACTTAACCAATTTGTAGGCATCACCACCCTGCCTTGGGATTTTACCTCTTTGACCCCACCCCACCCCACAAATATTTGCAATAACTGAATATTGAACACAATTATATAAACATATAACTAGATTTAGACAATATAGCATAACTTGCTTAAGAAATTTACCATATAATAAAAAATGACTGTCAACTCTATTTCTATATTATACTTGTTTTACAAAAAAATAAGCCATTTAAATAGAAAAGCTCTTTGAAACTTAACTCAATAAAATTTCCCTAAACTTTAGACAGGAACATTAGGCTTTTATGAATATACTGCATAAAACTTTCCATGATAAAAGTTATAACTTCTCAATCCTAGGAGAGAGTGTATTAACTTAAAAGTATGACAGCCTGACTAATCTAGATTGGGATTCCGTGTTATCTGTGAAATACTTATTCTAATATTTGGGATACTATATTAAATTTTAACATACAGTAACATATCAAACATTTTAACCTAACCAAGTAATACTGCGAAAACTAATTTGTCAAACATGTGTAAAGTATACTTTTCAAACAGTTTCAAGTATACTTTTCAAACAGCCTCAAGCATTCTGACAACAATACTAACCAAAGGGAAAAAGTTTCCTTTTAGTATCTGCCCTACCCCTCAATACAAAAAACTATGGAAGAACTCAGTTGAAACCAAGGTTTTTTTAACTGGGAAAAAACGAGTGAAATGCACCAACAGCAATTATGAAATGTTAAAAATACAGGAGAATTTGGTGGAAAAAACATATGGTTCATGTTGGTAATCACTAAAAATCAAACAAAGGTAGGTCATAACATAAGAAGGAAAATTTGGATAATATGATAACAGGGTTACTTCTTTGTCTCACCTAACCTAGGGCACTGCGCCTTACCTAGACCCAACCTTAACCTACCTAATATATAGCCTAAATGCTTAATACTTACATTAAGTTATTAGAGCCATTCTCTAAGGCGTAAGAAAGTTTGAAGACATGACTAATTTTTACATAAAGACCTTGCTCATTAACTTTTTTGAACTGTTTTCATAAAATATAGCCTAGTTCACAGACACTGTTGGTTAATGATATGTACATCTGAAGTCCTAAAAGTACTTTTCTCTTATTTTGGAACAATAAACATACTGGTTTTGCATCTAATAGAGGTTTACATAGTATGGTGGTTATATTTTCATCTCTTTCATTTATATTTAGGCTTATTATATTTAATGTCCTTTGTTTGTTTTTACAGTCATCCCCAGGGGCTGGTACTAATCATAGTGCCCATATTTCACATAGACTCACAGGCTAATTACTGAAGCAGAGGGGTGCAGTAAATCTTCAGTTTTATATGGAGACCTAAAAAAAATCTTGTTTTTTTATGCCCTAATTAGCATAATCATTATTCATCACAGCCTACCATAGCCTTTAAACTAGGAGGTTTACCCTTGGGGACCCACAATTCTAGACTAGACGTAGGCCTAATCATCTTCCAAATTTACCTCCAACTTGACTATAGGTCCAAAATAGGGTAGAACTAGCCTAAGCAAGAGCTCTGTATCAGGTATTACTTTGGAAATTGATTTTTCCTATAATATTTTGATTGTTTATTAAGAATTTCCAGTTATTTTTTGTCGGTCGACTTTAATTAATGAACATCAGAAGTTGTATACTGGCCATCCTGGAATGCTATTGCGCATGTGCAGTGTTATAGGGGAGCTTCTGTGTAAAAGTGGAGTTTCCTTCACCTGGGCTAGGCAACACAGCCTGCTAAGTTAGGTTAGGTTAGGTTAGGGGTAGATCTAAGTAGTACCTCCGCGGTGGCGATTTCCTTCTAACTTGACTTTTTCTACAGTTTTTTGGTTGCTAATTATGGATTTACTTTTTGTCGTACAAATGTAATTAACTTGTAATTAACCCCTGAAGTCCATTTCGATATGCGATCTTCACAAGACAGGGCACAGGTACGTCTGTTTGGAACGGTTCATATCCCGTCCGGCAAGTACAATGACTTGTTTACGTATGGGTACCGCCCCGCCCTCTCCCGGCCCAGTACTAAACATGGCGAAGGGACATTCCATTTAGCCGACAACAAACAAATGCACCGCCAATATCAGAAGCCCTAAAAGTGTAGAAAAAACCAGTTTCAAAGGTAAAAACAGGCACAGAGCTAATACTTAGAATCACCAGGTTAGGTTAGGGTACGTTAAGTTAGCATAGTCCCTTTTATAAATAGGTTTCCTTAGTAAATCCCTTCTTGAACATATGGCTTCCTGATGACCTGCGCACGCGCAGAAACATTCCGTAACAACTTGACAGGCTGGTCTTTCTCCCAACGATTTCCCCTTCCCAAAACCCGCGTTCCCAAAGGGTTCCCAACTTTGTTAGATTGAGATATGAGGTTAATAACAATTGACCGACAATAAACAACACCACCTCCTTCATCAGCTGGACAGAGATACGAGGTTAATAACAATTGACCGACAATAAACAACACCACCACCTTCATCAGCTGGACAGAGATACGGGGTTAACAACAATTGACCGACAATAAACACCACCACCTCCTTCATCAGCTGGACAGAGATACGAGGTTAATAACAATTGACCGACAATAAACAACACCACCACCTTCATCAGCTGGACAGAGAACGAGGTTAATAACAATTGACCGACAATAAACAACACCACCACCTTCATCAGCTGGACAGAGATACGAGGTTAATAACAATTGACCGACAATAAACAACACCACCTCCTTCATCAGCTGGATAGAGATACGAGGTTAATAACAATTGACCGACAATAAACAACACCACCTCCTTCATCAGCTGGACAGAGATACGAGGTTAATAACAATTGACCGACAATAAACAACACCACCACCTTCATCAGCTGGATAGAGATACGAGGTTAATAACAATTGACCGACAATAAACAACACCACCTCCTTCATCAGCTGGATAGAGATACGAGGTTAATAATAATTGACCGACAATAAACACCACCACCTCCTTCACCAGCAACACTAAAAACAGACTGTAGGATAAATCAATTTCCAAGGTAATAATCTGTGTGGAGCTGTTCTATAATTTTACCCATTTCTTCACTGTTTTCCATGATTCAATAAATATGTGATAAATGCGCGTGCTGATTTTGACTTTACGTGATGCATAGAATTTGGACCCCTGAACCGTAGCCTCGCTAGATTAGCCTACCCATCTTGCCTAGCCTAGAGAGTTGGATCATCGCTGCGACCCTCTACAGTTGGAAAACTATCCTCAAGAAGCATAATAAAAACCACAAAGACATACTCTTCGATCACCGCTTAAGCTTTTTAACAAATAAAATAAAAAAACAACCGTAGGGTCTCCGGGTAGACCAGCCGACTTTCCCTCACCTGTTACCAGAGTGTCGTCGGGTATCTCCTCAATAAAACATTTTCTCTCCGTTTCTCCGATGTGGAAATAGAGGCCGTTCGCACACGTACACAGTACCGATATGGTTACACTCAAAATGAGGAGCTTACTACCCGACATATTTCAATTTTATAAGATTCACCTACGTCAATCTTACAGACTGTCAAGTTTACGAACCACAGTGCAGGAGCACGTCATATGTCGTCTTGATTGGAATTTTTAAGGCGTCTAGAATTATCTAATATCTAATTTATTTTTATAAAATTTAATTTAATATGATAATTATACTAAATGTTTACTTTACTCTACTTTAGAATATTTTTAGAATGTGTTTAAAGCATCAAACAAAAGATCTTCATTAAGAGGAGGCCCTAATATCTGTGAAGCAACAGCCAGTGACGTGGCCCCTGACAATTAGTGTTGGATTCTAAGTGTTAGTGAATAAGCCTTTTATAAGGCATTACAGTGGGTTTCGTATACATTCTGAGTCCTTATTTGGAAGAAACGTAGAACTACTGCAAATATACGTTCTCTTATGCTGTGTATGTCAACAAAACAGCTTTTCATGAAGTAAAAGTACTTCTGGACTCTAGAGTGAGGTAAACGCATTTCGCCGGTAACATGTACCTGCAATAAAAACAATGTTTCTATACATTTTTTCATCAAGCCCAGTTCGTAGGAGTTAATTCCATTAAAGTATACCGTGCGAAGGTGGCCTGTGATATATTGCAGTGAAAAGTCAGAATTAATCTACCGGCAATAAATTTTTAAACAATCCATAAAGGAGAAATACATAAAATCATGATAGTAAGAAGCAGCAGGGAGTAAACTAATGAACTGGAAAAAAGAAACAAACCTAATGTGGAATACGGGTAAAACAAGAAACACCGTTACAGGGAACTAGCGGGCACAGGAAGCAGATAAAATGTCTTACATTACACTTGACAATGACTGATAATTGAACTTAGAATACTGGTGGGAAAATCAGAGCTATTTAATCCAGTAACAATCAATCTATTGCAAGAATTTGTTTCCCAATTTTTTTCTTTTACATAATATTGCTTTCATGCATTCTTGCGAAGAATTTCATTTACAACTCTTTTCAGAATTAGATTTGTTCCATTATATCCCCTTTTAAGATTATTAACTTATGATGAAAATTACAAAACATATTGCTTTAATTTATGTTGCCTGTTTAGACCTAATCATTCGCATCTGTATGGAAGTCAGTAACAATGGATTCTCTGTACATGTAGTGAGAATTGCTGTGATTATAATGTCGCTACCTTATAAGAGTAGTTAATGTTAAAGGAATAGAGCTGACCTAATATGTCAAAGCCCATTTACAATCTGTGCTGGGCATAAAAGCTTTCAATATCGTTTAATGTTAAAGCTCTGCACCTGACTATTGGTGCAGTATGCCCGCAACTGTGTTTATGGAGTGACAGCAGAGGAACAGGAAATTATGGACCTACGAGTTTTATGGACTAAAAAGGCTGGAGTTACGTGTTAATTCTTAATGTCTTTTCATGGCTTCCAACAAGACTGCTGATCCATCCACCACATATTATCGCTTTATAACTACAGTACATAAATTTTACGCTAGCATATCAATGTTATATTGATTTATCACTCGCTAAAATCCTTCAATTATAAAGGGTCCAAGAGACCCCCCTATGCAAACTGAGGAGTTGAATTTGACCTGTATGAGAAGGTGCACATATGTGTAATGCCTCTTGTGTGTCTGTGTGCACCCAGAGAGACACCGTCCTTGTAAAAGAACTAGACACTATCTCAAATTAATTTCTCTAGTAAACAACTGCTATATTGTCATTTGTGTAGACCCAAATTATATCACGTCATTCTATATGTGGATAGATGTATACCCTGTATTGAATTCTTGTGTGTAAAAGCATTATATAAGATAGAATTACTATTCTAGTATTGATTTCTTTTATGTTGTGCATGCCATAGATTTTATTGCAGCTCACACCATCGTAATTCCGTTTTTAGTTACAAAATCCAGTTGTAAGTTTAAACTTAAACGATTGCATTTTACCAGGGCCTTTCTTGTTCTACTTCACGCTAGTTATACTTACTGAAATGTAGACTCACCCGTGATGAGTGATAGACCCAGGTGAATAAATAAAATGCATTCATATAAATCATAACAGTATTAAGAGTTCTGTCAGGGAGAATGCACTTGACATTACTTATACACATTCTTAAAGCAAGAGATGGAAACGCAAATGCATGTCCTTAATCATGCTCTGAGCCAATACCATCTTTGTTAAAAAAAAAGTTTGGCAATTTTTCACTAATGTTACAACAATAAATATTCGAAACAATTTATATTTTTTTAAGATTATTCATGTCACTTCTCTTTACAAGATCCATTTAATAGTACTGTTTGTCAATTAATCCGCAGTTTTATTTCAGGGTCATTGATACTACTATTTGTATTTAGAAAATAGTCAACAAACTTGAAAAACTTTGACGTTCTGATTCATTAAAATAACGAAGAGCAACCATGCCACCTTCTTCTTATTCTGGATTATCCCAAAATGTTCTTTTTCGCTCTTATATTTTCCTATTCCTTTCTGCTTCACTTAGTATCAGGAAGAGATTAATTGTTGTAACGTAGCCATATATGATTGTACCTGTACATAACCCTTCGACCTTCCTACCACAGTGGAAACCTAACTACCTCTCTCTCTCTCTCTCTCTCTCTCTCTCTCTCTCTCTCTCTCTCTCTCTCTCTCTCTCTCTCTCTCTCTCTCTCTCTCTCTCTCTCTCTCTCTCTCTCTCTCTCTCTCGTTGATATATGATTTATAATCTCACACTGTTATCATCTAGAATATCCCTCTTTACTTGTGCACCGGTTTTCTATTATGCTAAAGACCAGATTTCCGTTTCTCTTCTTATCTCTGATTTTATTGAAAAATATCTATAACTTTGATATCATAGGACAGCTGACTGGATAGTACGGTTCATTTTACCACATAACCAAAACTTTGTTGTTTGCTATGCAGTATTTTGTATCTAAAAACAAAATAACCAATTTACCACAAGTGTCACTTAATTTAAGCAGAAGAAGAAGTGCGTCACTTTTGACGATGTTGGTCACGAAAGTTCGCAGTTGTTGTCAGTGTGCATCATTGTGACCGGGCATGAAGAAATCTTGATTGGTTCCCATGTTCTCATTCGTAATTCAGCAGAATTAGCGTTTCTCTGCGACACGGGGACAAAATGGAGCTTCCTCAACCACCTCCCGGTAAGGAATTATACTGAAATGGTGTGAAGAATGAAGGCGCTTAAACCTTCGGTCAACATGTCAGTCCGAGCCGTAGGCATAGGATTACCTATAAACATCAAATAAACTAACCTATCCTAAACCAACTAGTCTAACCCTAACCAGGAGCATTTTTCCTTTTGGGGACCCTCCATATGTTAATTAATAAGTAGGCATAGCTTCAGGGTGGGGGAAATAGGAATATGACTGGATTGTAGTAACGTATAGGACAAAATTGACAGTCGGAAAAATAGGCGTAGCCTAGCCTATAGGCTTTGGCTCGTGTGTTCGTAAGGCAAGGCTAATTCGTAAAGTACAATTAAACTAGGCCAGGTTTTACGTTAGTCTAATATGAACTCTTATACTCTAGGTTCTCCACGGTAAACAATAGCAAAGTTTATAATAAGGTATAAGGCACAGGAAGGTAAGTTTATAATAAGGTATAAGGCACGGGAAGGTTAGGTTATAATGTCAAAGTTTATAATAAGGTATAAGGCAGAGGGAGGTTAGGTTATAATGTCAAAGTTTATAATAAGGTATAAGGCAGAGGGAGGTTAGGTTATAAAATCAAAGTTTATAATAAGGTATAAGGTAGAGGGAGGTTAGGTTATAAAATCAAAGTTTATAATAAGGTATAAGGTAGAGGGAGGTTAGGTTAGGTTAAGGTAAGTCTGGTTAGTTCATACTATTCCCTGTGATATGCTGACTACAAAAATGAATACCCGACCTGTGGTAGCCGTGACCGCTTCCTCTGCATTCGCTCCTGCTAATAGTTTGCACTGACTGTAGGGTAATGTTGAGATAATTAAAACATAAAAAATTTTGTGTGCTGATAGGGACCTGTTTTCTTTCTCAAGCCTTTATGTCGGACATTAGCCTTTTTTTAAATGAACTGAATGTTTCTGCTGCCTATAATTTTTGCTCAGAAACACTTTGTAAGAAGTTTATAGCCCTCAGTGATAACAGTTAAGGATAAGTTTCTTGACATTTTAGGGAAAAGGAATAGAGAAGTGTGCACAGCATGGGGTTTTTCATATAATATTTCTGCATTTTATATGTAGTGAATCATTAAGTAGGTGAAATGTACATTGCCAGTGATTAGGATAAATGATTGTGGCAAGTTAAAAACTACAGTTAGAGGTTTAGCAGATGAAAACAAACCTAACCTTTCCTAGAATGCCGTGTCCTGACCTATCCAGGCCTTACCTTCCTAACTTTACTCAGGGCACTGTACCCTGACCTGGACAGTGGGCCTCCACCCCTCCTGGGAACCTCCCCCCCAAGTAACACTAAACATCATAAACATGGAATGAGCTGCTGTTTGGAGGTAGTGTTAGAGCATGATCTCATCGGTCTGCCAACTACTCAGATGATTTCCAACTTATTAATGTTTTCCTTGATTAGTATTTAATGGCTCTACTCAAAAAGGGAAATGAAGACTAGAACTGCACTCTTCTGGTTTGGTAATTACTAGTTGTGTGCAAAATGGGCACCTCTTATAATACCAGCCCCATTGGATGAATGTAACAACATAAACAAAAGATGGTAAATAACATAAACAAAAGGCAGTAATATTCCAGTCGATGACTATGGGAACCAGGTGACAGTAGTAGTCTTCAGTTATACCAGCAAAAGTTGTTGTTAACTACTGATTACAATATAATTATTTGAAAAAGAGGTTGAAATTGGTTATAGTTATCATTATAACATGTTAAGAGGAGTCATTAAAATTTGAAGTTCAAATGTCAAACAGTTTGTTGTCTAGTGTATTTATAATTTGCTTTCCTAGTTTCATTAGATTCAAAAGGTTTTTAAGTCACTGAGAGAGTGCGTTAATTTTTGTAATGATTTCAGCAGACTGGAAGGTGCTTCTGTGAATTTTTAAAGTATTTTTCCATATTTGAATAAAAAAGTGATGTTTCAGGGATTGAATTCCTCCAAGATTGTAAAATTAACATTTATCAAATTAATCTTTTGGTTTATGACTTTCCATTTTTGCAGATCAAGAACTCAAGAACATCATTGATAAGTTGGCCCAGTTTGTTGCCCGAAATGGCCCAGAATTTGAACAGATGACAAAAACAAAGCAGAAAGAAAATCCTAAATTTAGTTTTCTTTTTGGTGGGGAGTATTTCAACTATTATCAGTACAAAGTAACTACAGAACAGGCCAGTAAGTATCAGAGCTAAGTTAAATATTTTTTACTTGAGCTGTTTGTAGGATTGTGGTGGTTAGGTACTGTATTTTAATGATCAAGTTCATACCTTGTATGAAAGATATAGATTGTTAACCATTGAGATTTTGGTGAGTCCCAAAAATTTGTCTATGGCAGATCACGCACATGTACACCAGTTAAGGGACATACTATTATTTTGTTTCATTCCATGATATGAATTAATTTTTTGTGACATGAAGCTCTTTGAAATGTCATTTTGAAGTAGAATACTATACTTTTATTTTGCAAAAGTGAAAAACAAGTAGAATATAAAGTCAGAATGACACATTTTCTATGGATGATGTCATCAGTATCTCAATGGTTGAAAAAGAGTGACATTATTTAAAGTCACTGGAATCTCAAAGGGTTAATGAATACTGGTCTAGGCTAGTATAATGCAGATACTCATGTTTGGGATTCATAAAAGTCATAGGTGACAGTTTGTAATTAGCATTGTTTGGTTTATTCCTCCTAGAGTTTACTATCATCATCTGCCTAAATTTATTAGCTTCAGCCTACTAGCTAGAGTAATACAGATACAGATAAGTACAATTTCTTTGATTGTTGATTTTAATTTGCAGTTCATATGGTTGCACAGTTTTAGATGACTGTCCTATTAATTTTTTTTCTGGGATGTATGATATGAAAGATTTAAATTTTTTATCTTGAAGCTCATTTTAGAGTCATATATTCTCTGTACAGTGGATGAAAAGTAACAGTGCACTGATATTTTGGACTGTAGATTCTTGTTGTTCCTTTATTCTCATATATTAAAGGGTAAGAAAGTAAGTTAACAGCCTATTTTATGGTCAGCACATGCCATTTTTTTGGTATTGATGTTAGAGTGCATTGGTTTGGGAATGCCTACCTTCCAGTGGTTTAAATATTAATAGTTCTGAATTTTCTTGTTTTGTAATTAAAACTGTTGTTCAGCAAATTTACAGTGTTTCATTAGCATTATCCATTTTGCAAAATATTTAATGTAAGTCTATTTGCAAGACACAGTTGGCTCTGCATTGTGTGTTTATTGAAAGTATATATTTTGCTTTCTTATACTACTCCTTTTATTAGCAAATACTGAACAGTAAATCATCTGAGTGCAGGAGCACATATTCTTGTTTACTGAAGTATTTTATTTAAAACCTTATTATAACAGGGTATGTATGCAATGAATTTGAAAAATTCCTGAGATATTGGAGATTGATAAATCTGTTGTTTTCACTTGTTGTTCTCTTCAGTTCCAGCTGTTACTGAATAGGATTGCTTGAATTACATTTTGTTTAGATCTGAGCAGTATTAGGTAACCAGAAATTAGTAGATGGTTTGAAGTCAATACTTTGTGGGAATTCTTTTTGTGAAGCTTTCAAAATCTGAATTGGATATTTCTTATTAAATATACAGAACAACAAACTTTTATTAATGAAGGTTTTTGTCTGAAGTATGGTATCTTTGTATAGTTTGCATAATAGATATTTTATTGGACTCTTCATTTATTTTATTCCCTTCTTCCTCTCTGAATCAGTTTTGAAGCATCGGCAAGCTCGTGAACAACACCAGCCACAACACTCAAATCAAGGTCAAGGGCAACCATCAATGCACCAGCCTCCTCCTCCACCACCCCCTCCCCCTCCCCAAGGAGGATTTCCTGGAGGAGGCGGCAGTGGTTCATTCCCCGGTCAGAATTTTCCCAGGGTACCCCTACCCACCCACTTCAGGATATCCCGGAGCAGACGTCAACCAGTTCAATCCGGGGAATCCACCCTCCAGTGGATTTTCTCAAGGGCAGTACCCTCCTCCTCCCCCACCTACAAGTGAACCACCCCCTCCTACATCATTCCCACAGGTCACGTCAGCCTTTCCACCGACCGGAGAGCCTAATTATGCCCCATCTCCTAATTTTGCTCCTCCGACAGCATCTGAACCTCCATTCTCACACAGTCAGTCTTTCCCTCCCCCACCACCAGGAGATGCTACATACACAGCTCCTCAGGTTAGTATTATGGCTGTGAGGTATTATGATGTATTTATAGAATAGTTAATCTGCCTATAATTTGCAGCATGAAAATTTTGTTATTTTAGTCATTTTTCAGGAAATCTTTTTTGTGTGTGGTCCCTTCTCATTTTCTTGCTATGACCTGTATTCCCTTTATGGGGCAAATTGATATTTTGAGGTATTTTGGCTTTTGCCTGTAGCTTTTCAATTTTCTTCATGAGAAAGTGGGCTTTTGGGTTCTTGGGAGTTAACTAGGCTGCTCTTGTTTCAAAGTGTAAGTCACCCACAACTTAACAGTCCCTTTCCCTAGGGTGTCATTATACTGTACATTTTCACTTCAGGTGTTGTAAATCTTGCTGCTCCTTGTGTAATTATTGAATTTGTTAATGTTCTCACACATGATCTTGCAGAAAATCCCCAACATCCTAGATTGAACCATTGTTTGCTTCCATTACTGTAAATTTTGTTGTAAAAAATTAGTGCAAGATGAATTTTAGAGTATTATTTAAGGTTCAGGTAAGATTTCTAGTAAATAGAACTGGTTTTTGTGGGAATGAAATATGTTGAGTACCAGAATCTAGAGGGTTTGTGATGGCAGGCTTTTTGAGAATTTCTTCAGAACAGCTTGAGTAAGAGTTGGTATTCTTATTAGTATTCAGGAGATAAGCCCTTATTAATATATGGAACAGGTCTGCATGAGCCATGGACTTGAAATTCAAGCTTCTAAAGAATATGTTGTCCGTTTGAGAAGTTATAGAATATGATAGGAAATACAGAAAAAAGAGGTCAGTTATTAGAAAAGAAAAAAGATAAATTAATAAAGAGGTAAAAATATAAATAATTAAAATACAAGGTGAATTATTTTAAGGTAGTAATGCATTACATCTTTGCTTGAACTTTTGAGGTTTTAATTGCACAACATCCTCAAGAAGACTGTTCCACAGTCGAACATTGTGAGAAATAAAAGACCTCTGGAAATGAGAAGTTTGTATTACATTGCATTTAGAGAATATTCTTTGATTGTTAGTAAAGCAGTTTATAGTAATCATGGTATTTTTAAGAACAGTGTTAAGTATTGTAGGCCATACAGATACAGTATTGTTCTCTTTGGATCATGAATAGAGGTTTATTCCATTGTTGAATGTTAACAGGCTGGTGAACCTGGTGCCTTCACGACTAACACAACTGGGTACGTGCAGCCTCCGCCTCCCCCTCCACCACCTCCTCCTTCAACGAATGTGGATGCAATCACTGCTCAGCAACAACAGTTGCAGGAACAAATCCATCAGAGTGAACAGAATTTAGCTGCTCAACAGCAGGTAAATAATCTCTGTGTCTCTCTCTTGTGTACCTATTTTAAATTTTGTAAATTATATTTGAATCTTCTTGAGATACGGTTGTATTACATTCATTGGCCCTTTTTAGTACAGATTTATTTATATCATGCATGATATTTTTATAGAATATTTAAGTACATTTGCTATGTTTATCCATTGACTACTTTATTCATTCATCAGCATATGCACTTCTGACAAGTATGAAGTAAAGTATCTAAATGAAGTCAGACAAACTGTACAAGAATTGTAAGATATTCATGAAGGATTATTGTATTGAATTTCACATAACAGTACAAAGAATGCAAAGACCTCTATAGTTCTGTATGCGCACTTCTATTTTGCAATAAGTGTTTGGCCAAATATGCTTTTGTGTATGCACACTATGCTAAGTGATGTATCCTCCTATAATAGGTGTACTGCTTTTAACTTTCCCTAGATGTTGGCATAGTCTTACACTAATTTGATTTATTTCAGGTTCTTAAACCAATTGAAATAATATTGTAAATAGGTTAGGTCCTCAAACTAGTTTAACTTATATTGTAATTGGTTTCAGGTTCTTGAGCAGCAGAAAGAGGTACAGGTAAGAGAAGGCATATACATGGCTAGGGGCGAATTACTGCGCAGTGAGGCAATAGAACTGGGATTTTCCACACAAGAAGTTGATGAATTACTTGGACCTATTACCGAGTCTTGCACAAAGGATTCCATATCCAATGGCAAGCACTGGATATTCACCAATGCGCAGTCATCCACTAAAAACATTTGGATATCGAAATACCTTCTGTGGAAGTAAGATATTTTCCCTGTGTAGCATCAAGATATTGATGAAAAGAATTAATTAAATGTATTTGATCCACTGTTCGTGCTCTCTCTATTAGGAATTTTGTTCATCATTATTAAAATTTTATATGATACTTTACATTTGCATTCTTGGGTATTAAGTGAATTCTTTCCACTGTCTTCAGATGCTTTTTCTCTTGAGGTTCACATCTTGGCTAAGTCTTCATTTTTACCTTTTTTTCCATCATTATCTGGATCTTCCTACCTGTTCTTAGCCTGTTTTCCACCCATTGGACATATTACACTGCAACCTCTTTTGTTATATGATCTTTCAACACTGGCCATTAATCGTCAAGAACTTTGCTTCATAAAGCAGTACAGGCCTTGTACACTCATAAATTTTGCTTATTTATAAATTGAATTCTGTACAGGCAGACCCCGGTTATCGGCGGGGTTCCATTCTGACGATGTGATAACTGAAAATCAGCAATTTCAGCGCTTATCAGCCCCGAAAATCGCCAATTTTCGGTTATCGGCGCCTCTGTTAGTTATGTATTGGCGCCAATACCCAATTGTCGGCTCCAAAAATTGCCAATTTTCATCACTAGACAAGCTCAGAAACCGATCGCCGATAACCGAACCCGCTGATAAGTGGGGACTGCCTGTACTCGTTAATTAGGGGTGATCTAGCAATCTCCAGCTTACCCAGGCCATAGCTATTTTTTTTAATAACGCCCTCTCAAAGCTTGATTTGCAGTTCAGTTGTTCCCAAAGTTACAGAATTATTGTGCCTCTTTGAAGGCCTGTTCTTCCACCACAACATTGTGTAGTTGTACCTTCTCTTCCCTATTTGCTTTTCTTATACCTATCAGGTATTGAAGTTCTGTTATTCCAGTTATATTTTGCAGTCCTTAGTATTTTTAATGAGACTACCTTTTACATCCAATCCCCCCAGCTCCTACTTTCATCAATATCTTTATGTTTGTGACTATTATTTTACTCTCATATCCATTATTTTGTGTTTATAGAATAACCAATTGCAACATGACATCAAAGTCACGATTACTGTATGTACAATTTTGTAGCTACCTAGCCTTGATAAAAGGTTGGCAAAATTGAATCCCCCAATTTAGCTCCTTTGGTAGTAGCTTGTGAAACATGTCTTGCACGAATATGGCTGATGCATTTAACAGTGGGCATTTTCCGTTGCCTTGTCATGTTGAGTGCTTATTTAACAGAGTAAATGACTATTAAACATATTGTACTAGTGACTGTGGGTTTAAATATATATGCTTGCTACCTTTTTGTAACTTCTCATCCCAAGGGGGTTCCACATGAAGTGTGTCTTTCATGGCACACTGAAGTCATCACCCTCATCAGTTCATGGATTTGGCACTATGCTTTGACACTTCAGTCTTGGTCTCATCCTGTCAAGACATGTAACTCAGTGGTGTCATTAAGTTAATTTATAGTATTTATAATGTTATTTATATACAGACTATTTTCTGTATATGCTATCATCATCAACAGTGTTATGTTAGTTTTCCCTTTATGGGGTTTTGCACACTTTCCACCTGAAATGCCTTTAATGTATTATCAATTCAAACAATGTTTTAGAATATCTGTTGTCTGTTAAACTTTATTTTGAATCCACTTTCCTCAATAACTTAACTGTTCCTCAGGGCTACTGCAAATAATGGTCCATTCACACATAAGCTTCACATCATCTATCTGATGAATGATGTCCTACACCATTGGTGAGTTGTTATTGTAACAGTTTTGCTCTGATTTCACTTTATGATACATGAATATTTGAAGTATGAGTTTAGAATAATCTTGCATCTCTCATTTTTGCTCTTATGTTCATGTGTGTGTGTTGACAGTGTACGGAAAAATGCTGATGACCTGAAAGAAGCCCTAGAAAAGGTTCTGGCTCCAATGTTCTGCAATGCTATGACAATTGCTTCAGAAGACCAAAAATCAAAGTTGGACAAGGTGAGGATATTTTCGTATTAGTGGTCAAATTGAGGCATAAGCCAGCTCTGATTTATGAAAGTAGAAGACATCTTTCAGGATAAATAGAAACCCATTATTGAGCATCCTTTAATCTAGAGAACTGACTACAGTTTCAAGCTAGACTAGGCTTCTTAAGGCAAAGCATATGCAGGCATTCCTGTATATGCTTTAACCTGAAGAGGAGCTCTGTGAGGCTTGAAACTATATTGACTCCTGTAAATGAATGGATGCTTTAAAAAAAATCTATAATGTATATTTTTTTTACAAGTACAGAGTATAAATCCTATAATTCAAGATCTTTGTCATCCAAGCTAAGCAATGCATAAGTGTACAGTTTTCTTAAGTTTTGTGTTTTAGCTGAATTATAATGGTGCTGTCTCATAGAGAACCAGAGATCCTTAGTATAGTCCAACAAAGCCACATCTTTTAGACTAAGAATTCATTGCAGTATTTGGCTGATTGGTGTATTAATTTTACCACCATAGGGGGATAGTGCCATCAGTGCACTGTAGGCATTGCTTAAGGTTCTTTGCAGTGTCCCTTTGGCCCCTAGCTCCAGCCTTTTTCATTCCTTTTACTTGTACCTCCATTCATATTTTTTCTTCCATCTAACTTCACCATCTTCTAACAATTGTTTCATAGTGCAACTGCAAGGTTTTCCTCCTCTTACACCTTTGTAATCTTTTACTCTCAATTTTCCTTTCAGCGCTAAATGACCTCATAGGTCCCAGCACTTGGCCTTCGGCCAGAATTGTTAATTCTCTTCTTGTATTAATTACATAAAATATTGAACATCCCTTACAGCTACTTAACCTATGGGAATCAAAAATCAAACTAGAAGATGATGTGGTTATGCAGTTGAAAAACCCTGTCGAGTCCTGGGGCAATTTTGAAAAGGCGATGATTGATGAGTTCCCACAAGTTGTCGCTACCATTAACCAACACATCGATGCAACTTTTGAGGTTAGTGTCATCACTGCTTTGAAATTTGTATATTGATGAATTTGAGTGTACATTTGTTTGTAGCGCTGTTTGAGAATCATGATGTTGTTCTACGAGGATATTAATTACTTTTTGTTAAACCTATTGTAATTACTGTATATTACTCAGTTTTTTAATTGTATGTGTCCATTAAAGTGGAGAATTCGGTACATGCTGTCTTCAGCTGAGATGAACTTACCTTGAAAAGCAAAAGAAAGATGTGGTTTTTATATAAGTGAGCTCATCAATACAAAAGAAATAAAATATCAAAATTCCTCTCAAGTTTCAGCATTATACAGTATAACTTTTATTGGAAAACTAATAAATCAGGTGTGTGACCAGTAGCTGACATAGACCCATCAATGACTTGGCATAAAAATCATTTGTGTATTTTAACAAGCATAAGTTTGAGTGTGTGTTTAGTGATTGTAGCTTGTACTGTATTCTCTTTTATTAGAGATTGTAGTGATACAAGTAAAGCTTATAGAAAGATACTTTCCTTTTGAAATAAACTTTTAAGAGTTTCAAAGGAACATATGGTTTTATTTCCTGTCATCTTCTGTCTGGACATTACCAAGGGTGTAAGTTTTTGTTGGCTTTTCAGGGATACAAGCAACAGCACAATGCATTTGTGCAACATGCAAATGGTCAGATACAGTCTCTCGCAAACCAGAAGCAACAGATGGAGCAACAGGCGGCAGCAGCAGCAGCTGCTGTGGCTGCAGCTCAAGGTTAGTTTTCTCCACAAGTTTGAAAATCGTCTCTTGACCGTTTGCATTAAGTCGTTGTCAGTTACTAGGTACCTTCGAAATTTACCGTTAATTGGCACTGCAAGATATCAGAGGTTCTCTTGTTATACTCTCTCCACCTTATGCTTTAAGAAAAATGTGTCTTCAAGTATACCAAATGATGTTTAATTCCTCTTTAAGTTAGCAAGCATGTTGGTTGAAGTAATCTGTCCAACTCTGAGGAACCTTAATTGCACTGTAGAATGTTCTTCCATGACTTATCTGCTTTTGTTACCACTACCCATTTTCCTCAGGCAAACTTCCCAGTGTTGCTCCTTTGTAAACTGTATTATATTGAGGTTTTAATAACTTTAAAAGGGGAAACAAATGTGTATCGTAAGAGAAATATTTCATAACCCATCTTGCTAACATAGTTTACATCAAAGTGTTTTTCAGAATTGACTTGAAATTTAGCATTATTAGGTAGTTCAACCAGCGTTACCAAAACTAATCTGTTTTAAGGTAAAGGGTCAGAACTAAAGGACTCTAGTTCTGTTTTTGTCATCTTTGTCTTTTAATGGGAAAAGATATAAGTACTTGCCACGTATACTATATTTGGCCATTGTATGTTTTTCTGATGATTGTTTTCAACATCTCTGCAAAGCACATAGGGGTTTAAGGTTTGCCAAAGATTAATTTGTTCCTACAGAAATACAAATCAGCACCTTTTAAGAGGAGGATATCTTTTATGCTTACATGAATGGTTGAATGAACATTGTTAAAAGGTTAGTGAGTGAGTGAGGTACCAGCAAACTTCCGAGCATCTAAAGCATCACTTATGCTTTCAGCTGTGTTGTATTTAGTATTTTATATTTTGTTTTGTAATTTCGTCTCTGCTGCTGTGGTTTTTCTCATGAATATACAGCAGCAACATAGATTTGAAGATTGTTGGGAAGCATGTAGTTCCAGTTGCTAATAATATGTCCAACAACCATGGCTCTTGCAACACTGACTATTACTAGACAGTGTGAACAACGCTTGAGGTTGTCCTTCCTGTTGATCTTCCTTAGAACAAGCCTATTTCTTGAGTAATTTCGTGTATAAGTTCTAGTCACTTGACAGCTAATGTGCTGTATGGTAAGAGGAGAAAAAGGTCTTCCTTCTCTTCTTCCTCATCATCAATATTACCATCGTCTCTATTGTTGTCATCATCTTCCTCTCCATGAGGCTCATTCCTCACTTTTTTAAGACCTGTTTGTTAGGTAATGAGGGCAGCAGTCTGGCTTAGACACTACTTCTACCTCATTCTGTCTGGGGAATGTTGCTCACAAGTTCTTGGACACTTCCATAGGGCCTGTGTTGGCTGTTCAACAAGTTGTGTAATCACCTTAGCTTTTTTTTTTATCTGAGTACATGCACCTAGTTCTCTTTTGGAAGTATGGAAACGATGTGTGTATATGGACCCCTTCCATCCCTTTCCTTTCAGAGAACTAACTAGTTGAGGTACATGGTGATTGACAGTTGAGATGCAGGTAAGTACATAACAAGCAGCCAGTTCTAGTTAGTCTAGATTGTTTCCTTTGGTTACCTCCTTATACAAGGTGGGAAGTGACACGATAGAGGCTACCCTAACCCTTTACTTTGTATTAGTCACTTGAATTCTTTTGCTTTCAGAATCCCATTACTTAGTAATAGTCAAGGGGTGCTGCCTACTGACATGTCACTCCCCTATGGGAAGTGGCATGGTTCTTCAAAAATTCCTTCCCCATATTCGTTGGTTTTTACTGTCCAGGACTTTACTTTTCTAGTCTCCTCACCAGATTCGTAAGGATTCTTGAGAATAATGTTCCTTGTAGACATCTCTTTCTCCCAGGAACATTTTTGTCTGTCTGGAATGTTTTCTACAGCTATTTTTGGGGCAACCACCCATCTTAAAAAGTAAAGCCTCCTTTTAATAGGCGGCACCACTTTGTGATCCCGTAGGAACGAGCAACAAATTTTAAAAATAATTTGTATTTTCCTTGGTATACAAGCCAAAGCCTTATAATGTATGTCTCAACTGTCACTCTGCTGTGTCCCTAAGGCAAGAGATAAAGTGATGCTTGAGATCCTTGGAGGTTTGCTGCTACCCTTGCTTACTCACTAGTACCACCTTATGACAAACCTTGTAACAGTGTTCATTCAGCCACTCAGCTTTGCATGAAAGATATTTCCCACTTTCAAGGCTTTGGTTTGTATACCTTGGAAAATGCAAACTATAAAAATTTTGTTATTTTTGACAGTATTATATTGCATGATAATGATTATAAGTAGCTTGCAAGCTTCTTGAAAGTCTATGCTTTCATTAATACTGTGTTGAGATTTTTTATAGTTAGCCACTGCTTTTCCTCAAAGGAGTTACCCTTATGATCCCACTTGGGGCTCGCTAAGACAGACCGACTATCAAGAATTCTCTAATACCTGGTCTAGGCTGGAATAGTGCCATTGTTTTTAGAGTGATGGAGTATAAATGGACACAAGGCAAGACGGCCCTCTATCCTGCCTTATAGCGATTATGGTTCACCCTTCTTTTGCAGATGTGGCAACAGTGTTGCAGGTTGGCCAATTCCCATTACTCTCAGGTCTGCAATCTCTTAAACATCGTGTTGTTGACCCCAAGTGTTTTTTTCATTTTGCAGTGCTTAATTGCTAAGCTGTCACAACTACCTGCTGTGGAAAGTTAAGTGAATACTTTTAAGTGTCCTACGGAATAGTGTTCCCAACGATAATCCTGGTTCCTACAGGAATACAAACTATTGCCTTTTATATAGAAGTATTCTCAGTGCCAGCAGGAGCGGTTATTGAACTTGGTAACAAGGTAGTTAACAGTGGTTATAAGGGGATGAGCAGGGGAATGCCCCTCACTCACTTGTGTCATTAGCTACTTTTCTTCAGCTGCCATTAAGAGTGGATCTAGCAGCGCTCTCTCATCCTACTGTTGTTAAATGTTGAGTAGATGGATTAATTTCCTTCATTACTTATGGTTTTGCAAATATTTTTTTTCCTTTGTGAGGGATGTTGGTTTCATTGTGGGCTCTTCCTGTCTCCCATGACGGTAGACCCCCACAGGTACTGTCGTAAGGTGGAGACGTGTACTCAAGCTTCAATCTGCAAGGAATGTGTTGGGTGAGCTAATCCTCAGTGATAGAAGTTCAGTAGGAGGAGAAAGAAGGACAAGACGTGTTTGTCAACCTCATTGGGGAGGGAGTGGGGTAGGGACGCAACCCCAGTGACACCTCCGAATCCTGGTTCCATTTCTTTCCCTTCCTCCATATCTGTTTCTCTGTCTATTAGTAGTGTTCCCCTCACCTGGTGTAAGGGGAAATGGTTATATGCGAGTGGTTTAAATGATAAAAGCTCCCTCAGAATTTGGCTACCCAGCAGTTTGGTGTCCCAATGGGCAAAATCACAGGAGGAACAATCAACTGCCTTCGCTTTTGTCGCAAACTCTCTTATGCGAACCCTATGGGAAGCGCTGTATAACTTTATGGAATGGTGCCACAAGGCCTGGAAAGAAGTATTGGCAGGCTTCAGTATGATGCTTCCCAATGTCAGCTTATTGTTAAATTCCTCCCCCTTCTGTCATGATCTCTTTGAAGACTGTTGTAATGGAACTATTGAAACAAGCATGTCAAAAGAATTGTACTGTACCTACTCTGCTGGGTAAGATGGAAACTGGGAAACAATGTTCCCAGGAGTTCCACCCACCCCAACCCAAGAAATACCAGTACAACCCATCAAACAAGCCTCCAGTTTTCCCTAGGGGATCTGCCCAGGAACAGATAAGGGGCCAGCAACAACAGGGATGAGCCAAACAAGGTAAAGGAAAAGCAATTTTTGGAATGCTCTTTAAGGGCAAAGGAAGAGGTGGAGCTCAATAGGACATGGCAGGTTGGGGATTGTCTTCTGCACCACCACTTGCAATGGAAGTCCTCCCCTTGGGGACACAGCATCATCCCCATTGGGTAGGGGTGGCAGTGGTCCTTTCCTCCCACCTCATTGGGTATTTCCAACAACCAGATCCCTCCTTGGAGAAGTATGTGCAAATTGCTGTTCTAAAGGGAGCCAAAGAGATAGAATAAGAAAAGATCTGCAAAGGTTCCTTGCCCAGTCTAGGGTTTCCTGATTAGTCAGAATGGATCCTGGGCCTGTTATACTTTGCATCAGTGGTAGATCCAATCTTTAAACTGCAACTCAAGGACAATAACAAAGTCTGGCCCTTGCATACTTGGAAAAGGCTTCACAGTCATATCCACCCCCAAAAGCAGGTGGTTGGGAAGATATTCTCTGTTGACTGGGAAAGGTACTCTTGCCAAGCAGGTCATCTGATTTCCCTGGCTGAACAGATTGTTATAAATGAGGATGCGGCCTTCAATATTGGGATGGCCATTAAGGGGATTGTCAGGTAGCTGGAAGGTGGTCACCTCTTTTAAGGTGGTGTCACATCAATGGGAGGAAATTACTCCCATTGTTATCCATTACTGTATTCCAGATAGTAGGAGGGAAAAAGTCATATACTCATTCTCTAACATCACTGAGTACTTGGTTCAGAAACTACAATTGAAATTACAGTTGAGGACACACACACACACACCTTAATGTTACCATAGTTGTGGTATGGAAATTACAGTTGGGGACACACACACACACCTCGATGTTACCTCAGTTGTGGTATACAAGGATGCTCTGTTGGAGCCCTTGCTCTATTGGTTTGGCACTGACTCCAATACAGAAGTCTTTATTTCCCTCCTCCAGCCATTTGCATTGCACAGGCCAGCCCCTTCAAGGGGTGGATTGTGGAGATGTTAGGAGGTTTAAAAAAAATACTTTCATGCAACTAGCTTTATAAGATAGACAAATATAACCATACACAATCACCCAATACAAATATTTATACAAATATACTAAGAATAGTCAACAGTAGTATTCTTTTACAGTGTATGTTCTAGAGTTTATTTACAATTAACAGTAACATTATACAAAATTTTTACAGAATAATAATTATAGCTGATCATACTAGTTTCTGCTTAACACTTTCTAAGGTATCACACCGTAATAAACTTCCTGTACTGTATACAGAAGTGTTATGTCATGAGTTGAAGTTCAAACTCAATATCTCCAACAAAAAACACATCAAACTCTTGCATGCACAGAGCACCAAACTCCATTGTCATGCATCAAAATATAAACACCAAATTTCACAGTTGTCTGCTAATTTTTAAATTCCACTGTCAACTTTCATTTATGAATACTAAAAGCATATCTATCTTTACACACCACAACTCTCTAACCTCCCTGTCACAGTCAGCTAAACCATATGAAGGTAAAGTTGGGGTTCCCTCCAAACAGTCAGATGAAACAACACTATAAGTTGCATGATGTCCAGGAGGTGAGCACCTCTCTGGCCTTCTTGAGAAACATTTCTCTAGGAGAATTCTTTGAGAGTACTGGGTGGTCAGCAGGTGGTATGGTAAGTCCTGGCCCCATAGGCTCTGTAGGAGAAAGGGAAGGGCCTCCTTGATTCTGTGACACTCCTGAGATATTGCTGGGATGGAGTGATTATCCTGCATCCCACCTTGACATATATGTAAAACATTTAAAGGTTCTTTACCAATCCTTCATTGTTAATCCTTAATGGGAATCTCAATCCTGCTGTTGAGCCTCTAACTATTGCTGCATAGTGCAACTGTTAGTTTTCATTCAGTTTTCATTTAGATCTTTGTACCTTATCTCCTTTGTTTTCTGGATCTTTTGGTCTTACTATCCAACCTCTCCTAACTCCCTCTTTTCACTTTCTTGAGCACTGAATGGCCAAATGTGCCCCAGTGTTGGCTTTACAGCTTTAATGTATAAAATCAGTCAAACCTAGTTGGAATCCTAAATAAAAATAGGTAACCACTCACGTGACTTTACTTTGGATCATTTTTTATTTGGGTTGTCTGGATTTCTTACTAGGCCATTTTTCACCTGTTATTTCTTCATTATGCTCCTTTGAGGAATATCGGTAGCTGTGCTGTCAAAACGCAGGCAAAACACAGGTTTTGACAATGGGAAAACATATTTTTGGCAGCTACTGTGAGGCCTGAAATTCCCCTGCTTTCCTTGACAAAAAGGCATTGGAATCTGTTGGGGATGCTGTCTTTCAAGGGTTCCGTATTTACATAAAGTCAGGCACCGTACTTGGTATTGGCAACAGAACTGTTAAAGAAATCTAAACTTGAATTGAATGGACAACTTTCTCCTGAAAGATTATTTTTAGACTTTCCTGAAACTTGAATGGAATTCCCCACAGTCTTCATAATTTCATAAATTTTCTAGCCGTGAGAGTGCTTTATTTGAAGTTCAGTGGATTATTTGATTCATAAGAGTGACCATAACCTGCAAATGATACCCAGTCCTATGTTTATAATATATATTCATGATCGAACTTCAACTTTCCCTACCAGATCTATCTGTTTTAGAAATTAAAGTACTACAGACTGAATGAAGTCATGAGATCTAAATACACTACAGGGCTGATCTACTTCTTATAAGCCAGCATTTGTTTGTAATACTGCAGAATTTGCTGGTTTGAGCATCCTTTAAATTTGCCCCTACCTCTGAGGCTTTTTCTCCGCTTTGGAATTTCCTCATTAACCGACTTGAACCACATGCCTACTGGTTTGTGTGTAGCTTATCACAGTCGTCAAAGACCATATCAGTTATGGAGAACAGTTCTGTTTTGAAGTAGGTTTCTAAGTTTTCATCCTCAGACAAGACTTGTGTTTTGTGGAAGTAGTATTTGCATTGTAAGATGCTTCTCTTGGACAAATGTGGATCAGGAAAACCAGATATAATCAAAGCAGATATTGAGTGAGTTGTGTTTTTATTCTAAATTAGATCCAAGATAAATACTGTCCCTCTAATGCATTAAAATAATGACATTTATTCTTAAAACTCCGGCAGGTATTTGGCTTGTTGTAGTGGTTTTTTCTTGATCACAGTTAGATGAAGTATTTTTACCGAACCTCTGGTTAAGGTTTTTTATGAGTGTTAATATTAAATACAAGAACATTCCAGTCTCATCACATGTCAGTTTAACTTGCTGGCATGACAACAGGATTGTTACTCCATTAAGTGTTTGCCTGGTCATACATGTTATAGGAATGGGATTTTCTAAGCTGTTTGCATTGTGACAGTTCAGTAAAGTGCTTGGGGTGAATCAGTTTTCTTTGTTTTTTATAACTAGGCATGTGAATTTGGATTGTAGTACAAATATGTGTGCATTTTCATCCATACCATTTGTTGTCCTATGTGTTAGATACTTAGATGTTTGCTTATGAAATGTGTTCACCCAGAGAGTTAGTTTTTACTTTACTGTGTATATCCCAAGGAGACTTTTGGGGGAAATTTATGCTTGTTAACCCTGGGGAAAGAAAACTTATTTTAATTTTGAATGTTGCAAGATTTGTAAATTCTGACTAGCAATTTTCTTTGATATTCAGAGTAAAATAGCCTTGTCATTCAATAATATCGACTTCCTTGAACACATGTTAATTTTGTCTATTCCGCAGCTCCCGAAGCCTCTAGTAGTGACATGTGTAAGTTTGATTTCCATTTTGCCCTCTTATTGTTGTCTGTCACAGTCCCATGACCAGTCAAGAGTAGAAAGTTTTGTGCTTGCTAGCAGGATGGTGTTTTAAAGATCACTTGTTTTTCCTTGGCTTGATTATATTTACTGATCTTGTTCCTTTGTAACTTTATGAAACCTTAGCTTGATGCAGTAAAATGCTACATTTCTACGTTTCTTTGATGTAAAGCCTTGAATTCAGTGAATATTGAAGGATTCATACACTTATCCCTTTAGACCTGTAAGAGTTTTTCTCTCTGTACAATTGTAGATTGTATTCAGATATCTTCTGTTTATTGGAGTATTTTTCATATTTAGAACCATGTTTATAATCTGCTTTGAAGAAACATCCTTTTCCTCTTTACTCATATTTAACATAGTGTATTGGGAATGATTACTAGTGTTACTGTCTTCACAATTCTTTATTCTATTGCTATATCTTCATTTTTCCATTGTTATTGCTGAATATGTTGGCTTTTTTCCTTGAATGTAAATGGCCTTACTCAGTTTTAACTATTTACACCAGTTAAATGGCATGTTGTATAGTATATGTACAATTTATATTTGGTACTTGTTCAATATTTATGATAGAAAAGGCTTTAAAATCAATGTCACTCCATTTGTATGGACTCGAAGTGATTCAAGAACGAAGAATCCTTTCAATAGTTGCTAGTGGAATCCTATGTCAATGTTGAATGTACATTAGTTATTTTTGTTACTTTTGCCTACTTTGATGATTGCAAGTTATGCTGAAACTATTTTTTCCTTCTTACCACAAAACCCAGTGTACTCAAAATTAGCCATTTGTTGTACCTTGAATTCATCATTGATGCTTCTGCCCTGTTTAAAGAAACAATGACAGTCCGCTATTACTGCACGTGCAGTTAGATCCCTGTGTCTGAAGAAATAAACAGCTTTAATTTTTGTGCATTTGTGTACTGTACATCTTCATTTCATGCTCCGAAGTCCCCAGACACTGTCTTGTGTTTGCAACTCCTATTTCAGAGGTTAAGCTTAACTTTTTTTTTTTATATGGCTTGTTATTGTAACTGATAAGTTCTTCAATTGGTCCTTGAAGATGGCTTACAACCAACCAACCAACCAACTAACAACTGGTTTGCTTATGATAGGTAGTTTTCTGAGAATTTATGTGGTTAACAAAACTTTGACAATCTTAACTAATTGTGACAGTGCTGCTGGCCCAATCTTGCAGTTATTATTATTATTATTATTATTATTATTATTATATTATTATTATTATTATATTATTAATGGTAGCACTGATGAAGAACACCGTTCAAGTGTTCGAAAGTCTGTGTTTATTTTACATAATAATATATTTACTATATATAATTGTGGATTTTTATAACAGATTGTTTTTCACAAAATTGTGAATCTCTTAGCAGCCATTATTATTATTATTATTATTATTATTATTATTATTATTATTATTATTATTATTATTATTATTATTACAGTTTTACCAGAGATCTTTACAGCTTTATAATTGGCTACCCTTTGGCCTACTAACAAATGATATAATCCTAAGATATAATACTGCTCTCCCAATATAGTTATAAATTCTAATATTGATATGAAGGCATTACAGTACAACAGGTATCCATTCAAAGTTGATAACAAAAAATTATGTAAAATAGAGAATAAAGACCTATGATATGACACGATGCAGTTTTAGTGGGGTGTATTAGTAATGATAAACGAACACATAAAATATATTAAAATTTTGTATATATTTGATTTTTACACAAAAGCAATTTAAAAATAAGTTTAGTAGTTGAAGAGAAAGAATGTTTAAAAGATTAGAAAATAAGTATGAAAGACCAAAGAAAATTACTGTACACTTGCAATAGGGAGATAGATATTGCCAGTGAGTAATGGTACCTACATGTAAACCTAATTAAACTGAAACTGTTTTTAAAATTACATTATGAAAGAGAAATGGAACATTACAAGAGAGACATGAAAAGAAACTGCAGTGAAAAAGATAGGAAATTATTGGAAACAAAAGAGGAGGATTGCACCCTTAGCGAGAGAGAAAATTTTGTAAATTATCGCTTACCATACCAAATAAAAAACAATATTGTCATGATATATCTTAATAAGCTGAAATTGTAGTAATTGTAATCTACAGTGACTCAGTGCTGGTAAAATTCATCAGCTTCTCCACGGGTTTCTATTCCCAAGCAATTTGGTCCCTTCCAAAGAGGGAACCACATTTGTTTATTCATTGAGAATGACAATCTGCGTTCTAGATCTGAAAGGCTGATAGTCGAAAGTAAAATGAGCATGAAATCATCATACCACACCTTAGGAACAGGGAAGCATGAAGAAGCCTGTGCTTTGTATCTGGCTGGTCTGAAGTGTAAGATGGACATAGTAACTCAGAGTATATGATTTCAACTCTTATTATTTACCTTGCTTTTTGTTGCATGAAAATAATACCTATTATGTCTGTGAGAGGGATGAGCTCTGCTGCCTCGATCAGTCTCTAGGGGCTTTCAAGCAGATCCTACCCCAATTCAGTACTTTTAATGTCTCGCCTCTTAACCTGACAGATATCTTACAGCTCATGGAATGGGTGACAAAAATGGAAGTAGTTTCTTTCAGCAGACTGTGGGATCCACTTATGCATACACAGTGCCAGCTAGGTTACTTTCTCTTTCTTTAAATGGAGTAAAGCATCTGGGATAATTTGTGGCATGCAAAAGGGCTAATTAGAAGCGATGGATTATTATTAACAAATAAAAAAAAAATGAAACTATCGCTTCTTTGTTAAATCAAGTGACTTTCACTCTGAGAGATTGGGGTGTTAGGTAATTAGTATGTTGTCAAGCACATATTACCATGCATATCAGGCAGTATTTCCCATGTTATTCTAGCTAAATGTAACTTGATAGATTTATACTTTATAATTTTTTTTAATTTTGTCGTCAGAATAATCAGTAATGAAGGAATGAACCAATTTTTCTAATTTTGTCGTCAGAATACTGTAATTAGTAATGAAGGATTGGGTTCATTAATTATAATTTCTGAGTAAAAAATGCCAAAACAATTTTTTTTATCTTGTAACATTCCAGAAACAAATGTATTTCACATTCATGTCTCATTTTGAATATTATTTGTAGCAGTAACTGTTTTTCATTTGATGTTTCGGACATAAAAGGAAATGTTGAAGGGTTTGTTAGAAATGGGAGAATTAAGCATTGTTCAAATAACAGGTGGTAAATTGCCATATCGTGAAGGAGCCACTTTAATGTACTCATTTTCCCATATTTGCAATGGCAGGGTTTATGTCACAGTTTCTTATTCATGCATGACCCTGATGATGTGTTGAGCCTATTTTGGTGTGGCTTTTGTTTAGTGCTTTTTGTCACTAAGTGGTATTCTTTATTTTTGGAAAGAGCTGTTATAACCTTTTTCTTTGTTGACAGTATATTGTCAAAACGAGTTTGTCACCAGAAATTTATATTTGTGATTGCTGGTAGCGATACATGTCTTTTGTTACTTTCATTAGTACAGGATTACTGTTAGTGCAAGGACTATAATTCATCTACTTGCACCAATATTATCAGTCTCACAAAATAATCTTCAGGATATGATTTTTAATTTGTATGTTATCCACAATCATTTCATGTATTTTATTTTTCATAATTGAGTATATCAGTAGTAGAAATTAGATGATGTAAAAGATAGAAATTTGACAATGCATTTTGAAGCGTAAAAATGGTATTTGAGTTTTCAAAAAATACATATGTCATATTATAGACACATACAGTGCAACTACAGTTTTGTGGCTTCTAACTGGTACGTCCATACAGTAATATAGTATTTTTGGCTTGTGACAATTTCTTGCTTTTTTTTGCTACGTTAGGAATGTGTTCACTTTGCAAGTTGTTGTAATGCCATAGATATATCCAGAGAACCAAATATTTTTCTCCCAAGACATATTTGTATATATGTTGGGAGACCTCTTGATTTGCTATCAGCACTTGGCCTCAAAACCTTTTGCAGTTGTTCATTCTGTATCTTTTTACTGTCCGAATTATGCTTTTCTGTAACCATTGTTCTAAGAATATGGTAATTTTCAAGCCAGATGCACTTATATTCTGAAGTTTTTATAGTATCACCTCAACTTGATGGACACTTTTGGGGTTTGACCTTTCTGGTAAGTAACAAAGACCTTATATTGCAGCCTGGACTGAATATTTTGAAGATACCTTACAGTTAACATCAATTACACATAGTTCCTAACTTACTCGTATCATTCATTTTAAGAGATTTATCTAAAACTGAATTACATCTTCAATGGTAGCAAAGAAAATATAATGATAATTTTATAGCTGATGAGTACAAAGGTCTGCTAAGTTGAGGTCCATTAAGTTGTGGTGTTTCTGTAACTTCTGTAACCAGAGAATTTTTTTTAAACACTTTTGATATATGAATATATAAAAATTTTATCTCTATGAAATGCCAAATAATTGAGTGACGTAGGTAACCCTTTGACACAATTCTCACTCTTGTTCCAAGTACTGCTAGGTTACGTACCATTTCCTTTTACATTTTACTCTCCTTTTGCATGTTGTGTGTGTAATCATCAAATTCAGTTTTAGCAGATCAGTAGGCGGTGGTATGTTTAAGGCAGATTAGTGTTTTGTCCTTGGGGGCGCAGAAGTTCCATTCCGATGTAACTGCTTGTGTAGCTGTATTGTTTGTATATACTCTGGTGCCATTATTCCTAGTTGACACCTTTTAGCCAGAGGCATTTGGCCTTATTGTATGCTGTATGCAAGTGGAAATCTGTGTTATTTCAGAGCATTTTTACAGTTACGCAGATGCATTTTCTGGACTTGGTTTATAATCCAAATAGTTTTCATATCCATTGTAAATGCTGTAAAGCTTAGAGCTTTGTATTGCAAGTAGCATAATAAAGTTTATTTACTCTTTACAATTATTGTGCCAGGTTATTGGGATGTTTTGTTAATTTTTCATCAAGGCTGAATTGTATTGTCACTAAAATTTAAGGATCAAGGATAAAAGGTAAGTTAATAGTTTTGTCTTCTGTTATAATGTGACCTTTTCCTTTTCAGCTGCAGCACAAGGAAACAACTTTGGAGGTGCCCCTCCTCAACCTCAGTTCCCTCCACCTCCCTCTGGAGGCCCTCCCATACCATCAGGTCTTGATTTTAACCAGCCACCTCCTGGCTTCCCTCCAGGTAATACATTTGTCAGTAATTTTGTGTAATCAACGTCAGTCATTAGATTATTTCCCATTATGTTTTATTTTTCATATAGGTTAAAGAATTCTCTAATCAAAGAATTTTATGGCTCTTTATATTTGATTGTGGGTTAGATTCCTGAATGCTAAAATGAAAGATATGTAAGGAAGCTTATCATAGCCCTTAGTAATTGGTATTCACTCTTTTATGATTAATTAGTTTTTATTATTTGTTCAAGGTTGCAATGTACATATTACAGAAGCTGGTAATTTTGATACTACTGTACTATTGTCTGAATACATTAGATATAGTTATACAGTAATGCCTTTTTTTAACATAACCGTAAAAACACTGGAAGTAAATGATTCGGGAATTGTCAATTTTATGTAATTTGAAACAGTGGCAAGAAGTTGCTAAACATACTCAGCATTTAAGTTATGTAAGACCAGAATGTTGCTGGAAAAGCTGTTAAAGCAGCGTGTCTGCTGTAATGAAACACTAAAATGATGCGGGAAAAATTGTTAAGCTGAGTGCCTGCTGTAATGATCTTTTTTGTCTTTTGAGGTATCGTGTTATTTTAAATATCATTGAATTTTAATTAAAGTTTGGTATGATATTTTGTGTACATTTTTTCTGTACCAGACCTTTTCATGTTAGCGATGATTCATGAGGTAGCTTTCTGACTGATGCATTCATTTCTCATAATATTAACACTGCAATTTTAATATTTTCCAGGTCTCCCATTAGTTGATTTCAGCAAGCCACCTCCTGGCTTTGCTGTTGAAGAACAGAAGGAAAATTTAGTCCCAACCGTACCGTACTATGAACTTCCAGCTGGACTTATGGCACCTCTTGTAAAAATAGAAAATCATAAGTACCGGCCTCTTGATCCAGCTCAGTTGAGGCTTCCGCCACCAACTCCACCAAGTGAACGATTGCTAAGAGCAGTAGAGAATTTTTATGCTCCACCTTCACATGAGAAACCCAGGAATAGGTTAGTGCTACTAGATTTTGATATGCTGGAAGACATTTGAGCTCTCAGTACTTTGCCCTGCGCAGCATTGTGCTGATACTGTTGTGTTGGCAAATGGCATGTAATGTCATTTACGACACATATAATAGCTACAGCATGGCAGAAGACACTTGTACAAAACACGCAACTAGGATACCAGGAAAAATCTTTTTTAATAATTATTTTAATGTAATTTACAGGAGAAACCAAAAGCCCCCTTTCTTTACCTCTGATGGTGACAAGGAATTTATGAGTACTTAAATTTACAAACAAAATGAAAACAAAAAATAAAATTGTAGGTTAAATAAGAAATGATTTAAAAGTTATATATTTAGAAGACTTTCTTGAATTTTAAGTAAATTCTCTCTCTCTCTCTCTCTCTCTCTCTCTCTCTCTCTCTCTCTCTCTCAGTTGGTTAATGACAGATATTACAGGGGTCTTATTCCTGAAGTCCAGGTAGCATTTATTTTATTTCAAGTCCTGTCATTTTAAGTTAGGTTTGCCATTTTGACTTTTTGCAAGTTGGTTCCTTATTGTAATTATATTAAATTATAACTGCATTCTGTAGTTGCCATTTTTATATTTTGCAAGTTGGTTCCTTATCGTTAATTATATTAAATTATAACTGATTTTTTGTAAGTTGGTTCATTAATGTAATTATTAAATTATAACTGTACTGTAGTTGCCATTTTGATATTTTGCAAGTTGGTTCCTGAATGTAATTATTAAATTATAACTACATACTGTAGTTGCCATTTTGATTTATTGCAAGTTGGTTCCTTATTGTAATTATAAAATTATAACTGCATACTGTAGTTGCTATTTTGATATTGGCAAGTTGGTTCCTTATTGTTAATTATATTAAATATATAACTGAATACTGTACTGTAGTTGCCATTTTGATTTTTTGCAAGTTGGTTCCTTAATGTAATTATTAAATTATAACTGCATACTGTAGTCATTTGATGATAATAATGTGATAATATAGCTGCTTGTTATTCTTTGCTTTTCAGACGCAGAATAACGTCACAAGATTATCTGTAATACTCATACTTTTCTTTCCTTACATTTTTATTTTTAGTGAAGGATGGGAACAGTTGGGCCTTTATGACTACTATAAAGACAAAAGTCAGTCTGTCAAAAGAAAAGAAATGGAAATAACAGAAGGAATACGGGAGAAGTCTCGATCCCCGTCACCTGTCGTGATTGAGCCACCCCCAGAAGAGGAGGAGAAACCGTCTGACCAGCCAGTTAGAAGATATAGGTAAGTCTGCCATTTTTTCTTTTTCCCCACATTTCAGCCTCTTGTTTTGGAATTTAATATAAGAATGCTCTAGTTACAGTTGACTTAGAACCACTGGGTAGACTTTTTTTGCTTATACTGCACAGCCCTTTTTTCTCATAAATTTGCATGAATGACCTTCAGTGAAAATTAGGTATTTTACCCATCTGCATTTTGTATTGTGTGAATTTTTAAATTTTAAATGATTAACCCAAGATTAACATGTGTACTTTGAAAATCTGTTATGATCCAGTGGTTGTTATTGATAATTTTTTGTACCTTGCAGGTCGGTAAGCCCAGAGGCTATTGAAGAAAAAGTAATGACTCGTTCCCGCTCCCGTTCTCCTAGTCACAGTCCACCACACGTAAGACGAATGCCTAAACCACGATCTCGATCTCGGTCCCTTTCTAGGTCAGTATGAATGCCCAGCAGTGATTCTTTCACAAAAGTCTTATCATTACATCTAAACACATTTTGAAAAATAAGAAAATATGAGGATTTCCTCCAGGTGTTCTAGGTAACTGAGAAAAGTATATCTTTCATCCATTTTGATATATGTCCTATGGCCTGTTGGCTTTTATGTACAGGAAGTTTTCCACTTAGGGCAGGGTTATTTTTTGGCACTTGTGTCATAAATGAGTTTTTTGTAGGATGGATCTAGCATAGGATAGTTGAATAGTTTCTTCTGCCATCAGTAGGTCTACAGCATACGTACAGTTTCTGTTGATGGAACCAGATACAATACAGTTCACTGTAATCGAACGCTAATAGAATTATGTTAATTGTAACAGTAATTTTGTAAAGTTAAAGTATGGAAAATACTCTTTATGTCAGATGCAAATAGTATATGAATCAAATTATTCAGGTCTATATAGTAAGAATATGCTCCATTTTCTCACATGCCTCATGTTTCCAACTCAAGCTCCGTTCACAAGCCTCAAAGTTACAACTCGAGCTCATTTCACATGCCTCAAAGTCCCAACTCAAGCTCAGCACATTGCAAAAGAACTCACAAGTTGTAATCAGTTCTTGTACAAGACCCATAAAATGTTGGTTAACTTATATGAGATAATGTGGGTATTTTGCATATACCTATTTATTGTAATAATATATCCCCTTAGGAAGTTGACTTTGTAGTGTAAAGTGCTTGCTACATTTTTATAGCATTATTTTTTATTCAAATATTGAGTCAGAAATGTTGAAATTTTCCAGAACACCTCCAAGATCCAGACACAGATCCAGGACACCTTCACCACGCAGAAGTCGTTCACGCTCCGAGTCTCCCAGGCGATCTGAGTCTCGTTCAAGATCGCGGTCAAGATCACCAAAATCATCTCCAACCAAAGTACCATTTACGAGATCACGTTCGCGAAGCCCAACACCGCCTTCTTTCATGTAAGTCTTTTGTACTTTGAGTTTTTGTGTTCCTTTGAAAGCATTATAGGCAGTTCCCGGGTTATGGCTGTCTCAGTTTACGGTGTTCGATTTTCACGCGCGCGTTCTGGGTTTACAGTGCCGTAAGCGCTATTTATTCCCATTATAATTATGATGTTCCGGTTTATGGCAGTTTTCGGCTTGCAGCTTGCTGCCGGGAACAGAACCCCTGCCATAAACTGGGGACTGCCTATACAGTTATCCTACATTAAACTAAAGCAGTGGTCTTATTAGTAAGTAAGAGTGAATTGCATAGAATATTACATTAGCATTTTTCCTGATGCAACAGTATGACGATTTGATGACGTGAAATAGAAAAATGTAGATTTAAAGGCAAATTGATTTGTATAAAGTGTCCATCATGAAACATTTCAAGAAGTATGGCAAATCATGATGTTAATGTAGAAGTTACATCTGTGTAATTAGTGATGGAGCATTTTTTTGTTACAAATAATGAACCAAAGCCACATCGAAGTGGCTATTGTTTAATAATAAAGTCAAAGGCATTATTTTTAGTTGCACACTTTAGTGTCCATAAATATCAACGTTCTTAAAAAAATGCACATACCTGTTGATTTTTTTCAGTTTATTGGTATGCTAGGTATTTAGGACATTTGTACTTTGTACTCAGCGACTTTAGTGTTAGTTTTTCTTTGATTATTTTTTATTAGGGGTGGAGCTTTTCCCAAGTTAGACCAACGGTTGGATGAGAACAATAAAGGTCACCAGATGCTGCGAAAGATGGGCTGGGGCGGCTCTGGTCTTGGTGTCAAAGAACAAGGCATCAGTGACCCCGTGTCAGCAGCAGAAATCCGTGACACACCGCAGGAGAGGTTCCGAGGCCTAGGCGTCCCCAGTGTTCAAAGTGACCCTTATGAAGCTTTCAGAAAGAACAAAGGACAAGCGTTTATTAACAGGATGAAAGCAAGGGCAGAGGAAAAGTATTAGAACAGTATATCTTTTATATTGTGAGCATTTTTGTTCCGATGGAGACAATTATGACATAAGGATAAGAACTTCCTGTAACTGATAGGAATGTGGGTTCCATGAGGTCTAAATTCTAAATGTCTGTGGTAGGCAAAGCAACTTTCATATGTGTGTACTATCACAAAAGGATTGTGTACAGTGTTTGTATTGACATTTGTGTATTGTGAGCGCTGTATCTAAGGAAGTGTACTGTTCACTAGAGAAGAAACATGTTGATTGAAATTGATGCAGAGACATAACAGAATATGTTTGAATACATCGATTGAGGGCTAATGTGAAAAGAGCTGGTTATGCATACAGTAAATATGTTCCATAGAATATGTTTTATGTATGTATGTGTTACATACAGTAAATAACTTGAGTTCTGTATGTATCTATGTACACTACAGAGTATAAGTTACTTTGTGATTTTTGTAATATACCTGGTATAGAATATATATATGAAGTAATGTACAATACTAGATAAGTAGATTGATTGTACTTTATTAGATGTAAGTACATGTTATGTAAGTATTTTCCTGATATTGCGTTTTATTTTGCTCCAATGCAACACTTACCTCATGATTGTAGAAGAGCTACAAAATTTTGACCCCTCTGTGCGAGTTAATACAGCATTATGACATCAGAAGGAATGTGCGTAATAAAAATCCATAATTATATAGTAAACTATGTTACTATGTAAAATATATACAAGCAAAGACATTCAGGTGTTCCTCAACAGTTTTTTAATGTTAACACTTGTGTATACCTTTCTGGTGTAATGGATTTTTTAATATTTTCTTGGTGTTTATTTTTCAGTTTGAAAGGAGCACTGAGAGGGCAGTAACACAAAAGCAGAATTGAAAGTATATTTCCATACAAATTTCATAATTGTTAATATCAGCTTTTTTTTTTTTATCCATCCAGGGACTTCTCCGTTTTAGTTTCTATGTAGAATTTGTTCATTGTGCTCCATTTTCCTCTTTCCATAGAGACAAATGACCCAGGGCACTTTCTGATTGTGTATTTCACATTTGATGTGGGCATTCTGCAGTTGGATTAGTATAAACTTGGTCTCCCCAACTTATCTCTCCCCTTGCATTTATCCCTAGTGTATTTCTTTTGGAGTTCAACCATTCTTGATGTTTTGAGATGGCCTATTCAGTTGAGTCTTTTCCTACTTATTTGGATGTATAAATGGAGTTGGTATTTACCATGTGCATGAACATCATTTTGTCATTCTGGTATGGCTGTATCCCAGGGATCCCTCTTAAAGCAGCAGCAATGGAAGTCATGAAGTCTTGAGGTGATGTGCATAGAATCATTACTGTTTTCCCTGAAGTAATTGTCAGGTTTGTGACTGGATGGCCCATGGAAACTAACATCCTGTATAGGTTTTGCATCGAAAAGTTTTGTGTAGAGGTAAGCTTCGGAGGAACTAGCTGAACAGAAAGTGTAAAATTGATCTGACCTTCCTTAAAATTGAGCACACTGGTATGCTGTTTTGAATAGGACACATATATGTAAGGAGGAAACTATTTAGATTGTAAAAATATATCAGAAATTTTAAATTATTGTAGATGTAGGTAGCCACATGGGCTACCTGCAAGATATCAAAATTTTTAATGAAATATAAATCTACAAATTGTATTTCTTCTCTAGTAGAGAAAAACCTTTAAGCTCCTTGATACCTTTTGGAAAAAACTAAATGAAAAGTGTGTAGAATAACTGAGGTAGGTTCCATCACTTGATCCTATGGCCTACATCTTATAATCAGTCGTAGATCTTGCCTGGGTGTACAATATGAGAGGCATCAGTGTAATGGTTGCAATATGGAAGGAGACAATGACCACCATTTACCCCGTAGGGGGCCAGTGCTGACAGTGCACCACTCAGCGGCCTTTGCAGCATCCCTTCAGCCCCTAGTCCACCCTCTAACTATTCTTTCTTGGTGCAGCCGTGAGGTTTTCCTCCTGTTACACCTTTCCAACCTTCTTACTGTTAATTTCTCATTCAGCACTGAATGACCTCATAGGTCCCAGGGCTTGGCCTTCGGTCTAAGTGATCTATTGTATTGTATTCTATTCTATTCCTATCCAGGGATAGACTGCTTGCCACGTTGGTGACGGGCCCTCGAGACAATTTAGTAAAGCCTTGTGAGTTGAAGGACATTGACTTCAAGTCGCATAACTGGGAAAACTTTGTGCTGAAATAAACCTGTACCACGGGCAAGACAACATTTTGATTTTATAAGTGGTGGTAAAAGACAAGAAAAACATCAAATATCACCAGACAGTTTAAAGATGTTGCAAAGGATAATGCCAGACGGTAACACTTACGTAACGGCAACCCTTCCACCTTTTAGTTTTCTGTAAAAGAAATCTATTGAGATAGCTTTGTCTGTCTGCCCCTGCGTTTTCTGTCCTCCCTCAAATCTTAAGAACTAATGAGGCTAGAGGGCTGCAAATTGGTATGTTGGAAATCCACCCTCCAATCATGAAACGTACCAAATTGCAGCCCTGTAACCTTAGTAGTTTTTATATTATTTAAGGTTAAAGTTGGCCATGATTGTGCATCTGGCACTGCAACAACAGGCCACCATGGCCGGCTGAGAGTGTCATACAATGTTATACGCTGTGCAGAGAACTCGATTGCACCAAAGAAACTTCAGGGCATTTTTTACTTGTTTATTGAGCATACGTTAGTGATCTAACCCATGCGCCTCTTTGTGTCTTATTAAATATTATACAACCCATGAATGCAGAACAAGTACTGTCAAACATGTTTCTAGAATTTGTCTGAATTACATCCTAAGATGTATATCAAGTATCAGGGACAAATCTTAGAAATAAATTTTAGGGTAAAATGCCAATTTGGCACCTTTACACGTGACTTAGTGATCATTTGGATTACCAACAAACAGATGAAAAATATTAAGTAAACATCTGTATTCAGTTCTATATTAATGCCTAATATATTTTAAAGCAAATAAAGTAACCATAAGCGTATTCATCAATAAGTGGATTTAGTGGTTGAAAACTTTTTCAGGACTAACCCTGGCTTGCTTTAGACAGCTTGACATGTACCCATGAATTAAGGTGGGATTGAATATCTGGAGCTCGTTTATTCTTACAGTAAAGTAACACTTGCAGAACATTGAAACGATACTTGAAATAATGACATTGCAGTCCAGATGCATTGTTCCCGTAGAGGGGTTAGTACCGTCAGTGCACCTCATGCGGTGCACCGTAGGAATTACTTGAGCTCTTGCACCTTTCGAGCCTAGCTGCAACCCCCTTTCATTCCTTTTACTGTACCTCTTTCATATTTTCTTCCATCCCTTTCCACCCTCTCCTAATAACAAATTGGATTTATAGTGTAACTGCGAGGTTTTCCTCCTGTTCCACCTTTCAAACCTTTTACTGTCAATTTCCGTTTCAGCGCTGAATGACCTCATAGGTCCCAGTGCTTGACCTTTGGCCTAAATTCTATATTAAATCCAATTCAGATGCATAGTTACCTTTGCTATTACAATGATTGATGTCGGCACAAAACCAAGGCTCTGTGACATATGTTGTAAACTTCAAGAAAAACTGGCGTATTACAAGAGACTGGGAAGTATTTAGACTGTTACATCGAGGTACCGTATACCATCTCTCATGTTGATGTTCATTCTTATGATTAATTTTTCATTTTCCTTTTAAAGTCATAGAGAGTTTCATTGTCTGTACCTAAACAGTTCTTTTAGTATTTTAGGGATCAGATAACTACTGTAGTGCCTTTAATAAGGTATCATGAGAAAATATTTTTTTTTAGTCTTACATTCATAAATTTCATATTCTTGGCTTCCTTGAAGTATCTGTTTTTAAGAGCAAGAATAATAACAGTTCACCCTAACTCCTTGCCTATGTTTACTTCTGACCTTAACAGTTCTCCAACTGGGGTTTGATCAAGTTGCCAAATATGTATGTTCCTGAATATATCTTCAGTGTGGCTCAAGACTGTCGCATAGGAGGAATTTGTTATATTGGTTAAAGAGTCCAGAATTTCACCTTTCATCATTTTCCCATTCCTAAAGAGGTCCTGGTCTTGAAAAGGTAGGAAGGCAGGAGGGGAGAGAGAGAGATAAGCAAGGCATGATATGAAGAATGCTTTCATGTAGAACTCTGTCCCCATGATCAAAGTTGGTATTGTCTGGTAAGGTAAGTAAGCTGATTCATCAGTTTGCCTAATCTAACTTGAGAGTTTTCACAATCCATGATTTCTCAACAGGAAAAGTTTGTTTCATTATAGTTAAGTGAGGTACAATATAAAACCATTGTTACAAGTTTTGATAAAATGCTACCATTTGTGTGTGTGTGTGTTTGACAACTTTCCAGGCTTCTAATGTGTTTTGCATAATTCTTATTGGTGAAAAGTTAGCCTACACTGTGATGTTTTTCACTTGTTTTAATCTGTCCTCAACTTCTATCGTTCTTTATGATTTCATTATATATATATATATATATATTATATATATATATATATATATATATATATCACAGCTATAGGCATCTAGGAAAATATATATATATATATATATATATATATTTACAGTATTCATTTACATCATCAAGGGTAATTCTAGGAAAATATATATATATATACGTATATCAAACAGTATTATTCTTATATATATGGAGTTTGCAATATTCCATTACATATATATATATAGGCTGCAATTTTGATATATATATATATATATATATATATATATATATATATATATATATATATATATATATATATGTGTGTGTGTGTGTGTGTGTATAATTTATAATAGTTTTGAAGTGTCAATTCTTCTTCTTTGTCTCAGCCTTTACCCATCTCTATATATGGGGTTTCAGTTCCATGTAAGCTTTCTCCATCTTCTTCTATCATTGCGTACCATGTTCTCTTAACCCTTTTTCCTGCATGTCATTTACTGCGTTATCTTTCCCATCTGAATCTTGGCCACAAGGCCAATTGGATGCGATACACCATCCAAATTCCAGTATAATCTACCTGGGATTAGAACTTCCTTTTAACGAGGTATAGTGCCTTTATTATACGTCTAGCTTTTCTGCCTAATGTTATTATTATATTCACCAGCAGAGTTATGCCTCAAGTATTTTATTGATATAACTTTTGAATCTTGTATATATTATTCTTCTTGGTACAATTGGCAGGCGGTTGGACACCTTGAGCTTCACCCCTCCGATTTAGTGATTATTTCCGGCTTATGGCCCACTTCCTGCAATGTTTGTATCAGCAAAGTCATTCTAATCTCACTCTGCTGTATATCGGTTTTATTGATTATCCTAGGAACGGAACTTGTTCGCCGAGTATTGATAATCAGAACTCTCTAGAGTCAGGTATAGGAAAGAACGTTCACGGGCGGCCGGTGAAAAAGATTTTTTTCGAAAACATTTTGGAATTCGAAAAAAAAGGTATGATATATTTTAATTTATGAATATTTTAAAATTCCGGGAGACTTGGCAAGTATTTTACAGCAAAATAGTATCACACGTAATACTATCAGTGATAGCAACATTCCTCGTGAGATCGATTGCTAATCAATAAATATGAAAGTACATATAACATGACAGAATACCTCTCAAGGTATCATTCATCACTTGTTCTCCCTTACCAATACTAACATGTCTAACAATTGGTAAATTCCACCTTACAATATTATATTATAAATTAGTATTACTCTTTAAACCCGGTGTCATTCATCGTAACGATGCACGTTCCTGTTATTAAACGAAAATTTGTTTTAGAAATAATCAGTTATTTTCGTTATTTCTATCTTCAGTTTGTCCCAGCATGAGAATGGATTGTTTCGCACCTCGCTCCTGTATCCTACAGGTAGAAAGAGGCTTCCTCTTCTTCTTCTTCTTCTTCTTTCTTCTTCTTCATCTTCCTCCAGTGGCATAAGCCTCGTGTTTTTATTAAATATTAATGTACATCTTAGGCTAAGCATGTTCTCCGTGACTAGCTGGCTTTGTTATCCCTGAAAGTTCTTTATGTCACTTTTTCTACTGATTTACTTCCCGTTGATGGTATAGCTTTATTAGCGGATGCGGTTGCGCTTTCGGTTTTATTTACAGGGCTAAAAGAACAGTACACAAACGTGTTCTTTTAGACCGGCACATCGATGGTGATGGCGCTATTAGATAACTGTTCCTAATCCCTAGGCTATTGTTGTTTAATTCAATGCCAAGTGTTATTCATGATAAAGTTAGTACATAATCACAACAAAAATCGAGCAGCAGCCATGCGTTGTCTCGTGTTTTCAAAGAAGGTTCATCATGGTTAGTAAATACAGTAATCAAAATACTGACCGGGTATTAGGGTCGAGTAGAGAGCTCCGATTCTCAATACGGATAAAGTGTAAGGCATATAAATCCCCGCTTCTTTTTATGTTGGATGTCAACAACTAAGTTTTTACTTTTTGTCGTTTGTTATTATTTTTAGTCATTCATGTATAGAGTAAATCTGCACACTGCTGCAAATTTTTTATCTAGACAGACAAAGTATGCACGGACGGAGAGGTCCCACACGAATATCAAGGCATTCCCCATAGTAGATGCACATTTTTCATGCAGAGAATGCACCCAGATTCTTAGAGGCAGGCTCACCCATGTCTTCTATCCTGTGCTTCTTCTCAGGCGCTATACTGTTTGCTTCTAAATTCAAAATTCCTATATACAATAGGCTACTAGTGGGTTCAATGAATGAATGTCTCAAACAATATTTGAAAGGAGGAAACGATAAGGAGATATAAAGGAAACTAAGTCAAGGAGCATTGATAAATGCTAACAAGAAGTACATAATACAATTAAACATGCTCAACAGACGAAGTGTTTAGAGAGGACTGAGAATGAAACGAGGACAATATACAGACAGCAAAATTTTTTGCGTATGAGGGAGTAGAGCAAGAGGGAGCGTTGTGTGGGCGTTGATGAAACGCAGAAAAATTCTGAGGGGAAGAACAAATCCTTGAGGGATGATGCTATTACTAGATATAGAGAGAGTCGGACATGTAACGCCACGACTATGAGAGAAACAGACAAACCAGATAAAAGATTTAAACGAAATGATGAAACGATAAGAAAGGAGTCGGGCTGATTAAATCTTAAGCTCAAAACATTCCATAAAGCAATAAATGGAGATGATGATTAACTACACATGGTCGGTTTTTGGTAGTTTAAGCCGGCCATGTGCCAGAACAGGCCCTTGCTGGGTGGCGTCCTGTTAGAGCTATAAGATTAACAACAATTAAAGGCCTGGTGTGAACCTCTGGTCTCTTCTCACCAAAAAGGGCGAAAGAAATAATGCAGTTTAGTTACCACTTAGGAAAAGTTATTCAAGGAAGTTAAAAAAACTCAACTAGCCACAGGACTAAGGGAGGGCAATTTATGAACACTTACAAAATTAAAAGCGAGATGAAAACGAAAGTAATTATGTAGTAGTAAGAAAGTTAGAAACCTCAACCGAGTGAGACCCAATTAAGGAGACTCCCAAAATCAAACGTTGTAGATTACGATAACGATACTCACTGCTCATCAAAAGCCCTTTTGAATGACGAAATGACCTGAGAATAAGACACTTGAGGAGCATTATAGAAACGGCGACCATCCAACCCCGACTCTAATTCCCCGCCGTGGAATATTCGCCTCTTGTGGCAAAGCCTGCTGTAAGCGCCCTCTGTTGTAGCGTCTCGCAGAACCGATTACCCCCCAAAGTAAATACGAAAATTTTGACCGCACCATGGAGGGTAATGGGTACTATCCAGAAAATGACCAAGGTAAGTTTGCACAAAGTGTTTCAATGGCTTTTATTTGCGCCTGAGGAGAGTACTTCGGGAGATCGGCCGTGAATGAGGCCCAGAGGCCTCAAGTGTCTTGTTCTCAGGAGTCGCCGATTTGGCGGTGCGGGATTTGGATGTGGGTCGGTTTTCTTTCGTATTTTCGTTCACCAGATTCCCCATTAACATTTGAGGACGTTAAGATGTGACCTTTACGTAGATCCTTGCCGAAATAGGCGCTGGCTAAGCTTCTTTGTGTCCACTTGTCAAAGTGCACTTCGATGGTGTTTGTGCCGCACCGGTAGGCCTAGGCTGGAGTTGGCCCCGTGTTTAGGGCCTGGGGTCGTAGATGTAGTAGTTTTCCTGAGGGCCATAGGCTACTTTAGTCGGTTTTGTTTAGAACATAAAGCTGGGTTACAATGGTAGGCCTATGTGTTTTCACATTTTATGTTAGGCCTACATTACTAGGCTTATAGTAGGCCTATTCATTACTAGGCTATAGGCTTATGTTCTTTATCATCTATGTAAGGCACAGAGGTACTAGGCTTGTTCTCTCGTTTGTTCCACCTTGTCCTGAGATCCTAGCCTGGTTCGTAATTGTCACGTCAGGCTAAGCTAGGCCTAGTTGAGATTAGCTTATCATTGTTTGTTTCTTAAAGTTCACCAATTGCATGTTAACTCTGGTGTGAGGGTCGATTTGCACTAGCCTAGGCCCAGTAGCCTACGACATCTGTCGGGCCATCATGACCTATCCTAGACGATGCTTTTTGATATCCTAGGTAGCAATGACAGCAATGTTTTAACCTAATATGTGCTTTGAATGCTTCTGACATATTTCATCAGTAATTGACCTGGTCTAACTTAACGTATCCTAATATAGGGAGCCAGTTTCTTACCCTGGTGTATGATATCACTCTCAGAACATTCCATGAACTGGTAATTGTAAAGGAGATGGCTGTGTGAAGATATCGTTTATTGATGTAATTTCGTTGCTAAACCGTATAGAAATAGGTGTATATAATGCAGTACGGGTGAGATAATCTGAGAAATCTATAGAGATTTTGAGAAATTTACCATCCTTTGTTTTTTTTTCTTCTAACATGGTGGAAGCTCTGTGGGGCACTGTGTACAGTACCAGCCCTTCAGGGATGTGCATAAATGCTTATAGAAAAAATGGTCAACGTCTAATCATGGTAAATTTCTCAAATTATTTCACATGTAGCGCATTATAGTCGCCTTTTCTGTAATTTTAAATGAAAAGATTATATTAATAAACAATCTTACCATCCCTTTGCATTTTACCCCATAACATTTATCATTTTGAATAGGCGGAATAGGATTAACATCCTTGTATCTCACCCCTTTTGTGATACCCCACCCATGTTCAAGTTGTTACTTTCAGACATCAATCTTAAATTGTATGATATAGAGATGGGGTCCACTGTTTCTAAAAGTGTTCATCCACAAACAGAACGAATGTTAGAAGCATTCAAAGCACACATTAAATTAGGAAAATTATATTTTCAAGTTCAAAAAGGGTTAAAGTAAAATAATATCATTGGCCCTATTTCAGTCCATTGGTCCTACTTCAGTAAGCTTAGTTTATGATGATAGTAAAGCTAGAATGCTTTACCCAAATCTTGTCTGGATAGCAAACCTGAATTAGGCAGTATAGGCTAGGTCACTGTTACTTAATACCAGCTCAATGAGGGACTTCATTCATCATCATTCTTTGAAATAAATGAGACTACCAGTAGGCCTAGCGTAGGTATTTTATATACTATAACTTTTTGCCGACATTTAAGTCAATGTCGCCAGGGGTGAATGATGGTAATTATTTGTCTTTTCCATCTTGAGAAGGAAAGGCAAGAGAAAAATATTCACTTTAGCTGTGTACATTTTTCTGACTTGCTGTAGTTTATCTTATGCAATTGTCTACTACTGTATTTATATTGGTGGTGCAAGAATGAATGTGGTCGTAACCAACAAGAACAATAAAAACAATCTCATGTGTTAGGCTGTCAGACCTAGTCCACTTAGTCTGCATAGTCTATGCCCACTTCACTCTAAATGTCCCTAAACCTTATGTACTCTAATTTGCTGTGTTGGTCATGTCCCATTAAATATTTGATTGAAATATGAATAAAGAGCTTAACTTCCAGATGATAGACTAGGCTACCAGCCATTTTTATAAAATCACAATAAGACTACTGGATTAACAGTCTGGTGACATTTGCAAACCGATATAATAATTTGTTAGTGTTATTGTTACAGTGCCAGTATATTCTCATGTTGATTGTAAAAAGGGATTCCCTTGAATAAAGATGTTTATAAATGCATATGGTAAAACTTCATGAAGAGTAATAGTATTTGACATACCGTTGTCCTTTGAAATATTTTTACTGCTGTACATGAAGATTTCTTTGGATAACTTTTTCTATTTGTATGTAAAAGTTTGATTATAACTGCTTAAGAATTCTTTGGTTTAAATTATTGAGCTTGTACATCTTGAAAAAACTGCATAAGCTCCACCTGTCCTTTATATGCTGCATGTTCCTCATACATTCGAAGCACCCTCAAAACAAGAAGTATCTTACTTTTGTTGGAAGACAATGTAACATATTCAGTTGTTCCTAATCATTTGTAAGGAAAAATTGTAAAATGACCATCAATTCACCCTTGATCAGGTTTAATTTTTGGTTGGCCAGAAATTAGATTAGTATTTGTTCATAGGGAAATATAAGTTAAGAGTTTCTATATATATATAGTGAACATTCACTGTGTGAGACTGGAAAACAGGCATTTAAACTTTGCAAGAAGGTGGTTGAGTTGGAGGTAGGCAGTTGAATAGGATGTTGGCAGGCAAATGGGGCAGGGGAAGATGGGGGGGGAAGCCTGCTCACTATCCATAAACCAACACTTACTTTTTCTGTGGTCATGGTCAAGTTAAGGCATCTTCTCTGACCAACAGTGAAGTTGAAGTTTTTGTAATTTTTTTTTATTGTATGTATGGTGCTTGTCATCTGTGTTGGTGTTTTCTGTAAAAGTTTGCGGGCTGGGTTCTTTCACTGTTGAAGTTCTGCAAGAATAGAGAAAGGTCAGAGACACTCACCAGGTTCTTTTTCACTTTGTTTCACTTTGTTTGGTTTTATGTACAGTTTTATGTACAGCCTCCACAGGGATAATTCCCTCTCTGGCGGGCCCATGCACATTTTCAAAATAAAGTGCTTATATTTTATGATTATCTTTCAGTGTTTTCTCGTCAGTATCGTAGCTCCTGCAGGTATAGAGAGTTCCTAGTTCTTTTTTATTTGTTTTCTTCTTATTAAATTGCATAGAAGATTATTAGTCAAAGCCATGATCCGTATTATTTTTCACCTTTGACACATATTCTTTATACAGTATACTGTGCACTTACAGCCATCATATGTTTTTTGTTTAGTATCACTTGAAGATGTTGCTAGCACGTTTCATTTGATTTGTGATTTTCACGACATCGAGGGCCGTCTTGGTAATTTCTACAATTCCCTGTTCTGTGACCAAATTCCTGACATTTATAGCATTGATAGGGCATGTAGCAATCGAATACTTTTTATCGGCTATCATAGATAGCCTTTCTTATTTGTGGTGTGCATTTGATGATACAGTGTTTATATTTGTCATCTTTGGCTATCATTTCCTTTACAATTTTCAGGTTGTCACTTTCAGAAATGAGGCTACCTATCCATGGATTTTTCTTTACAATGATATCGACACTGTTATCTTCATCCTTCAGGACATAGACTACTTTTATTTTTGTTTTAAATTTACCCTTCTCATTTACTGATATATTGTTGATATTCTGAATCTCCATTTTTGCCTTTTCTAAGTTTTTCCTGTCTGGAAATATTACAGATAAGTGTCCATCTCTTGTTGTTTTAACCTGTTCAACTGGTGCTGTTATTTTACTCATAATTTGTTGCTTTTCATTAGCTGCTGTGCTCTCTTCGTTTGTAGATTTGATCAGAAGCACTTTTTTTTGTCTTTAGTGATTCAGCATAAGTTTTGTCCATATTTGTCATGGTCTTTACATCTTTATCAACAATATCAATTTGGTTTTGGATTTCATCTATGTTGATCATTGCGTCACTAGTTTTCTGAGCCGAATCCTGAATCAACTTTGTTAATATCTCTGTGTTTTCTCTTATTTCTTCAAGTTCATCTTCAACGAGTTTTTTGTGTGTTCTTTGTTCAGGCCTTTTGCAGTTATTACAGATGTACAGTATGTTATCACTATGAAGTATGGGTGTGTATCTGACCTAGATGCCCGAACATTCATAATGAAACCATACGTCACACATTTCACAGCAAGTTCCTTCCTCATCAACTTTCCCAGAGCAATGTCCGCAGGTTGCTGACTCTCTCGATTTGGGTTGACTCATCTTTCTGTAGAATTTTATGTAGTGTTCCATCTTTATGTGCCTGTTCGATAATTATGAGATATTCGTATGATAGTTTGATGTTCCCTTTACTTGAATTAATTTCTACAGTATTTATTTTCTCTATTTTCCTTCCTCTTCTTCATATTTTTGAACATCGCACAAGTCAGGCAGTTTTCACAGAGCACTTCACAGACACGTCTTACCTGCACGAAACCCTTCTGTGGTGTATTCTTCACCATTTACACCACTGAATCTTTTAGGCTTTTTCTGGTTGGGCTCCTTTTCCTCTAGCTCTTGACCCACCTTGGATTGTTCTCCTCTGGCTCGGTCCGAAGATATATGTGCATGAAAATAATCAACAGCAAGCACTCTCCAACAGTGCTAACTTGATGCATTCTGGAGACGAGACATTATTCCAAGTGCTGTGATCTCAGGTTGGTTGTGGTGTTTTGAACCAGGTTCATTCCTTCTTTGTCTGGTATCAAGAAGACAGACCTCTCTGAAACCATGATGTGGAACTGTAGGTTATTCCTTATGAAAGGACCAGGAGTCTTCCCAGCCCTTTTGGCCACCCTCTCCAGCTCTGGCTCAAAGGGTAGACAAAGTGATAAAGAAGGAAGAGGGAGTTCAACTCATAAGGGTTGACTCAATTGCTCTTCCATGGAACAAGGTGAGATGGTAATTTTGTCATCTGAACCAGTCAGTTCATAATTGACCCAGGTAGGGTGTCCCCAAGTTACAGCGGCACCGACTTATGGTGTTCCGATATTATGGCACTGTTTCAGATTCATTTATAAAAAATAGGTATCTAGTTATGGCGCCGTGAACGGCTCTCACAACAAGAAAATGTATCTAGTTACGGTGCCTGTTAATTAATAAGCACCGACTTCCGGCGCGCCACTGGAATGGAACCCCCACCCTAAGTGGTGACTGCTGTCCTGCCGACTTCTGCTCCCTTGTCCATTAAGTGCAAGGGATGTCCTCCTCATAGTACCTTTGTCATACCTTTCATGCCCTTTTCTCAAATTCTATTGTTGAAATTGGTAAACCTGATGCAGGGTTCATTGATTTTTTTTCTCAATGTCAAGTGTTGGGAGTTTTTCCTGATTCTGTTTTCCCTCAGCTTATAACCTCTCTTCCCTTGCAAGGCAGGTCTGTTGCTTTCTTCATTGTTCTGTACCCTTGCAAGGGAGTAGTTCACAATTGCAGTGACATCTGTTTGGTCTCAGTTGTTGGCCCAGCAGATTTTTTGTTTGCTTGTTTAGGTGAGCACTTGATTTCCTTTACACTTTAGAGGCTTGTTCGTTGAATTGCATTTTAACATACTGACTGGTTTTAGTGCATTCAAGTGAGAATGGTCAGCTGGCACTGTCGATTGCCTTATAGTTGTTAACACCAGAGTAATCTAAGAAACAGTTTTCATTTTTACTAAGGAAGGATCTGGATATATTCTTTTAGGAATAGTACGTATTGGTAAATTTGTTTCTTGTGGGAAGTTTTGTTTTGATAAATGAACTCTGGCTAATGGTTTACCATATATACTTTATAGCTCGTGTCTTAGTGTAAGCTGGCTCCTATTTGTTGTCTTAGATTAATGAAAACTAAACTGCAAGATTTGTCATTTAAGTTATTTGTTGGTTTTCAATAAGTAAGCTATTGTTTTTTCTTGTATGTTGAGATTTTGTTTGTATGTTTTGGTTCTGTTTGTTGATAGAGTGCTTTAAGCCCATCCTTTTCATATTGACATAGTATACATGTTATTTTTTGTTCTTCCCCAGTGCATATTTGCATGTTGAACTTGTCAGTTTTATTACTGTAGATGGTATTTAATGTAATTACTGTGTGGTAGTCCATTGTTGTCAGCTGGTCCAAGATCTGCAGATTTGCTCTTTTGAGGTTTACTGCCACCAAATACAAAAAATAGAAAATTCTGGAAGTAGAGTAAATTCTTCATAAGTTTTCATCTGCCTGACAAGTGAGTTAAGAATAGAACATGAAAATTGCTGGACCTGAGAGTGCCTAGCACATACCTATATGATTCATTTCCCCATGTTTTACGTCATGCATACTTGCCTGTTTCCTCACAGCTGATACAGCATTTTTCATCATAAAATTTGTAACAGTACAGGATGGTTTTTCCATTGGTCTTTCTTCTTTTTAGGGATTAAAAAAGTCCCTTTTCCATTGCTAGAATCTAATCTCATTATGCTGGAACACAAAAAGTGTTTTTGTTTGAAGCAGAAATTAATTGATTATAACCTATGGGGATAGGTGAAATTGGGACTAAATATAATTTAAGACAAGCCATGTGGATGAGATGGAAGTGAAATTAACATAGAGACCAAAAAAAAATGATGGACTGTGGTGCTATGGTCTCTGCTTGTGGAGAAATAGAGGGGTAAAGAGGTAGTGAGGAGTTGTGCTAGATTTTTAGTTGGGACAGCAGGGAGCATTTTCATTATAGGAAGGAGATACAAACAATAATAAGTGGTGGGTTGATAAAATAGGACAATGAAGGAAGAAATATTTCAGAACCAGTTAGTTAATAGGGTAGGGTAGTCCAGATGAAAGTGAGAGAGACAGTAGTAATGAAATTAGAGGGGAGGAGATTAACAAGGGCTTGAGGTGAAGATAAACTTGTTCTACGAAGAAGTACGACGAGAAAGAGAAAAGTGACAGAATGGATTTCAGAAAGTTGCAGATAGACAGTTGCTATCTGAAGTTAATCAAGTCATTGATTTGTTGGAATGAGAACTTAGAAGATTTTCTGAATGTGGAGGATAGACAAGAGGCAAAGTGAATGGCATAAGTGGAAATGGTTAGTGTTAAGGTTGAAAACACTTGTGGAAATGACTGTAGAGGGCATTAAGAGGACAATTTAGACTGGAAAGAAAACAATAATTTACAGAACTACTACTGAGATACAGTGGTAAAAGTATTGTTGAAAGACCCGCTGTGTTTTGTAGGATAAATATGCCTGGATGAAGAAATGGAAAAAAAAAAAAAGTTCCATTGTATAATATTACCAAGTATAGCAGAGGTGTTTAGCAGGACATAAAAAACTTACTATGGGGAAAAAGTATTGGTTTATACAAGGAAGAGGTTTTGGGAATTAGCATTATGTACTGTTACTTGAACAAGAATAAATTAGTAGGCATACAACAGTTCAGTATCTTTCCTGAGATATAGCAATTGTATCATTAGTATTATCAGCAGTGATATCAGTCTTATAAGAAAATGAAAGGTTGATTTAATCCCTCGCAAAAATGACAAAAAAGTAGTCTCCAAAGAATACCATTTTTAAAATTCTGGAATACATATACATAAATACATTGTATATATGTATACACACATGGTATATTGCATTATACATGTAAACTGTGTTTTATATATATATATATATATATAGTTA